>NC_083281.1:76410745-76766370 GCF_963506605.1 Zootoca vivipara
TTTTGGCAATTAACATTCTGGCGGCTGTCGTCGCATATAAAAATATATTAGTTCTATCATGTGGTATATCACTACTTAAAATGCCCAGGAGGCAAGATTCTGCTTTTTTAGAGAAAGGTGTTTTTATTAACTTTTGAATTTCTATATGTATCATATCCCAATACTTTTGCACCTCTGCGCATGACCACCACATATGGAACAATTCCCATATACTCTATCATTTTCTTACGCCAGTCTTGCAGCGTTGGGATTTTGTCTTGTTTCCATACCTGTGCTAAAGTTAATCTTGCCCCTGTAGTAGCATATAGGAATACTTTTATGTCATTTTTCTGTACATCCTTACCGTGGTGGTGGGTTCAAGCCCCACGTTGGGTGAAAGATTCCTGCATGGCAGGGGGGTTGAACTAAATTACCCTCATGGTCCCTTCTAACTCCACAATTCTATGATTCTTACACCTTTCAGGTGCTAAGGTGGGCAAAGGGGGCCCTCTTGGGAGCTCTCCTGCCCTCAAAAGCTCAGGGGGGCTTGTGTAGGGCATCCTCCGTGGTAGCCCTTAGTGGTGAAACTTTCTCCCTGCAAGAGGTTCAACTGGCACCTTCAATAGAAATCTTTCAGGTAGCATTGAAGATGCACCTCTTTACTTTGGCTCTTCATACTTCAGATGTATATTTTCTGAACCCCACTTTATTTCTTTGACTGTCAATTACTTTAAAACTGTTTTTAATACTGTGCTTCATTCTGGAGCTTTGTACTGCTCAAGGCAGGAAGCTGGGTTAGACTGCAGATGTGTCAAATGCATAATTTTCCTAGCTTGCATTTTGAAGGGTAATTATGCTATACAGGTTGCAATAATAATAAATGATTCCATCCATTTAATTTACTTAATGAAGGTAAACAACAATTACAGATGGTGAATGAAGTCAAAGCTACTTTATAACTCTGATGGGGCAAAAATATTTTCGCATTCTTATAGAACATGGACATCCAATACCGGCTATAGATTTGCAGTATTTTTGCATGTTTAAGATGTCTCATGGAACCACATAAAATGTGAAGCAATGTGAGCAATCAGGATAAATATTTTGTATATTATTTATTGAAAAAAGGAAAAGTACAAGATTACAAACGTACAGATAAGACACAAAAAAACCAGGAAGAAACAAGAAATGGTGCCCATGTAGAAAACAAAACAGAACAACAACAAAAATTATATATATATCAGGATACATGCAATAGTATCCTGGATACATGAGGTATCCTGGATACATGTAGAAAACAAAACAGAAACAACAACAAAAATTATATATATCAGGATACATGCAATAGTATCCTGGATACATGGGGTCATGAAGAGTCGGACATGACTAAACAACAACATACATGCAATAGTATATGAGATACTCTTATTTTGTAACATTGAGCCGCTCAAGGCTTATTGGCAACTGTGTATGAAAACTGGTAAGTAATTTTAAAATATAATTTATTCATTAAATCCATTTGCCACCTGTCAACAAACAGGGCAGCATACACCAATCAAAGCAATGCAAACAATAAAACCATTTTTTAAAAATACTCTGCTTTTACAAAAACAAAAAAACAAAAACCCGTGTTTAATATGCAAAATGTCCAAGAGCAGAGATCTGGACTGTGCTAAGAACATACTGACACCAGCCTTCAGGTGGGACATGGGGGAACAGAGAACAGGGCCGGACCTTCCATTTGGCAGAGTGAAATGACTGCCTCAGGTGGCAGATTCAGGGGAAGCAGCAGCAGCAGCAGCGCATGTCTGTCCCTCCTGTGCCTCCCAATGATTGCTCTGTGGCTGCTCAGCCTGTCCTGGGAACCCAAGTCTGGCCTGCTGCCTCAGGTGCTGTGGAGGATTCTATCCCATCACCAGTGCAAATAAAATTCAGCTGCCAGCCCAGCTGGCTCCTGTCCCTGAAATGGGAAGGGTCAGGCCCCAGCTAAGGGAACAAACTTCCAGGAGAGGAGGAGCGAACTTATGACCCTCCAGATTTATTGGACTCCATCTTCCACCAGTTCGTTAAGGGTTCTTGGAACTGTAGCTCTCTGAGGGGTGAACTACTCTTCCCAGGATTCCTTGGGGGAAGCCATGTGCTTTTAAAGTATGGAAGAGCATAGCCTGCATGGTTAGAAGCCACTGATAGCATAATGCTCCATGAAATTGTTTGAGCCCTTTAAAGCCAGCCAAGTTGGGGGCTATCACTACCTCTCCAGTTAGTGGATTCCGTGGTTGAGCTAGGCAGAGAAGCACTTCTTTTTGTCTGTCTGGAAAAGGGATGTAATTCAAGATGTCGTCTCACTTCATTTGGTTTTTGCAAATTATGGAGTCTATCCTGCTTCACAGCTCTTTCGCTTCCGTAATATTTTAATGCTCTTTCATGCCTGCATGCTACGCCTCTGTAAAATTTCATCATTGCTTTTGAAAGCTTTGAAGCGCTCTTTGTAAATGAGGCTTCTGGGTGTGTGACCAATAACACATTTAGAGTTACATGTTATTTAGCCGATTACATCCATACAATATGCAAATATGTGTCACCATGCAAAGGATCACAATGTGTGTGTGTGTGTGTGTGTGTGTGTGTGTGTGTGTGTGTGTGTGTGTGTGTGACTTTTAAGCAAAAGCACCTTCCTTGCTTTTATAATGACAGCAAATGAAGAATGGAAGCCATATAGGTATAGGAAATAGAAAAGTTGTTAGCTATATTATGATGTCATATCCTTACTATACCAATCTGTACTGGGGAAGGGGTGTGTGAATAGAAACTGCAATAAAAACGATATATCAAAAAGTAAAAAGGAACCTTCTTATACATTTTAGTCAATTTGTTAGGCGCCATTTAAAATGCTTGTACAGAGAACAAGCATCTACTGCTTGCTCTCTTTGCAAGCATTTTAAATACAATGCGTTCAAACACACATTTAATATCTTTAACGAGAAGGTCCTGTTGGATCAAGCCCATGGCCATCCACCCAGTATCCTGTTCTCACAGCAGGCAGCCAAGGGCAACCGGCAGGTAAGAGGTTACAATAGCACTAGCACTCTAAATTACAGGGAAAGACCATCTGGGGGCATCACAATCCCACAAACGCTCGTTCAGTGTGCACTCACTTCAGTGAGGGCACAAAATAATGAATTGCACATCATAACCATTTTTTTTAAAAAAAAAAATGTGAACTTCATGCACATCCCAAGTCCTGAATCTTCCCATTCTCCCGGCTTCATAGGATGACCCCCATTAGATTCTAATACCATGGGGACTTTGCTATTAAGTTGAAATTTGCAAGATCCAGGTCCAGCAATTAGGAATTGCAAGCTATGTGGAACCCGATGGCCAGCCTATGCTCTATGTAGCTTGAAATTGCTTTGCCACCTTTGCAGCACCTTCTGCATGTTTCCCTGTGGTATTTTTTTAGAACTGGGGTCACACAAGGCCCTCTGGGACAATAATTCTCACCTCAGACCAGTAGTTCCAAGGAGGTGGGAGAACGTACACAGAAGGCTCAGTGTTTGGTTTGAACAAGGACGGCTCAGTTTGTAGATCAGCTACAAGCATGCCAGTGTTTCCGCATATAAATAAGAAGTGCTGCAAATTGGGAGGCTGGGGAGGAAAAGAAAGGTTGGTTATTCAAGCATCAAGAAATCAGGTGATGCCATAATGACTGGTGTTTGTCTCAGAGGCTGGCTGAGAAAGAAAAACACAGTACTGTACTTAAAAATATGGTGCTGATAACATTAGTAGGAGGCTGTCCAGTGCAAATTTGCACAAGAGTCATGGAATCATAGAACTGAAGAGTTGGAAGGGACCCTGAGGGGCATCTAGTCCAACCCCCTGCAAGGCAGAAATATGCAGCTGTCCCATATGTGGATCGAACCCGCAACCTTGGCATTATCAGCACCATGCTCTAAACAATGGCTCCAATCAATTTTACAGATACATAACCCCCTCCACACGCACCCAACTTTTTTCTCTTTTCTTAGTGCTAAATGCATAGTCTTTAAAAACAAATCATCTTTCAATGCCACTTTGTTATGTTTTAAGCCTTCTGGGCTCAGGCAGCATTTCAATCAGCCTATGATTCTATGTCTCACAAATCCTGGTGCTCTTCAGATGTTTTGTCTCCAGGGAGACAGCTGGAGTTGATGGGGGCTGTAGTTCAAAACCTCTTCAGGACACCAAGCTGCGGAAGGATGATTTGAAAGTATCCCAAATTCACTCTAATAGACCCTGTGTCTTAGCTGCAATGGTCCACTGATGTGGTATCTATTGCTTGCAAGGTCAGAAATGCCCTTTTCAAGCCCAGATGTTATACAACCCTCCTAGCTGCACCAGTGTACAGTGTACAGTTGCCATACACAGGGCTGAGGTGGAGAAACTCATGGCTCTCCAGCTGTTCTTGGACTCCAGCTCCCATAAACACCAGCCAGCAGGGCCAATGGCCAAGGATGATGGGAGCTGTAGTCCAGCAACATCTGGAAAACCATGGCTGCACCACCAGTCACCTGGGCTTTGGTGTTTTTCATTCTCATTAGAATTTCTCATCCTGACAATTCTTTTGCAGGCACTGACCTACGATTTCAAAGTATTGGTTCTAGGAGTCCTAGGTTGACTTGGGGGGGGATGCTAATTGTTCGACACACTCTAGGAGTTGAAATAAATAAATAAACAAATAGCACTGAAAAAGCCAGCTGACATTTGTGACCTGCCTGCCAGATGACGTTTAGAAGTGAAGCGTTCAAATGAATGTTCCGAGTTGCCTTTTCACCAAAGACTATATCAGTAATCTTTTTAGTTTAGTTCAAGGACTTTGTGGCAATGTTTTATGTAGGGAAATGTAGGAATTAAGCTCAGTTTTGCAGAGGTTTGACCACAGTGTACAAATGTTTCTCAGGGACATGGCCAGCTATTCCAGTTTTGATATCAAGATGCTAGGAAATTAAGTCCTACCTTTTTTTCTGCAGAAGCAGTCAAGTGGCGCAGGCAAGGACGAAGGGAGAGAGGGAGCAGCACATCTGGGTAAAAGGTGGGGTACTGTATCCAAGAGGGCTAAGGCTCTCATGCATTCTTCTGTGTGCCGTTTCCCTATATTGTGTCCTCTATTCCAGGAATCCCTGTATTGCAGTCCAATTATACAGACCTGTGCGGTGTGCAATTAAGCAAGTGTGTGTGGGCAGAACAAGTCAAACTTTATTTGGTTACTTGGTTGGTAGCATGCAGTGTCACAATAGGAGAGATCGGGGGGGTCGCAATGGGGGGGCAATGGGGGTGGTCCAAGCGGACTTTTTACCAGGAGGCTGGAGGCTCGGCTTGGGAGTCGCAGGGGTGGGGGCGCCAAGTGGCAACCCCCCCACCGCACCACACGGATTGGAGTCGCTGGGGGCGGCGATACCCCGCTACGTGACACGCATGCACAGCGTGATGCTGCACATGCGTCGTTACATGGTGGGGTATTGCTGCCCTCCCCGCACCTCCAAAGCCGCACGCCTCCAGCTACAAAACTCCAGGTAGAAAGACCACTCAGCGCAGTCCAGCTTTTACCTGGAGTTTGTAGCTGGAGGCGCACGGCTTTGTAGGCGCGGGGGGGCAGTGATACCCTGCCACGTAACGACGCATGCGTCCTTACGTAACACGCATGTGTCGTTACATAGGGACACATGCATCATTGCGTAGCGGTGACGCGCCCCCCACTGGTGTCGCGGCGCCTTGCTACGCCCCTGGGAGAGATTGCTAGGCAGCTATGAGAGTGATTGGGTGCTTGAAGGAATTGAATGCTTCTGCAAAATTGTTCCATATAAGATCTGCTGTTGTTCATGGGACGTAATGCAGTTTAGTTATCATTCAGCTGTTAGTTTTGAGTTAAAAGGTTTCCATACACTCACTATAATGGATATAAGCTATTACAGTCGTACCTTGGTTCTCGAATGCCTTGGTACTCATACGTTTTGGCTCCCGAACGCCAAAAACCCAGAAGTAAGTGTTCTGGTTTTCGAACATTCTTTGAACCCAAACGTCTGACACAGCTTCTGTGGCCTCTGATTGAGTGCAGGAAGCTTCTGCAACCAATCGGAAGCCACACCTTGGTTTTCAAACATTTTCGGAAGTCGAACAGACTTTTGGAACGGATTATGTTCGAGAACCATGGTAACCTGACTTTATCACAAAAGTTGGTCTTTATTTACTTTCTTTTGCTGTTTGTTTTACATAAAGTTATTTCCCCCTGCAAACCTTTTATTTTACTATAAGTGTTTAGTTACATGTTGTTGTTGTTGTTTAGTCGTGTCCGACTCTTCGTGACCCCATGGACCATAGCACGCCAGGCACTCCTGTCTTGCACTGCCTCCCGCAGTTTGGTCAGACTCATGTTCGTAGCTTCGAGAACACTGTCCAACCATCTCGTCCTCTGTCATCCCCTTCTCCTAGTGCCCTCCATCTTTCCCAACATCAGGGTCTTTTCCAAGGATTCTTCTCTTCTCATGAGGTGGCCAAAGTATTGGAGCCTCAGCTTCAGGATCTGTCCTTCCAGTGAGCACTCAGGGCTGATTTCCTTAAGAATGGATAGGTTTGATCTTCTTGCAGTCCATGGGACTCTCAAGAGTCTCCTCCAGCACCATAATTCAAAAGCATCAATTCTTCGGCGATCAGCCTTCTTTATGGTCCAGCTCTCACTTGCATACATCACTACCGGGGGAACCATAGCTTTAACTATACGGACCTTTGTCGGCAAGGTGTCGGCATGTTGTTAGAAGGATACAATCTCAGTATGTCTCATATGAACGCAATAAAGAAATTGTAGTGAAACGTCACTTGCTATTAAGCAGACCATTGAAACAATGTATAAAAATATATTGCATGTAGTTTTTGGTTGTAACTCTTATTTTGATCATAACAAAAAGCTATGTATCAAAAGGGACTTGACCACAGATCTTCTGATCATAACCTTCTTCCTCGGCGATTCGAGGAACTTTGCATCAACGCTGAGCCTGCAGCACACAAGAATTAGCTCCCATATCACACACCCAGTTTCTAAAAACCGGACTCCATTGTTTCCCCGGAATCAACCTACCTTTTAAACCCACCAGGACTCTTTTGCACCTACCTTCCCTGTCAAATGTAAATTAGTTTGCACCTGTTTCTTTTCGTTTCTGCACCCATGTAATCGCTTTTCGACTCCTCACCTATGTACCCACATATAACCCAATCTCTCACACCCACAACCCAAAAATCTATACCATCTATACATATAAAAATGTAAACTGGGCATGTGGGTTATTATCCACTTTTCTCTGAAACCGCTTCACCGATTGCGTTCAAATTTGAACACAACATCCAATGTGAATGTCCGAAGGCTCTTATAAGGTTTTCAAAGACAGATGCCACACCTCCTCCAGGTGAAACCCCCAAACCCCCCTGTTCCAGAGCGCACCACTCAACCGAAAGTACATGCTGGGAAAAGAAACAGGTTGCAAAGCAGCGCCCTCTAGCGGCGGCAACACTGTTACTACACCTATAGAACCTTCCCTCTCAACAGCACCTCGGCTCCCGTTTACATACTAAGCCAGGGGTCAGCAAACTTTTTCAGCAGGGGGCCGGTCCACTGTCCCTCAGACCTTGTGGGGGGCCGGACTATATTTTGAAATAAAATACCGTATGAACGAATTCCTATGCCCCACAAATAACCCAGAAATGCATTTTAAATAAAAGGACACACTCTACTCATGTACAAACATGCTGATTCCCGGACCATCCGTGGGCCGGATTGAGAAGGCGATTGGGCCGCATCCGGCTCCCGGGCCTTAGTTTGGGGATGCCTGTACTAAGCCAAACCCTTTACAGACTAGGGCGAATGGAGGTACTGAGTCGCCTGGGTGGGGGTTGGGGGGAGGAGGGGATGGGATAGGTCAGAACACAGTGGGTCCAGTCACAGGGATGACCTGGGGGTGGGGGGAAGAGGGGGCGTGATACGTCATGGATCGACACAGGGTAGTGGCAGTCACAGGGATTAGCAACGGCAACGCGTGGCAGGGCCAGCTAGTAGTAAATAAAAGTGTTTCTCACCTGTAGGTGGAGTTCTTCCTTTTGCTTTGCCTTGGGGTAACCCAGTTTCAACTGAAATAAAGGATCATAGCTTAAGGCTGCCTTGTTTTTGTCTCTTTGGTTGCTGGCTTTTCCAAAGCTTGATATTGTAATTTTTCCAGCAATAGGAGTCAACTCCTAGGGGCTGAGGTCCCTTTGACACATCACCACCCCCGCATGTTGATGGGCATTGCCATTCAAATGGTGTGTGTGTGTGTGTGTGTGTGTGCCATGTATTGTGATTGGTGATGTAGGGCAGGGCTTAGCTGAGCCCTCTGAATGTTTTATTCAAGTTGGCAACCCTGCTTTGGAGTTACCAATGCCTAACACAACAACAACAACAACAACAACAACAACAACAACAACAACAACAACAACAACAGTATTTTTCATAAGTCTATTAGCTAGGAACATCCCACCCAGAGTGAATACTGAAGTAGTAGTAGTAGTAGTAGTAGTAGTAGTAGTAGTAATAATAATAATAATAAATTTATTTCTGTGCTGCCCATCTGACTGGGTTGCCCCAGACACTCTGGACAGCTTCCAACATGTATAAAAATGGAACAAAACATGAAACATTAACAAACTTCCCTTTACGGGACGTTTGTCAGATGTCTTCTCAAGGATGTATAGTTGCTTATCTCCTTGGCTCGGGAATTGCATAACTCCATACCCTCCAACATTTCTCCAACGAAAGTAGGGACATCCTAAGGAAAAGTGGGGCATTCCAGGATCAAATCAGAAACCGGGGCAGCTTCTGTAAAGCCAGGACTGTCCCTGGAAAATAGGGACACTTGGAGGGTCTGGACTAGCCTGGTCAAGCTATTCCAGTCCAGGAACAGACATAGTTGTTGTAGCAGCAAAAGGCATTCATAAGCACTGAGGCAAGGTTCCTATCTTCTAACCTGTCACTAAAATGCCTATACTGTATCTAAATTTTTCTCTCCGTAGTTTCTGCAACTCTGTATGAGGCACCAGTCACCACTAGATGGCTTCTAAGCATGGCAGATTGCAACAGAAGCAACAGATATTGCTAAACGTCTAATGACTTCCCAGCATTCGCCGAAACAAAACATACAGGTTCACTCCCACTCGCTGAGGCATTTTAATTGTCCTCCGTGCATTTTGTTTTGTTTTGTTTTGTTTTTAAAGGGCAAGATACCGTCTTGCAAATGTGTAGCACTTCAAGCATTTGTCCAGCTGGGTTTCTGTGTTCGCTTTGCACGGTGCCAAGACCGGGTAGTGGCAACTCTGAAAGTCATGTTGCTGTGACTTGGTTGTTGTATCATTTTTGGATGATTCTGGCCAACCTCCACCGCCTACATAGGTCTCCACATCATGCCAACTGCAGCTGCAAATCTGATGCTGGAGGATCCAGATCAGTGTTTTGCAAAGTGGGTGATACCACCCCCAGGGGGGTTACTGGAATGATCCAGCGAGGCAGTGCAATTGGGGGACATAGAATAAAAATAAGGGGGCGGTGGAAGCGTAAAGAAAGAAGAGAAGAGAATAAAAATTTGAGAAACCATTCATACATGTTTCATCTGTTGTGTAATGACGCTTACCAATGTCACATAAAATCGTGATGATTATTTTCCCAATAAACACACAAAATGCAAGTTAACTTAAAAAAGAGAAACCTACTGAAAATAGCCAGTCGTGGTGATTTTAGAAAGCTGCTGCTGAAATAGAGCTGAACATTAATAAATTGGCAGCAGCGCAACCGGTTCATCCTTCTCATTGGGATTATTTTTAATGTCATTCATAATTTTCATTTGAATATTATCCTTTGTTGCCTTAATTTTCTGCGTGTGATGCGAATGTTACTACGGTTGATTTTAATAAATAATTTTATCGTTTCAATCTTCAACTTGTCTTATTGACAACATCTTCTTTCATCACTATGTTGTAGGTGTAGGGCATAGGTAGCAATACAGATACATAAAAGAATGCAAATTTGTCATGGCAACTTTCTGTCTCTTCGCTTAAAGAAGGCAGATTTCCGGGGGGGGGGGGAGCACAGGGCCGGATTTAGGTTTGATGAGGCCCTAAGCTACTGAAGGTAATGGGGCCCTTTATATGTCTAGCTGTCCTTTGTCAACAACAAATGGTCACTGTTTTTTGTTTTGAATATATGCTGTATGGTAATTTATGGACCTAATAGGTATCTAAAGCCATTTGCACATAACAAATAGGAGCCTACACAACACAAAACACTGTTGCTGTGTGTAGGTTTTATTTTATTTGTTTTTTATCTTATATTTTGGAAATGTACGTCCAGTTTTTTTTCCTTTAAATTTTTTTGTGGGGCCCAAGAGAGTGAGGCCCTAAGCTATAGCTTGTTTAGCTTATATGTAAATCCGGCATGGGGGGGCACTATTTTTCTTCTTCTGGTAGGCCAATTGAGTTTGGGAACCTCTGATCCAGATGGCTGCCATGTAACACTCTTTTCCCCATAACAACAGCCACAACATAACGCAAAGGAGGGGAATCTTTCTTCAGCCTGAGGGCCGCATTTCTTTCTGGGTTACCTAACAAGGGCCACATGCCAGAGGAAGGCAGGGCCAGAGGCAAAGGTGAGTGGAGCAGCAAATGTAAAATTTACCTTTGTACAGGAGGCTGGTTTTGACACACGTATTCTTCCATACCCTCCACACAGGCAAGCATGGGGTCTTATCAGAGTTCCAAGGGGACACTACAGTCATGGACGAAACATTGGAAGAGCATCTCCGCAATTACTTCATCCAAGACATTTATACAGATGTTGAAAAACACTGGGACCAGGGCAGAACCCCACTTGTCACTTTTTGCCGGGATGACAAGGAACCACGAATGAATACTCATTGGGTTCGGTCAGTCAGTCAGCTACAAATCTACCTAACAGTTACCTCATCCAGCCCACATTTTACTAGCTTCTCCACAAGAGTATCCTGGGGAATTTGGGGTCCAAAGCAGGACCAGTGAAGGGTGTGGCCTGGAGAGAGCTTGGGAGCCAGACAGCTGCCATGCCTGAGGCTGCCCACCCCTGATATAAAACAGAGACAAACTGTAAAGCAGGCTTCCTCAAACTCGGCCCTCCAGATGTTTTTGGCCTCCAACTCCCATGATCCCTAGCTAGCAGGACCAGTGGTCAGGGATGATGGGAATTGTAGTCTCAAAACGTCTGGAGGGCCGAGTTTGAGGAAGCCTGCTGTAAAGGGTAAAGAGAAGGAAGCCCTGCTAGGATTCTGTATGTGCAGAAATGGGAGGAAGGAGAAGTTCCAACCAAAGAGGAATGGATAAGTGGGTTAATGGACTATGTATCTCAAATATTTCCATGAAGATAAGAAAAATGATATAATCCTGGCCATGGCAAAATTTCTCTCAGAGGTAGTAAGAATTAGAAATCTTGGATAAAACACAGTGACTGCCTAATAATGTTTCCCCCCCCTGTATTTCTGTTGTACTTTGCTTTCGAAATCGTTTTTGCAGGTCTTTGGACCATAATAAAGAATGTGTGTGTGTGTGTAGAACTGGCAAAATGAACAGCAAAATTAAGGAAATCTAATGGTGAGTGTTTAATGGAAGAATGGATGCCTTCTTCAGACAATTTAAAGAAATTTTATAGTATGATGAACTCACGAGCAGGGTTTGACCTATGAGCAACGGAAATCATATCTATCAAATCATAACCACAATATTGGCATCTACAATATTGTGGTTATGATTTGATAGCTAGAAGACAGGGTGCAGAAGATATACAGCATACACAGGTCTACACAGCTTGACCAAAACAGCCTCGTGGGCCACATGGAGATGCCTGGCAGGCTGAATTAGGCCTGCAGGTCTGAGGTCCCCCTTTGCTGCGTATGCTTAATACAATTGTCCCAAATGTCTAGAGCAGGTTGAGAGATGATAGAGAAAAGGCAGAGTCAGCGGCGTAGCGAGCCGCAGCGACACCCGGGGTGGCAAATTGCCATGCACCCGGGGGGGCACGTCGTCGCTACGTAATGACGCATGCGTGCTATGTAGAGGGGGATCGCGCCCCCCGCGACTTCTAAATGGAGCCTAAACGGAGCGTCCAGGCTCCAGGTAGATAGCCCACTGACGTAGCACGCCGCACCACACTGCACGGGCTTTTTACCAGGAGGCTGGAGGGGCTCGTCTTGGGAGTCACTGGCTGGGGCGCTGACTGTCACCCCCCCCATAGTGGAACCCGGGGCGGCCCGTCCCCTACGCCCCCCCTAGCTCCACCCCTGGACAGAGTCAAGCAACAGTTTGCAAGTCTGTCAATTTTGTAGTTAATTCCTTATTTTAGATTCTCTTTTGTAAACAACAAAGAGGTTCTTTTGGGGGGGTGCGTGTGACAAAAGATACAGCCTCTTGTGCAAGCATAGGCAAACTCGGCCCCCCAGATGTTTTGGGACTACAGTTCCCATCATCCCTGGGTGTCAGTGAACCCTTCACAGTGAAAATTAAGTAGTTTGCCCCCTCTCTGTTAATCGGTTTACTCTTATAACATTAGCTAGGGATGATGGGAGCTGTAGTCCCCAATCATCTGGAGGGCCGAGTTTGCCTATGCCTGCTCTTGTTCAACAGATAGATCTAACAAAGACTGGTGGAGTGCTCTGCTGGAAAAGCATTACAGATTGGCTTTCTGGAGCTGGGAATGGCAGCGTGGAGGCTGGAGAGCCCTTCTTAAGAGCCTGTCTGAAGCAGCCAAACAAACAAGATAGGAGAGACGATTGCAACATTGCTTCACCCAGATATCGCTCCAAGATTGCGAAAGCAATGTTGGTGTCGTAACCCTGTTGAACTAAAGCCTTGACATGAGAAGGAGATTAGCTTAAAGATTTCCTCTCCGTTGGGAATTTAAAAGTCCAGTCACTTGGACCAATCACTGTTGGGAGAATAAAAGCATTTTCATCCTGCTGAGCAGTAAATCCCAAAATAGTGGTCTCTTTGTGTTCCTCACCCAGGCTCGGAAAGCTCCTGATTGCCCTTGTGAATATCTCCATTTACACTTAAGAACATAATCGTAGACTTGTAGAGTTGGAAGGGGTACCAAGGGTCATCTAGTCCAACCCCCTGCAATGCAAGCCAGGAGTCGCAACTCTTATATTTGTGCAGCTGGTTCTTCCTGCCTAAGTGCAGGTGCTTGCATTAGTCCTTACTGACATTCATTTTGTTAGTTTTGGCCCAGTTCTGCAATCTGTTACGGTCCTCTTGAATCCCGATTCTGTCTTCTCTGGCATCTGCTCCCCTCCCAGTTTGGTGTCATCTGCAAATTGGATGAGCACCCCCTCAATTCCTTCGTGCAATACATTTTTAAAGGTGTTGAACAGCACTCCACTTGTCACTTTTTTCCAGGATGACGAGGAACCATTAGTGAGCACTCTTTGGGTTTGGTCAGCCAGCCAGCTACAAAACCACCTACCGTATAACAGTTACCTCATCTAGCCCACATTTTCCCAGCTTCTACACCAGAATATCCTGAGGGACCTTGTCAAAAGCCTTACCGAAATCAAAATACAGCACGTCCACAGAATTCCTCTGATCCACCAAGCTTGTAACTCTATCCAAAGAAATGAGATTTGTCTGGCATGAATTGTTTTTGAGAAAGCCATTAATCACAGCGTCATTTTCTGTTTAATAATATGATCTAAGACCTTTCCTGGTATCAATGTCTGGTTGGCACTTATCTGGGTCTTCCTCTTCCCCCCCCCCTTTTGAAGATGGGGAAAACATTTTCCCACCTCCAGTCTACAGGGACCTCACCTGTTCTCTAAGAATTCTCAAAGATCATAGACGGAGGCTCTGAGATTACGTATATCCACAAGCTGCTTTAGTGCCCTTGGGTGCAACTCAACAGGCCCTAGAAATCTGAATTCATTTAAAGTAACTAGGTGTTCCCTTGCACCTCTTTTCCTATCTTGGATTTCAGCTCACTCCTTACATTCTGTGGCCCACCTAGCCCAGCATCCTGTTCTCACAGTGGTCCCCCAGATGCCCCAATGAGAAGCCCATGAGCAGGACCTGAGCAGAGCAACACTCTCCCCTTCTTTGGTTTACAGCAGGCATCCCCAAACTGCGGCCCTCCAGATGTTTTGGCCTACAACTCCCATGATCCCTAGCTAACAGGACCAGTGGTCGGGGAAGATGGGAATTGTAGTCCAAAACATCTGGAGGGCCGAAGTTTGGGGGTGCCTGGTTTACAGCAACTGGTATTAAGAAGTATTCCTGCCTCCAACTGTGAAGGCAGATCATAGCCATCATGGTTCATACACATCAATAGCGTTCTACTCCAGTATCTTAGGCTGAACGCCTTGTCATGTGGAACCATCAAGGTCTGTAGTTGGTTCATTTTCAAGCCTTCCAGGTTGGTGACCATCATTGCCTCCTGTGGGAGCGAGTTCCATAGTTTAACTCTGCACAGTGTAAAGAAGGACACTCTTTTATCCATCCTGAATCTCTCAACACTCAGTTTCATTGGGTGTCCATGGGTTCTAGTGTTATGAGAGGAGAAACACTTTTCTCTGTCTACTACCTCCAGGCTATGAGCAATCTTACAGACTGCTGTCATGTCTTCTCTTAATCACCTTTTCTCCAAAATAAAAAGTCCCAGATTTTGACCAGTGGTGGCTGGTGCCCTTTGTTTTGGAACTGGGGGGGGGATGCAGGATGCCCTGACAGCAGGTGGCACCAGAGCCAATGACAGGCAGAGCTAACCGATTCATGTTTTGTCAACGTGCATCTCCCTGCTGCGTTGTACAAGATGGACAATTGCATTTTTGTAGCAGAGCAATTGTCAGTTCAGTAAGACCAGTTGGTTGGGCAGAATGTGGCACTGCTTCATAAGTTAACAGACCACTGTAGAGTCATGAGGGGTCAAACTGACAGGGACAGGTTTCATGAGAACCAGGTCTCTTTTACTTGCTTTATTAACTCTTACCTAGAGGAACCTCAACCATCTGGTATTTGTTTTTGGAGGGCCTGGTGTCTTAATTTGAGACATGTTGCCCTAGTATGCTTTTGTTAATACCATTAATTTTTGAATGTTTGTCTTAGTTTGCTGCACGGTATACAGGTGTTGCCATATTCTGAAGAGCAAGAAAGAGGACACATTTGCCGACTTCTACTTGTAACTATGGATCACTGTGAGGATTCTACCCACGAAGAAGAGGATGTGCCCTGGCAAAAAGAGGACATATGGCAACCCCTTTCCAGCCCAATGCAGGAATCGCAACTGAAGAATCCCTAATAGATGCCCACCTAACCTCCAATGAAGGAGAGTCCACTACCTTCTGATGTTGTCTGTTCCACTGTCAAACAGCTCTTAACACCAGAAAATTCTTCCTAAGGTTTAGTCAGAATCTCCTTTCTTGCAGTTTGAATCCATTGGTTTGGATCATACCCTCAGGAGCAGCAGAGAACAAGTTCGCTCCACCTTCCATGTGACAGCCTTTCAGCTATTTGAAGATGGCCATCATCTCACCTCTCAGGCTTCTCTTCTCCAGGCTAAACATACCCAACCTCCTCAACTTTTCCTCGTAAGGCTTGATTTCCAGACCCTTGATCATCTGGGCCCCCTTCCTGTACACGCATTCCTTCTTAAACTGTGGTTCCCAGAATTGGACACAGGACTCCAGGTGAGGTCTGACCAAGGCAGAATAGAGTGGAAAAATGGATGTGACCTTTGTTTTATGTAGGCTACATTCCAGACACACAAACGTTCTACACACACACACCCCTCCATCCTGGCAAGCAAAAAGCATTATCAGAGTCCAAGGACACTTTCCAGCCAGGAAAAATAAAGCACTCAGGGAGTGTGTGGAGCAGGGCCATGTGAGGGCTTGGGCTTTCGCAGTGTCCTAGAGGGTCACATTTTGTTTTGAGTTTCCACACTGCTGATTTTAAAAAATACAAATAGAAATACTTGAAATATTAGCTTGGAGTTTATTTTATATGTATTTATGTATGTACTGGGGGCTCTGCCCCAACTCACTTTGCTCTGCCCTGCTATGGAGGTTGTGTGACGACATTATTATATTTTTTATATATAGACTCGTCAAGGTGGATTACCATAGGCTCCAAAACATCTCAGATATTTTCTTTTGGAGAGACTGGAGTGTCATATGTTTGTCTGGCTCAACTCTCGGCTGGGAGCTTTACAGGGAATGACACCGCACAAGGGGTGTTGTGTAATAGGTTGAGTGCTGCATAGTACCTCTAAGGTTTAGAGTAAGGGTCAGCAATCATTTGGTGTCCATGGGCACATTTGCCAATAAGAGAAACTGCAGTGTGCAATACGTGTGCACACCTCACAAGTTATTCTATTAGTTGAAGCAGAATGCTTCTTTAAAGTGAAATTTAAGGAGAGGGAAGGACTCCCTGGGTGCCAGAGGCAACCTCTGAAGGTGCATCAGTGGGGCAGCATGTTGGAAACCCCTATGTGACACTGTTGTTCTGGAGGCCCCTCAGTTACAAATTACAGCTTGGGCAGGCCCAATGTAGCTCCCAGCAAGTCCTAGCTTGCAGGCTTGGAAGGATGCAATCGAGAGCCAGGATTGTTCTTTAAAGTTGTGTGTGTATTTGTGCTTGTGTGTGTTGGTGCTGACCTTTAAAGCCCTATATGGCTTCGGCCCTGTATACTGAAGGAGCGTCTCTACCCCCATTGTTCAGCCTGGACACTTGAGGTCCAGTTCCAAGGGCCTTCTGGTGGTTCCCTCGCTGCGAGAGAAGCAAAGTTACAGGGAACCAGGCAGAGGGGCTTCTTGGCAGTCCTGCCCTCCATGTGGAATGCCCTCTGATCAGATGTCCAAGAGATAAACAGCTTTATGGTTTTGAGAAGACATCTGAAGGCACTGCAAAGGGAAGTTTTTAATATTTGAAGTTTTATTGTGTTTTTTTGCTGGAAGCTGCCCAGAGTGGCTGGGGCAACCCAGTCAGATGGGCAGCACAGAAATAAATTTATTACTACTACTACTACTACTACTACTACTACTTCAGTATTCACTCTGGGTGGGATGTTCCTAGCTAATAGACTTCTCTTTTTCCTTTTGCATGCAGACAGTCATAGGGACATAAGAAGTGCCTTCTGGACCAAGCCAATGGCCCCTCTAGTCCAGCATCGTGTTCTTACAGTGGCTGACCAGATGCTCGTGAGAAGCCCACAGACAGGATCTGAGCACACAAGGCATTCTCCCCTCCTGTAGTTTCCAGCAACTGGCATTCAGAAGCATCAATGCTTCCAGCAACGGAGGCTAAGGATAGCCATCATGAAGGTGCTCAGTTCTCGTTCCCTGCCATCCAGGTTGGTGGCCATTGCTACTTCCTGCAGCTTGGGCAACTGGGCCATTGCCACCCCGGAACAAAAAGGAAATTTCCAAACCGGACTTTGAAACTTATGCAGCAACCCTCCCCCCCCCCCCGCCTTGTCCCTCAATAGCCCAATCTCAGCACTCAGTTTAGAAAACACGTGCTCGTGTGTGTTATCAGCAGTGTATTTATGTTAAGGGAGGAGGAGAAAAGAAGAGGGAGCTTCGGCTGGCTGTTGCCGCTGCCTCTCAGTTACAAAGTACTTGAATTACAGCTTGCGCAGGCCCAACGTGGCATCCAGCAAGTCCCGGCTTGCAGGCTTGGAAAGGAGGAGGATGCAGTCGAGAGCCTGGCTCGCGCTTTAAAGTTGCGTGCGTGTTTGTGCTTGTGTGTGTGTGTGTATGCGCGACGCAGCTTGGGGGAGGGGAGCGAGCCCAGCTAGCCACTAGCAAGGAGATCTTCTCTGCCTCCCTCTCGCCCCCCCCCCAACTTCCAACAATACTTTAACTGTCAATCAGGCTTAATAGGGTATAAAACCTGCTCCCAGGGCAAGGGAGCCGCGCCGGGAAGATAAGAAAGTGTCCCAGGAGGAGCAGCCAGAGGTCGCCGAGAGGGAGGCGGGCAGGCAAGCAGGCAACGCGAGTCGGACGCCTTCCCTGCCTCGGATCGGCAGCTCCGGAGCAAACAAGAAGCGGCCAAGGCTCTCCGCCACTTCTTTTCGCGTCTGCGTAAGAAAAAGCAGAGGAGGAGGAGGCGGGCAAAGGCGGCGGGGGAGTTTTCTTTACGCGGCGTATGTATAGAAGGGGGAGGGACCCCGGCGCACTGCCCTGAGCCTTCCCCCCTCCCCGGTCACTGTTTTGGTTTTTTTTTTAAAGCCAACTCCTTCCAAAAGTCTTTTTTTTTTTCAACCCCTTCCCCGAGAAGCAATTTCCTGAACTCCCCAGAATAGACATGAGCTGTCTGGAAAAGCGCTGCCGGCTCCCCATGCAGACGCCGCTGCCTCGGAGAGCTTCTGGGGGGCTTTCCAGCCCGGCTTAGACTGCAGGACGCTCTCCAAAGGAAACAAGGAGTTTTCTTTCGCGAAAGCGGAGAAACGGGCTCGATCCTCTCCGGGATCCGGATCGCCCAGCAGCTCTGGAAAGTTCTCCCGAGCTATTTGTTTTGAGATCCCCCGCTCCTCAGCGCGGCTGCTCTTGCTTGGCACTTTGGGAGAGCCCCAGCGCAAGATCTGTATAGCTATATTTATACATCTACTGTATATGTGTACTCGGAAGTAAGCTCCGTTTTAAGCGGGCTGGCGCCCGGGTAAAGCGTACCTAGGACGGCGGCTTTCCATTGGATTCTCTACCCACCTGCGAGGAAGTCCGACCGAGGAAGCCAGAAACTCGTGCAACGCCAGAGCGGACTTTTGCGCGCAAGCTCGCGCAACCCATCTTCTCTCCCCCCCCCCTTTCCCCCTGTTTGGCGGGGTGGAGGTACGCTTGCCTAGGATCCTACACACACTTTTGGACGCCGTGCTCCCCCTTCCCCATCCTTCCTTCTCGACGGACTCTTCGTGCGTAACCCCCCCCCCCCAACCCAAAGAGGATGGTTTGGAGACGCCTGGGCGCTCTGCTGCTCTTCCCGGTGCGGATGCTTTGCTTGGTAGCCAAGGCGGCGGTGTCCACGGTGCTCCCCAGCAAACTCCGCGACTTGGCCGGGGACAGCGTGCTCATCACCGGAGGAGGGCGAGGCATCGGGCGCTACTTGGCCAAGGAGTTCGCCAGACGCGGCGCCCGCAAGGTGAGAGGCTAGGAATAATGGGTGGCAAGGATTTGATGGCTGGGTGCGTGCGCCTGCTGGGGAAGGGGGGGTCCAACCTGAAGTTGCCTTCCAGGTCCCCCTTCCAACCTCTCCGCTTGCATCGGTGAAGCATAGTAGCCAACTCCTAGAGGCGGAGGAGACTTCGCCTACCACCCCACAATAAAATATTTGAGGGTGCCAGGCCCCCTTAAAGTTGATGGGCATTGCCATTCAAATGGGGTGCATGTATCGTGCCTTGTGATTGATTACACGGCGTGGGTCTTACCTGGACCCCCAACATAATATATTCAAGTTGGTATCCTTGCAGTAAAGGGACCCTGCAATTTAAGGGTTAGCCTACAGGCCAACTGAATTCTACTCAGAGTAGATTCGTGGAAATGGGTGAGCCTGTTAGTTGCGCCCATTAGCCTGAATGTTTGTTTATTGCATTTATACCCGACTTTTCCTCTCTCTAACCAAGCTACTTGAGGGGTCCTACATGGTTCTCCCTTTCTTCATTTAATACACAACAACAACCCTGTGAGGTTGATTAGGTGGACAGACAGTGACTGGTTCCAAGTCAGTGTCATGGCCAAGTAGGGATTTGAACTCTGGTCTGCCAAGGCCCTAGTCTGACACTCTAACCAGTATGCCACCACTGGCTCTCATTGACTAGCCTTGGCTGCAACCCTAAAGCTGCACTCCTCATCTGGGAGTGGGGCAGGGGAAGCACACCTGAAGCTGCCTCTCCCACCACCTCCCAACTTCTCTCCTTGCATTGGTGTGGCAGGGATTGTGCAATGAGAAAGCAGGGCAGCCTAATGGTCAAAGGTGCATTCCTAATCCCACTTAACCTGGGGTTCTGAGGGGAGGAGGAAGAAGAGCCTCCGCTTGAAGCTACTTTCCAATCCCCCTCCCTGCCTCCAATTTATCTGGCAGCATGAATAGAGCAACTGTGCAAGTGACAGATTGTGCAATTAAGGTGGAGTTGCCCAGCGGCTCATGCAGCAATTCTCAACCCACTTAACCCAGAGAGCAAGCCCCACTGAATCAATGGGACTTATTTCTGAGAAGGCATGTTTAGGATGCAGCCTAAACTGTGGACAGTGCCCTGCAATGAGGGAGATGCCACAGATCTCTGATCAGTTGCCCCCCCCCACACACCCAAAACTCAGGTGGGCTGGCTTGCCACATTTTATTTATTCATTAACTTAACTTCTACCCCACTTCCCATTTTATTCCCACAACATCCCTGTGATTATAGGGTGACTGAGAGACAGTATTGGAAGGTCACCCGAGGGAGCTTTATGGCTAAATAGAGATTTGAACCCTGGTCTCTCAAGTCCTAAATTGGACCCTCTAACCACTACACCTGAAGCAAGTAAAGTAGCCCACTATGCCATCTAAAGGAATGTGTCTGTGAATACAGGTTTAAAATCACTTTGCAGCGACACTGGCTATGAATTAGATAGCTCTCAGTTCAGATCTCAACTCTGCCTTAATTTGATCCTAGAATTGGAGAGTTGGAAGGGACCCAAAGCACCATCTGGTCCAACCTGCTGCAATTTCCCTGAATGGTCTTCATCAAGCCACTCTTTTTGTCCACCCTACACTGACTGGCAGTGGCTGTCCGGGGTTTCAGACAGGAGTCTCTCCCCACTCTGCTGGGGATCAAACCAGGGACCTTCTGTGGCAGATGCTCTACTACTGAACTGCAGCCCTCAGGGGTTGCCAAATGCACATGGGTGCATTTGCAAACTCGTGTGGGTGCCATGTGCCCTATGCGATCATCCACACATGCACACACTGTGTTTATGAGCCATGTGTCATGCAGAGGTTAAGGCTGTGGTCATAAGCGGCTCCTGGAAGAGCTGTGTAGCTCAGTGGCTGAAGGTCCCAGGTCCAGTTCCTGGCATCTCCAAGTATTGGTAGGAAAAGACCCTTTTCTGAAACCGTGCATAGCCTCTGCAAGTCAATGTAGATGATAATAAGCCAGATGGATCAATGGCCTGTGTTTGTATAAGGCAGCTTCCTATTTAAACCAAAGTCTCTTTTTTTCAGAACCATGAGGACTAGAACCCTGCTTTATTTTTTAAGGGAAGGACCAAAGCTCAGTGGTAGAGCACACCCTTCTGGTGCAAAAGATCCCCCGTTCAATCCCAGGCTTCTTCAAGTAGGGCTAGGAGAGGCTTCTGCCTGAGAGCCTGGAAGAGCCGCTGCCAGTCAGTGCAGACAATACTGAGCTAGATGGACCCAGTAGTCTGACTTGGTATGAGGCTATGTAACTCAATATGACTTTCTTCTGTATAGACTTGCATAGGATTGCATGGTTTCCAGCACACATGTCCTGTTGGTGCTCTGTCAAGGTGATTTAAGTTTGCTTTCTGCCTGGCAGTTTCCACACTGCACGTACAGCCTCCCCCACCCCCCACCCCAGCCCAGCCCACACACCGCTAGCGATATTTCTTGCAGATGATAAGGGAGCAGTCACGCCCAGGGAGGGGTAGACCTCCCACATCCAGCTCTCATTGAGCTGAATGACACCCCATGGCCCAGTGGAATGCAGCCAGACCATTACGGCTGTCTGGTTTGTTTGCTGAATGGAGAGGGGCTCTAGGGCATCAGGAATATGTGCAAACTTTTATATCCATGGGTGGCAGATGGCAGATCTGGAGCTACCGGTAAATGGGTAGTTCATAGCAGATCAGCAATGATTTCTGACTCTCGACTGCTCAACATGGTCAACAGCCAAATAGACTCCCTCCCTTGGGGTAAACAGGAATGACTTTTACGTGGAAGGGGTACATGCAAAACTAGTTCCTGGGCTTACATTTACTCACAGTAGACCCGTTGAAATTAAATAACGTGATTAAGTAAGGTCCATAAAATTCAACTTAGTTGAATACCACCCTCTAATCCTAAATCTATGGCTTCAGACACACCATGCATTTAAAGCACAAGACTTCCCTTCTCCCAAGAGGAGTTTACCCCTTGCAGAGCTACAATTCCCAGCACCCTTGTCAAACTGCAGTTCCCAAGATTCTTTGGAGGAAGCCATGTGTTTTGAAATGTGCTTTAAATATGCAGTTCTGGTTGTTTTGTATCTGACCCTTGTGTGGGTGGATTTGGGGGTTGGGAGGGGGCCAAAAGTCTGAAGTCCTCCCTCCCTTGATTATACAACCGCCCCATAATCTGGAGCATGTGGCAGCAGGTTGTGGCTTCCGGGAGGTGAAGCGAGTGTAGTTTGCACATGCCCAGAGAGGCAACCTGCCCTTTGATGTGGCTCGACTGAATGCAGTGGGTTTCAGAACAAAGGCAAATTTGGGACTGGCCTGTCTTGGGGTTTTGACATAAGAAGAACTCTTTGGATTATTTCCACACAGTGTGCAAATAGAGGCTTCTTGGAAGCTCAGAAGCTAGGGGCAAAGGCAATAGCTGCACCACCACAACTTGACCACTGAACCTCAGCCTTCACGCAACCTCTGGGATAGCTCTGTCCTTAGAGTCATGGGTTTGAGCCCCACGTTGGACAAAGGATTCCTGCATTGCAGGGGGTTGTACCAGATGACCTTCAGGGTCCATTCCAACACTGCAGTTCTGATTCTATGAAAACGAATTTGCTGAAACTTCTAAGCCAGTAGTCATCGCCACATCTTGTAGGTAAATTTAAACTCTGGTCTTAGAGGGGCTGGGCAGTGTATCTTCAAATGGTAAGACTATGTATTGATTCAATTTCAGATGTGGAAAGCCGGGTCCCTAGGGAGTGGGACTCTGAGCTTCTACCCCAGAGTCCTGCTCCAATGGCACCCCTGCCTGCATGTTAACTACAAATTATAAGAAGGGCCGCTGGATGGTCAGTTCCTTAGTTAGCTTGATGGGGATACTGGATACTGCAGTCTTTCCATAGGCTACATGGTGTAAATAATCTTACAGAGAACTGACGGAGTCTCATTACTGCTTACCGGGCTGGTTGCATGCCAGGGGATCATTAGACACGGCTTGTTTGTTGCAGTCCATACCAGTAGGGGGAGCTTCTCAAAAGATTTGCATTATAAGGACCCTTCCCGATTGGTGTTTCACAGCGGATGTATCCTGCAACATGTGCTTGACTCATTGATAATGCATTAGCGATGGGTTTGTTCTGCTTTCGTTTGTGCTTCCTCAATGCTGCCACAAAATTGCTGTTTGGCGGTGCTACAGCACAACAAAAGTGTGACAAACGGCAACAGCAGCCCCCAAACATTTGTAGTATGAAAAGTTACGGGATTTCAGCAGGAAGTTGCAAGGTATGCACCGATTGGAAATGAAGCAGTGTGACCCGCCTAAAACTTCTGTCTGCATAAACAGCATTGAAAGTGGGATCAGGTATGACCCCCTCCCCCAATTGTATCATGAGCACCAATCATCATAACTTTTCAATAAAAAGGACATCTGCGGATGCCCTAAGTGAGCCTGTTGGTTCATTCAACACAGTATTGTGTGCTCTGGACAGCCAAGTCCGTTGATGCAGGCGTCAAATCTGGGATTTCTGACATGCAAAGCCAGCTACACATGACTGTGCAAGTGAGAGGCAGCGTTTCAAAAACTGAATGGGAGGCCAAAGCAACCGAACTGGGGGATCTGGTTGGGTCACACCAGAAGAAAGGGGACGACTCTGTTGGTTTTGATTGGCAGCAGGGATTTCAGGGGGTGGGGCCCTGTGCTGGCATGCGCGCACACGCTGCGGTGGGGAAAACCCCTTCATGCTTCCAAACGGCAGAGATGCCAATCTTGTTCCAGCTTGCACGGAAATAGGGAGTGCGTTCATGAGCTGTGCAGCTGACTGACAGTTTGCATTTGTGATTTACAGGCTGAGTACACTCTTTGCTGTTTATTTATCGTCGGTATTTTTATACTGTGCGTATATGGATGTTTGTACATACCAGGGGCTGCCACCCCTGCTCGGTTTGTTCACGCAACCAGTCCCCTTGTCAAAACATCCCCTTCCCTTAGAACTCGTCAAAAGCCTTTTATGATTATAACCCCACTTCTCACCCCCCCCCCAAATGTTGGAGGTGCAAAAGAGAAAGGCAGGGTGGGTTGCAAAAGTCTTGCATCTTTTTCTGACGCCACCCGGCCAGTTGGGGTGAAGAGTTGGTCCAGCAGTAGGAGGAAGGAGACCAGATGCAGCCGGCCAGCTAACCTGGGGATCGGCAACCGCTGCAGCAGTAGATTACCAGCCTGACTGGCTACCACTTCTGGCAACCTTCCTTATTCCCACACAGACTGACCCTTCAACCTAATTGGGTGGGTGGCGGGTGGCAGAGGAAACAGTGGCTCTCCAAGCTGCCCAGGGAGGAGAAAGGTCACCAGTAGCACCAGTGGCAGGGCTCCCAGGGTTGGCAGGCTGAGGAGTCAGCAGAGACCGAACCCATGGGACTCACTAATGTGTGTTAGCGATTGCAGCAGAGAAACAGTGGAGCTGTCGATTCCGGATTAACGGATTCGGCACAACGAGACGTGCACTCCGGATCGCTGGAATAAGGCAGGCTAGCAATAGCCAAGCTTTCCCTTCTTCTGGCTATTGGACTCTGTTTTAGCTGACTGGAGTGACAGGGGGGTTATCGCAGGAAGTAAAGCAAGTATGTAGCTATGCTGGAAAGTGAGGGGGAAAGCAAGCAGGCTGTTTTGCAGCAGGAAGAAGCACAGATCCTGACAGAGAACAGCTTGGGCCTCTGAGAGAAAGGGTAGCTAAAGAGAATATTTTGCCACACTTCGTATTTGTGTGTGTGTGTGTGTGTGTGTGTGTGTGTGTGCTTCCTTGAATGACCTGGATACTAGGACTGGGCAATATCTGGTTTTCAGCATTGTGCTATATCACTAGCTAAAAATCATGATATATGATATGTCTGAAATAAGGATGGAGCTATGTAGAGGCATTGGCTAGCTTCAGGGTTTCCCCCGCATTGTGATTTTTGCCTAGCACAAACCCATCACAATTTGCGATATATTGCCAGGTCAAAAATTATGAGACTGATATCACAATATGGACTTCAAACCAGTTTTTAGACGATATATTGATATATCACCCAACTCTACTGGATACTAACTAAGTAGATCAATCCCTTGAGTAGTTCACAGAGCTCTGTGTACATTGGGGTTGGGAACCTCAAATGTGGCCCTCTAGGCCTCTCTATCTGGCCCCATGGAATCTCCCCACGTCACTCCCACCATTCCTGCTTTGCACCTTCCTTTAGTGTTTTTGCCTGGCTGGAATGCGGCTTGTGCTTGTCCAGATAGGGGATAGAGCATAGAAACTTGCTTCCTAAGCAAAAGTAAATTTGCACCTGCGGCTCCACCCACCTTTGCCTCTGGCCCCACCCACCAGCAATGTCACATGGCCCTTGGGAGGTTGCCCAGTAGGAAATGCAGCCGTCTGACCGAGAAAGATTCTCCAGCCCCGGCGTAGGTTATTTCCAAGGTGTCTGTGGAGTCGAAAAGCCTGGCTATCACTGCTCCAAGGTGTTCAGGTGCAGTGCTCTTACTGAGAGCTCTGAGCATGACTGTCAAGAGGTTCTCAGCACCGGTTGCGCTCTGCTCCTTCCTGAGCATCTCCATAAGCTTCTCGGCACCCGCCAGGCTCCAGAGCTTTCCTCTGCCTGTTTCACCGTGTCCTCACATGCTCTTCTGAGGGCGTCCGTCTCTGTCCAAGCCCTGCTTCTCAAAGCGGATTTCACTTCCCTCGTGGCTCTTGCTGAGTCTCTGCCACCTGTTTCATGTGGTTTCTGTATGGAGTTCTATACACAACAATTATGTAACTCTGGTGGTTTTGCTCAACTGCTTCTTGAGGGGAAGCTGCGCCTCCTGTTGATTAAGCTTAAGCCAATCTTCAAGCGTTGATCTGGAGTGGGGCCAAGAAACCTTAGCCTAACCAGCTAAGAGAGAGGCAAGGGCAGAGAGAGCAGGGTGGGAAGTCACCTTCCAGCAGCGTGGACCATCTGATACTTTCTATTGGGATGGAGACATGGAAGTGGTGACTCTTTGCAGTGAAATCTTTCTTTTTTCAGACAATTTTTAAATTGATTTTCACAGATTTTACAGAATTTACTTACATTTTGATATATGTTTCTCTTAGAATTTTGACTCCCCACCCTTACTTCCTTGATGTTATTATTCCCACCTTATACCCACTGTTTTATATGACATACTTTTCTCTAATACAATATTCTCTAATATTTCACTTATCGTTGTTCTCGTCCTGCTGCGCATAATTCGAACCCTGTCCGTGTTTTCATTCGACTATAATAGTTCTTCAACTAGTCCGGAAGGGTTCGCCACTCTTCCATAAACAGTCTCTTTTAACTCTTATTTCTGCTGTCAATTTTTGCCATTTCTGCATAGTCCATTAACTTTTGAAGCCATTTCTCTGTAGCTGGTACTGTACTTCTTCTTCTCTCCATTTCTGCGTGTACAGGATTCACAACAAAATGTTTCCCAAGGGCAGCACCCGGCTACATTTTGCTGACAGGAGAACCTTTTAATGGACCCAAAATGAGTCAGGACCCTTAATTTCATTGGGTCTACTCATGAGCAGGGCTAACATTGGCAACAACACTTTTGGTTTCTCGATTCCCTTCCCCCCCAATCTTCAGTTCTCCATATTTCTGCAGGGATTTCGTGATTCTGTTTATTTTATACTGTATATAAAAAAGTAACAATGAAAATTCATTGGCATATACTGTAAATGCAAATTTCTCTTAATGTATCGTGCCTGACTTTTTGCAAGCAAAATTAAAAAATTCCTTCAGTAGCACCTTAAAGACCAACTAAGTTTTTATTTTGGTATGAGCTTTCGTGTGCATGCACACTTCATCAGATACACTGAAACAGAACTGCTTTTTGCAAGCAGTGTTCCCAAGAGGATGCAGTTGGTGTGTTATTTTCACGAATATGTGCAGAAAAATGCAGGTTGGGCTTGGGCAGTGCAGAAGCCAGCAGCTGATGATGCTGAAGCCAGCTAAGAAAGGTCAGACTCACAGAGTTTGACCTTTGTCCCAGCAGGGATTAAATTGATTCTAATTAATAGATTTCACAATGAAAGGCTACCTTTAAAAAAATAAAAAGGTAAAGGACCCCTGACAGCTAAGTCCAGTCGCAGACGACTCTGGGGTTATGGCGCTCATCTCGCTTTACAGGCCAAAGGAGCCAGCGTTTGTCTGCTCCGCAGACAGCTTTTCCGGGTCATGTGGCCAGCATGACTAAGCCGCTTTTGGTGAAACCAGAGCAGCACACGGAAACGCCGTTTACCTTCCCACCAGAGCGATACCTATTTATCTACTTGCACTGGCGTGCTTTCGAACTGCTAGGTTGGCAGGAGCTGGGACCGAGCAACAGGAGCTCACCCCGTTGCAGGGATTCGAACTGCCGACCTTCTGACCGGCAAGCCCAAGAAGCTCAGTGGTTTAGACCACAGCGCCACCCGTGCCCCACTTTACTGGGAGTTTAAATGGCTTGGGTTGTTGGTGGGTTGTTGCTGTTGCTTTTTCCATTATACCATAGACTACATCTCTAATTAACTTGGGGTCCTCTTTGTAGCTGCCCTTTCCCCCCTCCCTGCCCTCTAGCTTCTTAATTCCATCCCGCTGCACTCCCATCAATGCCAATATAGCTATATTTGCAACCTGAGAAATAGTTTTGTTTCGATTTTTAAAAGAAAAGAAAACATAGCCAGGAAATTAGGGCTTTTTGTGGTTGTCTTCTGCAACATGTCATGGATCCAATAATGGGGCCTTAGCTGTGGACCATCCGCTGGCCATTCCTCATTATTAGCTGTTCTCTGATGCTTCCACAATATTATGGTATTGTTGCCATCTGGAGGGACATTCTGGGGCTGCGTTCACACCCAGCATTTCCCTGCCTGATAATATTTCACAGAAGCATAGAGTTCAAAGGGACCCCCCCCCCCGGACATCTTTTCCAACCCCTCGCAATGCAGGAACCACGGCTGAAGAATCCCCGACAGATGGCCATCCCATTTCTCTTTAAAAACCTCCTCTGGAGGTGAGTCCACCACCTTCTGGACTGGAGTTGCTTGTGCGGAAGGCAAATCCTCGTGAGATGTGGTTCTCCATTGTCCAACGCTATTCCTCCGACTTATTCAAAATAACGTTTTGACGTCTGAAAGTTGGGTTTGCAGAGGGGAGAGGACATTTGCATAAGTAAGGGGAAGCCTGGCAATCAAAGGATCCTTGATTTGTGTGTGTGTGTGTGTAAGCACATCCGGATTGCTTGAGAGAATTGGCACCCGCTACCTCCTTTGTGGCTCAGGGTTCATCGGCTGGTCAGGCAGTCCCCCAACCCCCCAACCTATGACATCATGACAATTTTGTTTATCCCTCACACAGAACAAGCACTGTGAAGGGAGAAATGGCTTCCGACCTTCCGACTACTGGCCCCCCAAATCTTTCTTTCTTTCTTTCTTTCTTTCTTTCTTTCGATTCAGCAGCCACGGGACACTTCATCGGGAAACCTGCATCCCAGCAATTTTTGCTCTCATCGAGAAGCAAGCACGACAACAATACTTTCTTCCTCTTTCCTTTGAACTCTTCGCAGGCTGGTTTCACCACCGGACACGGTTCCAGACTGGGGACGGTGGCGTTTTTATTTTTATTTTAAGCAAGTATATTAGGCAGCATGTCATGGACACAAGAATGGTACGCTAGTGGTGAACTTAACACTGTGCTGTCCAAATACCATAACAGCTTTGTTAGTTGTGCTCTAATGTAAGAAGTGACCCATTGGAAGTTTATACGGTTAGGCATGGTACAGAGAACACACAAAGCTTTATTGCGGTCCACAGACCCAAAAGACGTAGGACAACAATAGTATATATGGCACCCACAGTCATTAAGGCATAAGATCGGCCTTGCTAGCCAACAGAATCAGTACATAATGATTTCTGATTTTTACTGCCTTCGAGAGGAATTTTGCTACATCCAGTGTAATACAGTGGCTTAAGAACTTAATTCATTCTGGAGGTCCGTTCTGAACCTAAAACTGTTCTTAACCTGAGGTACCACTTTAGCTAATGGGGCCACCGCGCCGCCATCGCACAATTTCCATTCTCATCCTGAGGTAAAGTTCTTAATCCAAGGTACTATTTCTGGGTTAGCGGAGTCTGTAACCTGAAGCGTATGTAACCCGAGGTACCACTGCAGTATCAAACTTGCCCTCAAGAAGAACTTTGACATGAAATGAGTTGGCCATTCCAGGTTGTTCTGACAGTATTGGATTGCTTACCATGAAGATGTTACAGTAAGTGCCACACCTTTTTTTAACAATTTAAAAAAGAGTTGCCAGTTCTGCATACCCTTGAGTACCGCTCTGGAGCGGGGGGGGGGGGGGGAGGAAGCACTGGGTCCCGTAGGTTTAACAGTTTAGCATGCAGAATTTGCTTTGCTCTCTTGCCGCCACCCTGTTTCATCCCAGGGATTAGGAATCCAATGGAAGGAACTCCCCTATCCTTCTCAAAATGCGTCACTGTATCTTTCCATTCTCTGCCGACACCTCTTACTGTTTGCTTTCCATTATCTTTAATGCTCAAAGATTTGCCTCTGGCCCAACGGTGTTTACCATAGTTTCTCAGAGGTGTCATTAAGAGGCCTCTTAATGTCAGACTCCAAGCATCAAAAGGGTTTCTCTCGCAGCCTTGGACAATGGTCAACCTTTCACATATCTCCCTTGCACAAAAGCTTGCCAAATCTCTTTTTTATATATACACGCCAATCTGACATGACTTGGATTATCTTTTTATTTTATTTTAAAAAAGTAAGAACTATTCCAGGAAGGGGTGATGATGCTTTATATATGGCAGTGATGGGCAACCTTTTGAGGTTAGTGTGTCAAAATTCTCCAAAAAACCCCGAGCATAACTCGGGTAGTGTGTCACTTTGAGAAAAAAAACCATAATTTCACGATATTTATAGTTTAAATAACAAAAATGTATAATTGTCATATATAACTGTAATAAACCAAAAACTAATTATTTAACCAAACCAAACCAAAATCCTCTTATTTATAACAAAGTGCCCAGAGTTGTTGAGCTTTTCGGGGGGGGGGAGCCGCTGACCAATGTTTTGGAGGTTTTTTTGGGGGGGTGCAAAAGTTGCTTTGCTTTTGGGGGGGTGCCCCAAAGCTGCTGCGCTTTTTGGGGGGGGGGAAAGAGAACAGAAATAAATGACGAATAATACCTTCGCTGGAACTAACCCGCAGCACCGACATAGTCTGTCAAAGCGCCATAAAACCCAGCACAGTACAGGTTAAAAAACCAATCTCTGGCTACCAGCAACAACAACAACAAAAAAGGATCCGTGTTTTAACAGCGGAGATAAGCTCTAGCGGAGACAAGCTCTAGCGGAGACAAGCTGTAGGAGGAGCGGGAGAACAAATGGGGGAAAACAACAACAACAACAACAACAACAACAACAACAACAACAACAACAACAACAACAACAACAACAGTGTGAATGGACAATTCGTGTCGTAAGTTTGCCATAGCTGATATATGGAGTCTGAGCAGTCTCCATCTAGCTCAGCATGGTCTGTGGTCCTCCAGTTCTTGATGGACTATAGCTCCCATCAACCTCATGGAGTCCTCATGGAGGCTAAGGCTATTTGTGGCTGCTGGCCGTGATGGCTGTGCTCTGCCTCCATGAGCAGAGGCTGCGATGCTGCTTCTGCATCCCAGTTGCTGGAAACCACAGGAGGGGAGAGTGGTCTTGTGCTTGGGTCCTGCTTGCGGGGTTCCCACAGGCATCTGCTCAGCCCCTGTGAGAAAAAGATGCTGGACTAGATGGGCCATTGGCACGCCCCAGCAGGACAATTACGATGGCCCTATCTTCAAGGGCAGCCCAATGTAGAGCACACTGTAGTAGTCCAGTCTGGTGTCTCTGGAAAAAATTACACATCACTTGGGAAGACAGGCCAACTAATGCTAGTGTACTGGAAGAAGCAAAGATCACCAGTGTTGAAGCAATGATTCTTCAACAACTTTGTTGGACTGGTCATGTTGTTCGGGTGCCTGACTATTGTCTTCCAAAGCAACTACAGTGGTATCTCTACTTACGAATGACTCGACTTACGAATGTTTCTACTTACGAATGGAGCTCTGTCCGCCATCTTGGATGCTGTTCAGATAGGATTTTTTCTACTTACGAATTTTTAGATAGGGTTGCTTCGACTTACGAATTTTTTCAACTTACGAATGTGAGTTCGGAATGCATTAAATTCGTAAGTAGAGGTACCACTGTACTCTATTCTGAACTTAAAAATGGAAAGTGTAATGCTGGTGGTCAACCAAAGAGGTTTAAAGACTCTCTCAAGGTAAATCTAAAACAATGTAGTATAAATACTGACAACTGGGAAACACTGGCCTACGAGCGCTCCAGTTGGAGAACAGCCTTTACCAAAGGCGTCATGGGCTTTGAAGGTGCTTGAAATCAGGACAAAAGGGAGAAACGTGCTAAGAGGAAGGCATGCTTGGCAAACCCTCACTGGGATCAATTCCCGCCCGGAAACCTCTGTCCCCACTGTGGAAGGACAGGTGGATCCAGAACTGGCTCTACAGTCACTCACAGACTCACTGTTAAAACCGTGTTTATGGAAGACGATCTTACTCGGCTACGAGTGATCGCCAAAGAAGAAGTCCAGTCTGGAAGCCATCAGAGCATGGAATGCAATGAGCATGCACATTGATCACAAGCCATTTTTACTGTTTCTAGTTCTGCTACAATCGGGTCCCATTCAGTGGCTCCCCAGGGAGACATCTGTTTGGCCACTGTGAGAACAGAGTGCCAGACTAGATGATCCTGCAGGCCGCTTACATTCTTATGTTCATTGGCCATTCTGGCTGTGGCCGAGGGGACAACATATAAAAGTTTTAATAACATTCACAAGTCTCTCAGCAATTTTTCCCACCAGGATGAAGCAAAGTCGCGGTCACCAGAATTACATTTAAGCAAACCCCTAGCTGCAGGCAGCTGAAAAGAAGGGACAAAATTTGACCTCACCCAGTCCCTTTCTTCCATGACTGAACACAAACTTTTCTCTTTCAGCTACTGTTTGCACTTGCTCAAGCTGTTACCCTTTTGTCAACAGGTACCTTTGTGTGGCCCCGGCTGACAGATCCTTCCTGGCTTCGAGAGTTATGAAGTGCCCATTAAGGGCAGGCAGATCTGGTAGCATTGCTTTCTCTCTGCTTCTCATTTTTCCAGTCTTCAATTCAGGTCTCCGCATCTCTGCAGCAAATTCGCATTTTTTAATATTAAAAAACAAACAAACCCACATCCTCACGAAAATTCACCAGCATTTTAAGTGTAGCCTACAGTTCTCCCAAAAGACACAATTTTTAATGCAGGTCTGGCTAGCAGACACATCTTTGCAATGCACTTTCCCCTTACTATGAAACCTTTTCGTATGTTATTTTCACTAATACGTATATGCATTTCGAGCTTTAAGCACCAACAAGAGCATCTTGAACTGGGTCCAGAAGTGAACTGGCAACCAATGCAGCTGTTTTAAAATGGGGTTTATATGGGGCACAGGATGCTAACTGTTGAGCAAAATGGGGGGGGGAATATCTGGGCGAATGGAATGGAGTACCTTGGGGAGTACCTTGGGGAGTACCTTGGAAGGGGAAATGGCTGACTGGCTGGCACCCTGCATAGGAATAATACTGGGCATCGCAACTAGGTCAGCTGGTACAGCATGAGACTCTTAATCTCAAGGTCATGTGTTCGAGCCCCATGTTGGGCAAAATATTATTGCATTGCAGGGGGTTGGACTAGATGACCCTTGGGGTACCTTCCAACTCTGGAATTCTATAAGTCTATGTAACATGTAACAGGGACCCAGGTGGCGCTGTGGGTAAAACCACTGAGCCTAGGGCTTGCTGATCAGAAGGTCAGCGGTTTGAATCCCTGTGGCGGGGTGAGCTCCCGTTGCTCGGTCCCAGCTCCTGCCAACCTAGCAGTTCGAAAGTTCATCAAAATGCAAGTAGATAAATAGGTACCGCTACAGCGGGAAGGTAAACGGCGTTTCCATGTGCTGCTCTGGTTCGCCAGAAGTGGCTTTGTCATGCTGGCCACATGACCTGGAAACTATACGCCGGCTCCCTCGGCCAATAATGCGAGATGAGCGCCGCAACCCCAGAGTCAGTCACGACTGGACCTAATGGTCAGGGGTCCCTTTACCATTATGTAACATTTATTGCAGGGCCCACTTTTGTTGGTATTTATTCCTCCTGGGCATCCTTTCTTTCGTCTGCTTGTCTCCAACAAAACCTTTTCCCCCTGTTTATCTGTACTCCTTGCATATTTTTCTTTGCACCCTTTTCTTTCAGAAGACCCTCCTCCCCATCCAAATTTACATTAAGTTGCTGTTCGCCGCCTTTGGCATTTTGACAATATGGCAGGATGCCATTTTTTTCAACAAAACACACAACCGTGCGCCGCGATGTTTGCGCGTTGCTCCTCCTCCGCTGACGCCAACCACAGGAGGCGAATGGGGCTGGTGGCAGTGCGCCACCCTGCACGATGATGTCATGCCACCTGTTTGCGTTGGCATGGGGAAGGAAAAGAATGGCATCAGTGCGGAGCCCCTCTCGGCCTGCTATTTGGGGGGGGGGAGGCAGTTAGCAACCTGAAGCTAATTAAGGCGCAACAGCAGAGTCCTTCTGCCATCCAGCGCTGCCATCCTAGGCGGGTGGGAGGCCGCTTGCTGCTGACCCCAACCCCTGGCAGCCCACCTTCTGCCGGGATGGCTCAACGAAGCATTCCACCTGGCTGCCAAGGATTGAGGTCACCTAGAGTAGCAACAGGGCAGGAAGCTTCTGCACAGCGCCAGCCTTCCACAGCAGGGATTAACCGCCTCGCTGAGCTGCTGCCCTCGACAATTTTCTGGTCAGTAACTTTCTGAAAAGGAGAGCGTGTCTCTTGCAGGAGGGAGGGAGGCCAGCAGCTGAGGAGGGGTAAGGTGGGGGGAGAGAGAGAGAGAAGAGGACTGGATGGGTTCCAGGATGGGAAGCTATCACATCCGAAAACTGCAGCCCTAGACAGAGGTCGGGTTTTCCAATGTTTCTTCCTGCCCGCCCAACACAAATACAGAAACTCCAGTGCTTATTTAGGGATTTTGGGGGCGGTGGGATGTCTATGCCACTGATACCGTATTAAAGGTGTGGGAGATATCGTGGCAGGGAACAGTTGTCTATTGTAGCAAGGGTTTGGACGATTTATTTAGTTTTTTTATAATCCACACTTTCATAAAAAATATAGCCGGGTGGAGTACAACACATAGGAATAAAATCAGCAGATGATCCATAAAAGCAGCAATTAAAAGGAAAAAATAATGATGATGCAAATGCCTGCCTGAACAATGCAGATTTCAGAAGACATATAAAAGAAAAAGGTAAAGGTAAAGGGACCCCTTACCATTAGGTCCAGTCGTGACCGACTCTGGGGTTGCGCGCTCATCCCGCATTATTGGCCGAGGGAGCCAGTGTATAGCTTCCAGGTCATGTGGCCAGCATGACAAAGCCGCTTCTGGCAAACCAGAGCAGCACATGGAAACGCCGTTTACCTTCCCGCTGTAGCGGTTCCTATTTATCTACTTGCATTTTGACGTGCTTTTGAACTGCTAGGTTGGTAGGAGCTGGGACCAAGCAATGGGAGCTCACCCCGTCGCTGGGATTCGAACCGCCGACCTTCTGATCGGCAAGCCCTAGGCTCTGTGGTTTAACCCACAGTGCCAACCTGTCAGAGGATCTCAGTGACTGGTGGAGCATAAAGAATTGGGTAGTCGTTGTTGTTGATTATTATTATTATTATTTATATGCTGCCCATCTGACTGGGTTGCCTCAGCCACTCTGGCCAGCTTCCAACAAATATAAAAGCATAATGAAAGATTAAAAACTAAACAGGGCTGCCTTCAGAAGTCTTCTAAAAGTCAGATAGTTGTTTACTGTATTTCCTTGACATCTGATGGGAGGGCGTTCCACAGGGTGGGCACCCTAACAGAAAAGACCCTCTGCCTGGTTCCCTGTAACATCACTTCTCACAGGGAGGGAACCGCCATCGTTCTTCCCGGACACTGAGGTCCAGTACCGAGGGCCTTCTGGCGGTACCCTCATTGCAAGAAGCCAAGTTACAGAGAACCAGGCAGAGGGCCTTCTCGGTAGTGGCGCCTGCCCTGTGGAAGGCCCTCCCATCAGATGTCAAAGAGAAAAACAGCTACCAGATTTTTAGAAGACATCTGAAGGCGGCCCTGTTTAGGGAGGCTTTTAATGTTTAATAGATTATTTTATTTCATTTTTCTGTTGGAAGCCGCCCAGAGTGGCTGGGGGAACCCAGCCAGATGGGCGGGGTATAAATAATAAATTATTAGTATTAGTATTATTATTAAGACCCTTGGAGTTGGACCTCAGTATCCGAGCTGAATGATGGGAGTGGAGACATTCCTTCAGGTATACTGGGCCAAGGCTATTTAGGGCTTTAAAGGTCAACACCAACACTTTGAATTGTGCTTGGAAACTGAACGGGAGCTAGTGAAGATCCTTTAGGACTGGTGATATATGGTCCAGGCAGCCGCTCCCAGTCACCAGCCTAGCTGCCACATTCTGGATTAGTTGTTGTTTCTGAGTCACCTTCAAAGGCAGGCCCACGTAGAGTGCGTTGCAGTAGTCCAAGCGAGAGATAACCAGTGCATGCATGTACTTTAGCCCAAGTTGTGTGGATTAACACAACTATCTTGAACCTCCCTGGTAGCAAATCAGAAACCAGTGAAACTCTCAGCATCTGAGTAACATGATGACTGTGGTTAGATACTTGGGCAGTCCCACATGACGCATGGTACAGTAATCAAGCCTTAAGGCTACAATTGGCACTGGTAGGGAAGGCGGGGAGATGGACAATAGGTGGACCCAGAGCCAGTGACGGGTGCAGCTACCCCCTGGCTGGTTGTGAGTGAGAAGGCAAGCAGAAAATCAAAAGGCGCTGGGCTGGCAGGGTGGATACTCGGGTTGATGGGGGCAATGCTTCATTCATCCTTGAGGACGAAGCTGCACTACTGAAGCATTCTCAAAGCAACTGGGTGTCATTGGGCAACGGTTCTTAAAGAGCCATCTTCTTGCAGATTATCCTGTGGGGTCGAACGGAGAGGTGCCTAAAAGAAACCACGGAAGAGATCCGGGCAATGGGAACAGAGTGCCATTACTTCATCTGTGACGTGGGCAACCGCGAAGAGGTTTACCGACAGGCCAAAGCCGTCCGTGAAAAGGTACGTTTGGTGAAGAAACTGAGCGGGCTGCTCATCAAATTCACAAATGACACCAAACTGGGAGGGACAGTGAATGCCGCAGGAGATAGAATTCAAGGTGAGCCCACAGTGTGATGCAGCAGCAAAAAAAGCTAATCTAGGCTGCATCAACTGAAGTATATTGTTCAGCTCAAGGGAAGTCATAGTACCGCTCTATTCTGCATCGGGCAGACCTCACCTGGAGTCCTGTGTCCAGTTCTAGGCATCAGTTTAAGAAGGATATTGGCGGGCTGGAGGGTGCAGAGGAGGGCAGCCAAGATGTCAAAGGGTCTGGAAATCAAGCCTTATGAGGAACGGTTGAGGGAGTTGGGGGTGTTTAGCCTGGAGAAGAGAAGATTGAGAGGGGATAGGAGAGCCACCTTCAACTTTCTGAAGGCCTGTCACATGGAAGATGGAGAAAGCTTGTTTCTGCTGCTGCCTTTCTGATAGGAAGAGCTGTTCGCCAGTGGGATGGAATCGCTCAGAAACCGTACTCGACCCTGGTTCGCTTTGCAAATATGCTAGCAGTAAACAATGCGGACTGGAATCTTGCTTTCTTTTTAAGGGCAGTTCCATAAGTTCAGTGGTAGAGCATCACCTTTGCTTGCAGAGGGTCCCAAGCATTTCTGGATTGGGCTGAGAAAGGCCTGAAACCCAGGGAAGCCACAGCCTGTCAGTGTAGACCAGGCACCCCCAAACTCGGCCCTCCAGATGTTTTGGGACTACAACTCCCATCATCCCTGACCACTGGTCCTGTTACTAGGGATGATGGGAGTTGTAGTCCCAAAAACATCTGGAGGGCCGAGTTTGGGGGTGCCTGGTGTAGACAATACTGAGCTCTAATACAATATGAGGCAGCTGCACGTGGAGCATCCGTAGCCAAAGAGCACATGCATTGGATGCCGAAGGTTCCAGGTTCAATCCCCGGCATGTCCAGGTAGGGTTGGGAGAGAGCCCTGTCTGAAACCCTGGAGAGCTGCTGCCAGTCAGTGTTGACAATACTGAGCTGGATGGAATCTGTATAAGGACGTATAATATGTTTACTGTTAGGAAACAAAAGACTGAGCTCAATGTACCTTTGGTCCGATCTTGCAGGGCTCATCCACTGACTGGGGGCCTCTCCTTTCTTCCCCCCCCCTCTTCTCCAGGTTGGGGATATCACCATCCTGGTGAACAACGCAGCCGTTGTTCACGGCAAGAGCTTGATGGAGAGCGACGATGACGCGCTGCTGAAATCACAACACATCAACACGCTGGGACAGTTCTGGGTACGAAGCCATCCTGTCTCCCGTGTTCTCGGGCTTGGAAGTGACAACAGGGAGTTGCAGCCAGCGAAATCTTGGCTGCTCCGAGGGATGGCTCAGCCGAATTCGGGAAGATCAGCCCGGCATGCAAACCTGCCAAGAAAAACAGTGGGGGGGGGAGAGGAAGGTGTGTGCAGGGAGAAAGATTCCAGCTACCTACTGAAATTAATACTAAGCACCGTCGGGTGATGTTTTAGGCATGTGGTGCTCTTTTAGACATCCCTGAATCTACTTGCTGGGTAGATTTTGCTTTTCCTGCCCCTGATCTAACTTGGGGTGATTAATTTATTATTATTTTATTATTTTTTAACCAATTGTCAATTAGATTGGGCATTGGGGAGCTCCTTATCTCTCTTTACCTGATGCATTTCCACCTGGGGTCAATTGCCTCCCACCTGATATCTCGGCTCCATCCTACGTGAAGAATTGTGTCTTGCAAAGAAGAAGGGGATGGCCTCTGTGGTCCTCCTGGACTCCAACTGCCATCACGCCCCAGCCAGAAATGGCCAATGTTCAGGGATGATGGGAGTTGGAGTCCAGCAGTTCCTGGAGGGTCACAGCTTCCCCATCAGTCAGGGTTGGAGTCAAGAGCAAGTCGGCAGTAAATCAACCGGTGTCCGTGAAGTTTACTCTTTATTTGAGGAAACAAGGTCGATTCCGGAGGCCAGGCCTAGTGAGCACAGCAGTTCCATCCTGGTAGATCTTGCCCCTATGAGGCAGTTGTTGGGAAAGAAGGTCCATGCCTTTCCACAGTTGTCTTATGTCACCTCCTCCCCTTTCCAAGCAATCTGAGTCTTTATTGCTGTGCCCCTCTTTGCTCCACCTTCTTCATATCTCTTCTGGTTCTGGGGAGGGAGGGAGGGGAGCTGGTTGCAGCACAAGGGGAGACTCCGTGGCTTCTTCAGCAGCCTACCTGATCTCTGCCTCTTGGGCCTCCTCTTCTCCAGCCTCTGCTTCTGCCTCTGCTTCTGGACTGCTCTCTGCCACAGCCTCTTCCTGCTCACCAAACCCTATGACCTCTGCAGCTTCCAACCCTCCTCTTCCAGGTCTGCTCCCTCTTCTCCCTCTAGCCACTTATCACCATCCCACTTCCAATCCCCGGGCTCTGAGCCTTCTTCCCTTGGGGGTTCCCTGGCTGGTGACTCCCACCACATCTCTGACACCATCCCTGCAATGGCTGCCAGCTTACAAGTAACACAGATGTGGGCTTTTCCCACTGATGGCACCACTGTTGTGCAGTGCCCTCCCCTCTGAAATATAGGAGTCCTCCCCACTGGTTCTTGCTTTCCACCAGCTCTTGAAGACACACCAGCTCTTGAAGCATCCCCTTGCCTTGAACTTGAACTTCCTGATCTAATTGCCTTGCTGGCTCTTCTCATGCTTCTTCTTTTCAACGGCTCTTAACCCATTGCATGTTGTAGTTGTGGAAGATTTCGAGGAATGGTTTTTATTGTGCGTTTCAGTTAGGCACGGGTATTTTCGGCTTTATTTTATACTTGTAACCTGCTAAGAAGCCATTTCGGCGTGCAAGTAGTAGATAAATCAAGTAATTAACAGCAGTTACCGATACTCATATGTGAACCAAGGTCATTCTCTCTCTTCCCGCAGACCACAAAGGCCTTCTTGCCGCGGATGCTGGAACTGCAGAAAGGGCACATTGTTTGCCTCAATTCTATCCTGGCCTTGTCTGCCATCCCTGGGGCTATTGACTATTGCACTTCCAAAGCCTCCTCTTTTGCCTTCATGGAGAGCTTGACGCTGGGTCTCTTGGACTGTCCTGGAGTAAACGCAACCACCGTCCTGCCATTCCACACCAGCACAGAGATGTTTCAAGGCATGCGGATCAGGTCAGTACAGACAGCCACAAAAACGGGTCTGGTTGGTGATGCGTGAGGTAGATCCTGCATTTATTAAGGAACAGGGGTAGGAAATCCTGGAGCAACCCAGCAACATTCAATCTACACCTGAAGGATATCATGTAAGTGGTTTGGATAAAGCAACAGTACAATACAGTGTTACCTTGGTTCTCAAACTTAATCCGTTCCATAAGTCCGTTCCAAAACCAAGGCACACTTTCCCATAGAAAGTAATGCAAAATGAATTAATCCATTCCAGACTTTTAAAAACAACCCTGAAAACAGCAATTTAACATCAATTTTACTATCTAATGAGTCCATTGATCCATAATATGAAAGCAGTAATAATCAATGTACTGTACTATAATATAAGACAGTATTGTAGATGATAAAAAAAAAATTAAAAAATTCTTACCTGCGCTGATGATAGTCATTGTTTGAATGGGGGTCTTTTATCCATTTCCTCAGTCACATACTCAATCAATCAGCAGCTGAACTGGGTTCCACACAGTCACAAAAACGAACTAACCGAAAAAGCCTCAAAAACAAAAATTCAAAATAAATAGTAAAAAATAATAATGCCAAACTTATTCTGTTCTGGAAGTCTGTTTGACTTCTGAAATGTTCAAAAACCAAGGCACAGCTTCTGATTGGTGAAGGTGCCCCGGAAACAACCGCATCGGACGTTCGGCTTCTGAAAAACATTCGAAAACCGGAACACTTACTTCCGGGTTTTCAGCGATTGAGAACCAAAGCGTTTGAGAACCAAGGTACCACTGTATACGTTTTTAAAATATCAATACAGATTTTAAAAACAAGGAGATGGAACGTTTTTTTCAGCACCACCCTCTCTCCTCCAAAGCGTTTGCAGTCTGAGGCAGCTGCCTCATTCCGCCTAACGGTAGAGCCGGCCGCGAGGTGACCCAACAGGGCTGTGTTTTGTTTTCCAGATTCCCCAACCTCTTCCCTCCGCTAAAGCCAGAGACGGTGGCTCGGAGGACGGTAGAAGCTGTTCAGCAGAACCAAGCTTTCCTCCTCCTGCCATGGACAATGCACATCCTGATCATCTTGAAAAGGTGCGGCCTGCTGCTCATTTTTAATTTATTTGTTCGGTGATACAAGGAGGTCAAGTTGGCAAGTGCTGCTCTCCGACTCCTCCCCATTTTTATCGACAAGCCCCTGAAATGGTGGCTTGGTCCAAGGTTACCATGTGAGCTTTATGGCCAAGTGAAGGATTTGAACCTTGGTCTCCTGTGGCCTATTCCATTCTGGCTGTCCCAACAGCTAAACCACACTAGCTCCCCAACTTTAGTCCCGGCAAGATGGAGCATGAATGGGGGGAGATTGAGGAGCTGCAGGTACCAACCCTGCCCTCATCATCTCCTACCTCCACCTTCAGGTGTTGTGAAGGAAGGTCTGAAGGGGGGGTCTTGGAGAGTTTGACTGGCGCTGGAAATCCTCCACCCGCATGGTAAGCCCAGTTCTGCAAGCCACACAGCTATTCCCTCTTCAGACCGCCCCATGCCATGCATGAACATCTGAGGCTGCAACTGGAAGGGATGGAGGGCAGCGCCTCTTACTGTGTGCATCTTTGATGATGAGAAGAGGCCTGAGGGAGTAGGGAAGGGAAAACCGAGGCCCAGCAGAGCTCTCTCAGTTCCACAAAGAGCTTGTGCCAAAATGTCAGCACAGTGAGTTGCAGAGCAACTTGAACTGCGAGAGTCTTCCCCTGAGATGGTGAGATTGTCCCAGAAGCGGGAACCCATCACCAAATGTTGCACGCATTTCCATAAAAATTTGGAGATGGTGTGTGTGTGAATGGCCCTGTACATTAATGCAAGGCCCTTTCACTTGGCCCAGGGGTGTATGGGCAACAACTGAACATAAGGAGAGGCTTACTGGATCAGGCCAGTGGCTGATCTAGTCATAGAATCATAGAAAGGACCACAAGGATCACCCGGTCTGACTCCCCACAGTACACGAATATTTTGCCCAACCTGGGGCTTGAACCCACAACCCTGAAGTTAAGAGTCTCATGCTCTACCAACTGAGCTATCCCTCAGTCCAGCATCCTCTTCTCGCAGTGGCTAACCTGTGGGAAATCGCCAAGCAGGATTCGAGTGCAAGAGCCCTTCCCCTTTCCTGCAGTTTCCAGAAACTAGGATTCAGAAGCATTGCTGCCTCCGACTGTGGAGGAAGAGCCTAGCCATCATGGCTAGAAGCCACCTACAGCTCTCTCCTCCATGATTTTTTTTTTATAGCATTCTTTGCAAAGAGTAAAATAAAAACAAATCACCCAGTCCTTGGGTGTCCAATGCACCTGTCTGCTCTGCCTGTCCTCTGCTCTGCCTCCGGTGGATGGGCTGACCCATCCTCTCTTGCCTTCCTCTCTTGCAGCATCCTCCCGCAAGCGGCGCTCGAAGAAATCCACAAGTTCTCCGGGAGCTACACCTGCATGAACACTTTCAAAGGGCGCACGTAGGCTCTGCGTCTCGCTCACGCACCAAGCAGGCCGAGAGCCCGACGAGGGCATCGGTGGGACCTCCCGAGGCCACGCGCTTGCTCTCCCTTGCCACGGCGACAGTGTCGAGAGCCGTAGTGGAAAGGGGTGGAAGAAGAACTCACAGGGGCAAGGAAGGGGGACAAGCAACGGCAGCCATTTGCAACGTAGATTTTAAGAGGAGTTTCAAAGCCTAGCAGTTTGCCGAACCTCCCGTGCCGAGTACATTCCACTTTTGCCTGCTAATCAGGAATTGCAAATTAATTTAGCGGGGTTTCCTCCCCAATCTGTGTGTTGTGTGTGTGTGTGTTGGGGAAGGGGTGTTCTCATTTTGTAAAGCTTGTAAGATTTCACTGCCCTTGGGTGACTGCTGAGACTAGTGGTTATGAAGAAGTAACAAAAGAAAAAAGGATGCCACTTTTTTTTAGCCAAGGAAGCAGCAAGGAGCTCTGTCTCCCACATGCCAGGAAAAGAGTATGGAATGTTCCTTAGCAAGGGGCAGCCTGCAGGAGTCTTTGGCAATGGACAGAGGGGGAAAGCATCAAGCGCTTCTGTTGGGCTATCCGTAGATTGTAGGGAAGGGTGTATCTTGTGTCTGCAATGCTTGGACCAGGCACCCCCAAACTGCGGCCCTCCAGATGTTTTGGCCTGCAACTCCCATGATCCCTAGCTAACAGGACCAGAGGTCGGGGAAGATGGGAAATGTAGTCCAAAGCATCTGGAGGGCCGAAGTTTGGGGATGCCTGGCTTGGACCAAGGAAACCACCACAAGTGCCTCGTCAGATCACACCAAAACGCCCTTCTAACCCAGAATTCTGTTTCCAGCAGCAGACAACCTGAATTCCCTGGGTTGGTTTCATTCCGTTTGTCTGGAGTAGATCTACCGCCTCTGAACAGGACGTGGTCCTTCTTAGCTATGGTGGTTTATCGCCATTGATAGCCTCGATCTTAATATGCCCAGGCTACATCATGCAAGGGTTCTGCTTTTCAAGTTAAGGCGAGTCATGCATTTTTCAAGATAGGTAGTTGGCGTTCTCTTTCTACAGTGGTCAGAAGCCTTATGGGGAGGATCAAATCCGCACAGACAAACTTCCCAAACGAGCCCAGCTCTTTGCTCCTAACAAACACCTCCAAACAGAACACAAAACCAGTCACTCATGCATATACACACATATATAAATAAAGGGTTTTCTAACCTGCAGTGGTGGTCTTTGTGTGGACTTGGCATGTGCTATGGCTGCCCATTTAAAAAAAAACAGTTCCAGATATAATGCGTGAATGGAATGAGGAGTCCGGCGAGAGAAGCCAGAATAAACAAGCAAGACCATCAACCAATTGTTCAGGGTATCAACCACTCAGTCATGCCCTCTTGTGGGTTACTCCAATCCATTTTGTGTTCCCCCCCCCCTGCCCGCCCCTCTTTAGTCGGTAAGCGTTCTGAGCGTGTCTTCACTAGGCTTGAGATTCATCAATTGTTCAAGAGATGTTAAGTTCTCGCAACCCTGTGAAGGAAGCTGAGTCTCCTTGAAGGGTCCTGGTGGCTTGCTCTATCTAAGGACTGCATCCCTTCTAGGCATCCTTCCTGGGAGGAGTCAAGTGTCAGTGGTGGGTGGGACCAGATAGAAAGATGGGCAGAGACAGATGTGCAAATTCTGCCTCTGTACACACCCAGTTTCTGAATTCCAGCCAGCCAAACAAGGAGCTTTATATGGGTCGAAGAACACATTCCAGTGAGGAGAAAACACTCAAGGAGGATGCAAAGGTAAGGGACATGGCCCAGGGAGAATCCTAAAGGCCCTGGACCTAGGGTTCCTGGTTCCTGTCATACATCAGAGTAGGCCTAGGGACCAAGTGCAACCCCCAGGACTTTGTACATGACCCTTGGAACTCCATGGGGCAACACACCCCCTCCCCCGCACTTGCTCTATACCAGGCATCCCCAAACTTCGGCCCTCCAGATGTTTTGGACTACAGTTCCCATCATCCCTGACCACTGGTCCTGTTGGCTAGGGATCATGGGAGTTGTAGGCCAAAACATCTGGAGGCCGCAGTTTGGGGATGCCTGCTCTACACCCTTCCTGAGAGTTTTTACCTGGCTGGATTGCTGCTGTTGGCATCTATCTGGCTCTGGAAACACTGGAATGCATCTCCGGAGAAGTCAAATTTCTGCCTTAGCAGCACCAAAGTGACCTCCACTGGGCAGTGTGTCTGGAGGTCCTGGACTTCCCAGAAGACAAGACCCACCCACCCCTTGGTCTCACTGATGTGGACCAAAGGAAAGCAGCGCAATACACTTGACACCAACTTGGCTGCAGGAGTTGCTAGAAGGAGGCGTACACAAGGCGCCATCCAACTACCTTAGGGACTCCACTCTGGATTTGTGTAAGGGTTTACTCCTTAGCCTTTTCCTCTCCCGAAGATTTAGGTTTAGGATCAGAGTTTTCCTTCTCCTAGATGGACTACCTTCCCGGGTTGATGAGTCCCACCTGCCCCTCACTTCCTTCGACAGCACATGCAGAAACCACCTCCTTGACCATTGGACCAGCTGTTGGTCTCGTCCGTTTAGTCCACTGCAGCCTGTCTTTGCATGCTGGGGAAATCCCAAACTCACCCTTGACTCTGGTCCTGCCTCTTGCTAGTCTGGACGGAGGATACGGAGGGATGCGTGTGAGCGAGTAGAAGCTAGCCTACTAACATTTGCTGCTCCACATGTGACCCTCAAAAATATTTCTCAGAAGGGAAAGCAGATCTCTGGTTCAAAATGGCCCCCCACCCCCTATGCAGAAAACTTAGCAGGATTAACTTTGCCTCATCCGATCTCCATTACTTAGCCTGCTTCTCTATTAATACCTGCAGAAGTCAAAACTCTTCACTGGGAGGTGGGCACAGGTAGAGTTCGCTGGACTATTTCTGGTATGCTTCACAGTGGGAAAATTTCCATTCTTCCATTTCATTGCATTCTGTTTCCTTCACCACCACCCCCTCCCTGCTCTCCACCATGTTTCTTCATCGCTACCCGCAGAGCTATATTAAATTAAGACATTTTCTTTTCCTTTTTTAAAAAGAACTCTCTATCAACCCAGCGCTTGCTTAATGCCACCATCTTGTAGCCAGATGTCAACCACAAAATCGGGGGGCGAGCGGGGGGGATCCGAGCCAAGGGAACTTCAACTGATCAGGGAAAGAGGCGAGATGAAGTAGCAAGATTGGGACCATAAAAGCAAAAACCAGAGCTGCTTAATCACATGGAAAAATTTAAACAACTAAAGCCTGGGAGCAGATCACATTGGGTTGCTTCCAAATAAGTTTTACTCAGAGTAGAACCATTGAAAACAGATGGAACGAAGTCATTCATGTTCATGAATTCCAATGGGCCTACCCTGAGCAGGACTAACATGCACAAACCATTGGTGGTGTTCTACTTTTACTCAGAGTAGACACATTGCATGAACATGGCTAAGTTAGACCCATTGTCACTGAAGGTCTATTTGGTTATTATTTTCTCCATCAAATAAGAACATAGGAAGCTACCTTCTACCAAGTCAGACCACTGGTCCATCTAGCTCAGGCATCCCCAAACTGCGGCCCTCCAGATGTTTTGGCCTACAACTCCCATGATCCCTAGCTAAGTGGACCAGTGGTCGGGGAAGATGGGAATTGTAGTCCAAAACATCTGGAGGGCCGAAGTTTGTGGGTGCCTGATCTAGCTCATGGTTTTCAGAGAAAAAGGTTCATCTCAGAAGTGCCAGGGATTGAACCTGGGCCCTTTGGAATGCAAGGCAGATGCTCTGCCACTGAGCTACAAACCTTCCTGCAAAGGCATGGAAATGTATAGGGAGCTGCCTTATACCCACTCTTCTAAAAGTCAGATAGCTTCCCTAATTACGAACCCTGAAATTTGGGATCACGTACAAACCAGGGCCCCTGAATCCAATGGACTTAAGTCTGTCATGTTCACTACTCTGAGTAGGACTTGCATTGGATACTACCTAGTGATCAGGGCAAGTGATCGAAAACCAGACCCTGGTAAATAGGCAATTGGTGCTTATAATCCCAAAGGACTGCATCAATATTCCCATCCAGAAACATTTGGCTATGCAAATGTTTCCTCCAGGCGCTTGCTCTCTTTTTCCTTTGAACTTCCGGCAAAGAGTCACAGTCTGTTTGCTTGTTCTTCGACCACAGAAGGCCTTTGCAGTCGTGTGTGTGTGTGTGTGTGTGTGTGTGTATGCTGAGCTTGCCGAGAGAAATGAAGTCATGCCACAGGGATTTTCTGCAGTGTTTTTTCTTTTTAAAATAATAATAAAATAAAAAATATTGCACAATTCCTTCATTGCTGGGATGTTTAAAAAAAGAAAAGAATTTTCAAAGAAAACACAAGCTGATTGTTTGTGCTTTTGCTCTACAGCCAATGCAGCAGCTTGAATATCTCTTTTTGCAAGATCAGAGGAAGGGAAAGTCCCAGGAAGAATTGTTCCTCCATGTTTGTCTTGAACTTCAGATGGCAACGCTGCGGCCGCACTCCTTAAGGTGCCTGTAAATCTCGAAGTGTTTCATATAGGCTCCTTGTCGTGTGGCCATTAAGTTTTATAACCTTTATGCTTCAAGTGAAACAATGACTGCGAATTCCTTCTAAATGTCATAATGCATCCCACATGCTAGCAGCTCCAAGCGTACAACCCAAGATCAACAACGAGCATTTAATAAGATGCGGGGCCATCTGCATCAAAAAGCACCAGCGGGATAGAAATGTCATAGTATTGCAGAGCTGGAAGGTACCCCAAGGGGTCATCTAGTCCAACCCCCTGCAATGCAGGAATCACAGCTACAGAACCCTGACAGATGGCCATCCAACCTCTGCTTTAAAAACCTCCAATGAAGGGATAGCCCACCACCTTCCGAGGGAGTCCGTTCCACAGCCTCAAATAGCTCTTGCCATTGGAAAGTTCTTCCTAACGTTTAGTTGGATTTTTGCTTATGCCCAGAATATAACCCCCACATAAATTGGGAGGAGGGGACCTGAACAGATTTATACCCATTTCACAGCCTTTCAAGGTGGAAGCTGAAAGGCAGCTATTAGACTTAGTATAATCAGAATCAGATTTCACCTTTCAGCTAAACTTAGCCACAAGACTAAGTCCCACTGCAACTATAGACTCCCGGGAATCAGTACAAGACCATTTTCCATCTAGGTTCAGGCGTTGGTCCAAGAAACAGATCATCTTTATCGGGAGATGAAGCACAGGTTGCTTCACTTTGATGTCTCAGCAGGTTCAATGCCATCCACCAATTCCACCATGGCATCCTACTGGACTGACTTAGTGAGCTGGTAGCTGGAGGCACTGCCGTTTTCACCTTGAACTTTGATCGTGTATCTTGTATGGAGGCTAGAAAGGGGTGCATGAGCCTGTGCAGAAACTAGCCTTTTGGACGTAGGTAAAAAATTTACATGTGATGCTCCTCCCATTTTTGCCTCTGGCCCCACCCAACACATGGGGCCCTCAGAATACTAGCTGAGTACCAAGCCGCTATGCACCCAAAATACTATGAGATCACATTCTTCGTTGAAGCTTTCACTATCGGCTCCACATTCTGCCTGTGAGACTCCACCTTGGCGTATTGCATTCTGCACCCTGATTTGCTACCGCTTGCATCTGCCAGACAAGAGCAGACTCCTCCACCCCCTACCGCACAAAGACCTGCCCCAAAGCTGACAGCCACCGGTTCTCTCCCTAAACATTCGGGGTCTGAAACTCCGAGCAGTTAGCAGCTTCCAAGGAAGAGGCTATGGCGTTGCCAACTTCTCTTTTCATCAGAGAATCAAGCAAATGGTCTCAAACAGCCTGGAATGGGCTCAGACTCCCAAAGGCTAGCCAATCAGAACAAAAGAAAGCCACACTGTCTAAATCTAAACACACACACACACCCTGTGGAATATGTTAGACGAACTTCCTTCTGTAGAAAGTAGATCTGCACCAGCTTTCTGGTGTAGATGGTTCTGAGCCCCTTCCAACTCTACAATTCTATGATTCTACTAGCTGGCCCGGCCACGTGTTGCTGTGGATCATCATTCCCCACCCCCACCCTGTGTCAATACATGACGTATCCCGCCCCCTCCTCCCCCCACCCCCAATGTTTTTGTTTGGTGGGATTTTTTGAATTGCTGGTGGAGGTTGATAGAAATCAAGGGGAAAGTAAAGTAAAATGGGAAGTATAATGCACTTTTGTAATTGAATTTGGGTTGGTTTTGGTGTAGTGGTTAGTGGGGTAGTTGTAATCATAGAATCATAGAGTTGGAAGAGACCACAAGGGCCATCCAGTCCAAGCCCCTGCACATCAAAGCATTTCTGACAGATGGCTGTCAAGCCTCTGCTTAAAGACCTCCAAAGAAGGAGACTCCACCACACTTCTTGGCAGCAAATCCCACTGTCGAACAGCTCTTAATGTCAGGAAGTTCTTCCTAATGTTTAGGTGGAATCTTCTTTCTTGTAGTTTAAATCCATTGCACCGTGCCCACTTCTCTGGAGCAGCAGAAAACAATCTTTCACCCTCCTCTATATGGCATCCTTAAATATATTTGAACATGGCTATCATATCACCCCTTAACCTTCTCTTCTCCAGGCTAAACAGGCCCAGCTCCCTAAGCCGTTCCTCATAAGGCATCGTTTCCAGGCCTTTGACCATTTTGGTTGCCCTCCTCTGGACACGTTCCAGCTTGTCGGTATCCTTCTTGAACTGTGGTGCCCAGAACTGGACACAGTACTCCAGGTGAGGTCTGACCAGAGCAGAATACAGTGGTACTATTACTTCCCTTGATCTAGACGCTATACTCCTATTGATGCAGCCCAGAATTGCATTGGCTTTTGGTTGCAGTCTTTTGAGGGTGTGTGGTGTTTTTGAGTCAGGGTAATATGGAGATGGTCTTCTCCTTGCCCTGGTTAGGCTACCAGTGGCCACCAGCCACAATGGCTATGGTCCACCACCACTGAGAAAGGCAGCATATTGAGGAATATTGGTTGCTGGGAACCGTATTAGAGGAGTGTACTGTTGCACTCAGGCATACCCTCCAACATTTCTCCAATGAAAAGAGGGACATCATTTTCCACAATAAAAATAATTTCATACCCTGCCCCCCTGACTGGGTTGCCCCAGCCACTCTGGGCAACTTCCAACATAGATAAAAACATAATAAAACATTAAACATTTTAAAACTTCCCTATAGAGGGCTGCCTTCAGATGTCCTCTAAAGGTTGTGTAGTTACTTAGCTCCTTGGCTCGGGGGATCACATAACCCAATACCCTCCAACATTTCTCCAGTGAAAATAGAGACATCCTAAGGAAAAGTGGGACATTCCGGGATCAAATCAGAAACAGGGATGGCTTCTGTAAATCTGGGATTGTCCCTGCAAAATAGGGACACTTGGAGGGTCTGATCCTGCCTGCAGGTGTCCAGTGGGCACCAGGTTGGCATCTGGTGAGAGAACAGGATGCTGGACTAGATGGGCCAGCGGTGTGACCCACCAGCGCTCTTCCTGCATTCCAGATGTTTGGGACCAGATGTGCCATCAGGCCGTGCTGGAGGGCACCAGGTTGGCAAAGGCGGTTGCACGCTGTGGATTTCCGATCTTCCCGCCACCGAATGCTCTCGCCCCATCTGTCTTGCTCCTTTCTTTCCCTTTCTAACATCCACTTCCCTCGCTCCCACCCCTGCCTTTCCTGAAGGGTCAAAGGGCAGGCAGAAAACCAGGGAGGGTTTGGCAGACGTCTTTGGCTGACATGAGCCTGCTCAGGAGAGGTGAGAGGCAGGGGTTCGGGGAGCCTCGGGTTCAGAGCAAGGTTAGCCAAATATCAGATAAATTAAGCAGGAGCACCAGACAGCTTGGCTTGCGGGTGAACTTTTCACCCAGCCCAGCTAACCTGTTCCTGTCCTGGCCGTTGCACAGGTGGAGAGGGCTCCAAGGGATGCCTGGCCCTCAGTCTTTCTGCCTTCCTCTGTCAACGCGGGGGCAGGAATCAAAGCAAAGACCCAAGCAGGGAGGACACCCAGCTCGCAAGAACATAGAAAACTGCCCATTGGTCCAGAATGCATCCGAGGGGAGACACACAGACACATTCAGAAGGCCATTCTATGTGATGCTAAATCACTTTAATTAGGTAAAGGTAAATGGACCCCTGACCATTTGGTCCAGTCGTGACCGACTCTGGGGTTGCGGCGCTCGTCTTGCGTTATTGGCCGAGGGAGCCGGCGTACAGCTTCCAGGTCATGTGGCCAGCATGACAAAGCCGCTTCTGGCGAACCAGAGCAGCGCACAGAAACGCTGTTTACCTTCCCGCTTGGAGTGGTATCTATTTATCTACTTGCACTTTGACGTGCTTTCAAACTGCTAGGTGGGCAGGAGCTCGGACCAAGCAACGGGAGCTCACCCCGTCACAGGGATTCGACTTTAATTAGGGATGTCCAAATATGTCCATTGCAGTTTCTCATTTCCCCCAATCCTCCCTGTGAAAATTCACTGGCATTTCAGTGTGAATGTTTCTTAATAGTGCACTGGTTTGAGTGTCGGACTAGGACCTGGGAGATCTGGGTTCAAATCCTCGCCACTCGGTCCTGAAGCTCACTGGGTGACATTGGGGACAGTTCACCTTCCTACCTCACAGGGTTGTTGTGAAGATAAAATACCACCTGGAGCACTTTCAGAGGAAAGGTAAGTTATAAAGGCAATCAATCAATCAATTATTAAATTTGCCTAATATTTGTATTTCTGCAAAGCAATTTCCTCTACTGTAACACATTACCAATAAAAATAAAAATGCTACTTTCACTCATCTATGCAATGCTATGCACACTTTACCCTTTCAATGTATTTATGTACAAATTACTTGGGTAGAGGAGTCCATTGCAAGATTCACAGAAGCGTGAATTTCGGATGGATGGCCCTGTTTTGGTTTGCACTTCCTTTCAGAAAGTGTGAATTAGGTGAGCTCACCTTCAAAGGCAAACTGCAACTAAGTTCTCTCCCATCCATTGATGGATCTGGATGGCTGTGTGTTTGTATCACTGATCAACTAGTATAATGCTCTTCTAATGGTTTGGGTTCTTTTTTTATTAAAAAACAGAAAATGATTATTAATATATGATATGTGATTCTAGGTCATTTCTCTTGCAATACTGAATTTATTCTTTTCTAAATTGTCGGGTTTTATCTTCTTCATATTTACTGATACGTTTTGCAAACCGTTTTCTCCCCATATCTTTTCCCCAACTCCCCGCAAATGTTCTACATTTAGATATTAAGCAGGTGTCCACTGTAAGATGCTCACTGTGGGAAAGCAGCATAAAAAGAATCTAAAATCGGTGAAAAAACACATCAATATTGCTTTGTACCTGACTTCTGAGAGCCTTCTGAATGTAAAGCAATTAAGAAATGTTCTTATAGAAAGCATAACATCAGGAGGAGACCCTATTGGACATGAATGCATCCACTGGGTTTCTGAAGACACCCCCCCCCCAATTCAAAAGCCCACCAGGTGTAAAATTTGCCAAGTCAAGACAGAAATCAGAAAATGGCCAAATCTGAACCAGAAACCACTTGCCCTTTGTTTGCCCTGTAAGATCGCTGAGGAAATTCTATTCATAGCACTGCACCATGCAGAATATTAATTGGGCAAACATCCGAAAATGGGCATTTTCTGTTCTTGTTCTTGTTCCTCCTCTCAGTTGTTCTTGTTCCTCCTCTCAGGATGTCAGTTGCTCCGGACATCCTTTGCCCATGCCCTCCCTGAGCCATAAAATCGGATCCTATTATGATTGAATCCCCCAAATTCCTGTTTTATTTGCTGCTGTTTTATTTGTTTAAGGTTGCGTTTTTGCTTTAACGATATTGCTTGCTTTTATGCTGTACGCTGCTTAGGGGTCTTTAAAAAAATACTGAGCAGTTCAACTGTTGCCAAATAAAATAAAAAGGAGAAAGGGATATGCAGAACTAAACATACAGGAACAAATCTCCACACCGAAACCAAACATAATAAATTAATATCACAAGGTTCCAAGTAACGCAAAAGGGTTTACATTACCTCATTACTGCAGTACATTATAAAAGGACTACACAGTATTTCTCAATAAAGACATTATCTTGTCTGCCCTCTCTGGTTCTCACCATATAAGTAAGGTGAACCATGCATACTATCCCAGATTTTAGTTGTTGTCTCATGGAGAGTGTTTTCCTCCCCACACCCCCATTTTGACAAACAATATTTTTGGCAGCAGTTAAGAGATGTTGCATTAATTCCCCGCCCTCTACCGGTACTAATACACTTTCCTTAACATATCCCAGACCCTCTACGTGTCCCTATTTTCCAGGGACAATCACAGATTTACAGAAGCCATCCGGGTTTCTAATTTGATCAGGGAATGTCACACCATTCCTAAGGACGTCCCTATTTTCTTCAGAGAAATGTTGAAGGGTATGGAGTTATGCAACCCCCCAAGCCAAGGAGATAAGTATCTACACAACCTTTGGAAGACATCTGAAGGCAGCCCTGTATAGGGAAGATTTTTGGTTTTTTTAAATGTTCAGTGTTTAATTATGTTTTTATCTATGTTGGAAGCTGCCCAGAGTGGCTGGGGCAACCCAGTCAGATGGGGATATAAAAGATAAAATTATAAGGATGGAATAGGATGTCCCTCTTTTCGTCAGAGTAATTCTGGAGGTCTATGATATCCAAATAGTAAAATTACACGACCCATGGGAAAACTACGGTCAGTTATTACTTCAATGTCCATTGCTGTATCTTCCCAGACAGATGGAGGGAAAGACGATGAAGAAAAAACCGACGACGACCCATTTTAGGACCACATCTGCACATTTCTTCTTGCAGATGAGATCTGGCCCCTTCCCAAGAGACTCCCAGCTCCCCAATCTGAAGCCAGCCACCCATTCCCTCCTTGAACAAAGTGCCTAGAAGATCAGGCCAGGCAGAGCAGCTCCTTGTGAGAGTGACCCAGCCGAGGAGACGGAGGCTCCCTCTGCCCTGTTCCATTACTCTTTTTGATTGACACTTTAATGAGGGTACGACGGGTCGCCCCCCTGCTGGGGGGCTGGTTCATGCCCCGTTTATCTCACAGTCCATGTAAGCCGAAAATAGCCGCTGGGCTGAGTTTCACCGGCCTGTGACCCAGCAAACCCCACCGTGATGGATTGAGTGACTGAGGCGAGTTGGCAGCAAAAGTGTGTAGCAACAGTTTTGTTCTGTCAGCACAACACAATGGATTTGCTGATCCCTGGGTTTTTCCCTCCACAGCCGCTGCCGCTGTCTCTCGCAGACCTCCCCTCCCTTTGCAGGGGAATGGAGTGGGGAGAGGGAGAGGGATGAACAGGAATGGAAAACCTTCGGATTTCAGTTTCTCTCTGCTTCTCCAGCTTAAATTCAAGTTCTGCAGCAATTTGCAACCTTCAAGAAAAAAAGTTATCCTGAAAATTCATGAGCACTCTAGTGCAAATTTCGACCCATTCAGAGTGCACACGTATACATATGTATGTATATGTATATGCAAGCAAATCTCCTTATTTAATGCGATTTTTGTATGTTATTTTCACATATATACCTGCGCACATGGCTTGTTCAAACTGCGTAGCAAAATTCAGCAAAGCGCGTATTTCAGACGACAGCTGTGTTTCACTCGGTGTACCGTTTTGCGTACTAGGCGGTTTCCCATTAAATGCAGTGCAATAAAATAAAATTGAATCCCTCCCCCCCCAATCCCTAGCTACCAAGGAAAAATAAATGATGTTTGAAAAGTCAGGCTCGACCCTTCCTCTCCGCACCCTCCTCCCTGTAGCCATTGAAGATGATGAAGTATTGGGAATGGACAACAGGAAATTTAAACTTTCCTTTTCTTGCCTTTTAAAACAGCTGCTCAGGAGCTGAATGGATGAGGCTCCTTTGTTGGGTGTGCCTGATTCTGCTCTGGCTCCGATTCTGCTCTGGCTCTGGCAGTTCCAAAAGGCAACAGTCACCAGATGTTACCAGACACTCTGTGACCCTCAGGGTAGGGTGGGAACACACTCTTGTGCTATTTAAAGCTAGGTGATGTCAGTGCATCTTGTACAGCTTTATACTTGAGCCATGCTTGTTTAGGTTTGTTATTATTTACAACTTGCACAGAGCCATCAGGGCAGCAATGGAGGAAGAAGAGGGGCCCTCAAAGCGCTCACAACATCTAATGAAACTTTTAACACATGGCATGATAATAGTCCACAATTTTATCAGGACAAGTTATTCGTTGTTTACTGTTGTAACATTTGTTTCCTCAAAATTTATCATCTGTGGCGCTGTGGGTTAAACCACTGAGCCTAGGGCTTGCTGATCAGAAGGTCGGCGGTTCGAATCCCTGTGACGGGGTGAGCTCCCGTTGCTTGGTCCCAGCTCCTGCCAACCTAGCAGTTTGAAAGCACATCAAAGTGCAAGAAGATAAATAGGGACCGCTACAGCGGGAAGGTAAACGGCGTTTCCGTGCGCTGCTCTGGTTCGCCAGAAGCGGCTTTGTCATGCTGGCCACATGACCTGGAAGCTATACGCCGGCTCCCTCAGCCAATAATGCGAGATGAGCGCGCAACCCCAGAGTCGGTCACGACTGGACCTAATGGTCAGGGGTCCCTTTACCTTACCATGAAAATAAATAAAATCAGTATTCCAATGATATAGGCAATAAGCCTAGGTTAAAATGGTGCTTTTATTAAGTAGCAACCTCTTTGATACTCCCCCCCCCAATATTGTGACAAATATTTTCTATACATAAAAAGTATATTTTAATTAACCTCCAAAAAGCATTAATCACCACAGGAATATTTCGCCTGTTGTTGTGAAAATAAGATGTCCAAATTGGTCCTTCGGGTGCTTATCCATTTTAGTTTCACACTGATGTTGCCTCACAAGGCGCATGATGGTGTTGGCGAAATGTGAATTTTTCCCTCTCAAAGGCCTTATTGTTTGGAAGAAGTCTATAGTGGAATGTTAAGACAGCTAGGTGGAGATTACGGCTGTTTGTCATCAAATTTGGGATTAAGAAGTCCATTAAAGAAACTGTTAACTAGATTTGGGACATCTTCAGTTACCACCTGCTCGAAAAATATACCCTGGTTCATTATATGCACAATTTTGGAGGTACACAGTTCCATTTTTCTACATCTATTTCACACCTCTTTTATTCTTATATGTATTCCCCCCCCTCCCATAGGAAGGCACCGTAAGACTCCACAATCGGCAAACAGCACCACTATTTCAGATATACAGTTTTGATAAACCCGGAGCCTGCAGTCCCCTCATTGCAGTCCCCATCTGGATTGGGCCCCACACCTATTTTTCTTTGTATCTGGGGTGGGAGAAGCTCCCATTTAGGAAGAGTGTTCAGAGCCATGCACTTCCCCCAAGATGGCAATCCTGCACATACCCGCTGCCCCCCAATAATTCCAAATCAGGCCAGCAGCCGAGGGTATTAACTCCATGCCAGCAGCTATTTCAGAATTCTCCCATTTGCAAAATGGCACACTTGACTCTTTGAAGGGTATCCATATCCACTGGGGGGGGGGGAGAGAGAGAGAGATAAGAATCCACACGGGAAGATATTTTAAGCCATGGGCTTTGGAATCTGAATGCAATGTTTATTCGCTTTGTAATGGGGTATTTGTGCCAATACCAACAGAAGAGTCACAGCTCCATACACACACACACACACACACACACACACACACACACACACGACTGTGGTTCCTAATGCTGTTTTTTTTAAAAAAATAAAATAAAAAGCTCTTTTCCCCCGACAAACACTCTGCAAAAGTTTGGAATGACTCCTTTTGCAGACACTAGATCTGAAACCAAAAGCAGAGGAGCTGGACGAGGGTCCCTCTCATCCAGAATCCCGCTGAAAGGCAGGAGGCAAAGCTGTGCTTTCAAGATGGCGTCAGGAAGCTGCTTTCCTGGCCCCGCACAACCATGTGGCTGGCTAACTTCTGCCATAGGAGAGAAAGTGACTGAAGTTACCCTGGTTTGAATTGGAAGCTGTGCATTTCAGAGTAACAGCAACACTTGATGGACTCTCCCCACGAAGTGCTTTGGGCCGTTGCAATTGGTAGCACGCGTTCGATACGTGGCCTAACCGCAAGGATTCACAGCAGCAGCAGCTATTTCGTCCCCCTTTCTATACTACCTATAGGAAAGTGGAGGTTGGTCCATTAAAGTGAATGGGGAGCTGCCCCATCACCTTCAGTCTGGCCTCAGTCAGCTCCCACCTCCCTGCCTTCTTTCTTACAAGTAGTTGGGGGTGGGGGTGGTACTGGCCGTCAGCTTCTTCCTTTCTAGTCTCAGGTCTTGTTCAGCACGGAGCCTTGGAGATGAGCAGTAAAGTTGATTCTTTATTCAAGGAAACGGAATACAAACGCAGAAACTTAAGGCAAGAGTTGGCCCCCTGGCAAAGCAGTTGCCAGTGCTGACCACCCGGGACTCCCGCTTCAATGTTTTCTTTCTACTATTGCCACCCTCCCTCCGCTTGCTTGGAAAGGTGCCTCTTGCAATAAGTAGCAGCTTTACACCAAATCAGACCACCACTGGTCCATATAGCATTGTGGGCACATCTGGGATTTTGAAGAAGCACTGTGGATGCTTGGTCACGTCTAAAAAGGTAGAGAAAGCCGACACCAGCTTCCCCCACCCCCACAAAGAAGAACTTTGACAGAGAACTTCCATGTGAGTGCCATAGGAGGTGGGCCTGTAGGCGTTGTGCTGACGACCCCTGGTCTACTGTTTCTTCCCAGCTCTACACATAGAGGCCCATGGATTGTCTGCATGGAAAGTGTTTGCTCTTTTCACCAAGCGACAGCCCTTCCCAGAGCTCCGAGGCATGGAGCCAACTTGGAATTCATAGTCACCATCCAAAGAATGCGGAGACAAGAGGAGAGAGCAGCAGTAGCATTTATTAATCCTCAGATTTAAGACTACAGGACTGCAGTATTAAAACTCATAAACTTCCATTCCTCCCTCCTCCCCCCCCCCAAAAAGGCAGTTGATACTTTCCGGTCGTCTTATATACCTGGTGTTATTTCCGAGTCCGTTTTCTGCTTAAGGCCAACAGAGGGGAACTTGTGTGTGTGTGTGTGTGTGTGTGTGTGTGTGTGTGTGTGTGTGCGCGCGCGCAATAACATCACTTTCGCCTGCAAATGTCCCACTATAAAAGGAGGCATTATTGTTTAAACATCAACACTGCCTTATAAAGTGAACATCACAAAATACAAGAAAAGTTACACAGATGATTAAAAAAAACCAACTCTCCTGTTTCCCTTAAACTGAAGATTCTTGCTCCCTGCAGGGATCATTGCAGCACACACACACACACAAAACCCACCTCACCAGAATTATTTTATAGAGCAAACACCCTAGGTATCATTATTTGGCTGGAGCCCCCTACCCTTTGCCCTTCCAAACAATGAACCTAAATAATTCTGGAGCCTTCAGCACACAAAAGCACTCAACGGTCGAAAGGAACATGTCCCACACTCGTTGCCAGGCCCCATCCTGACTCCGCCATAACCCAGCTTAGTGCAGCTCACTCGCAAGCACCTGGAACAAACAAAAAAATGAGCCTCAAAGTGTTCCAGGTGTCCCCATCACCACCTCCACAGGAAAAGCATTGTTTCAAAATGCTCAGAATCAGTGCAATAGAAAACTCAATATAACTTTTCCTTTAATTTCTTTACACGAGATAGACCATTATACACCCTCACAACACCCTGTGCACTTTCTTATTTACACCAAACACAGTTGTACATACATACATACATATATATATATTTATATATATATATATATCTGTAGAGGTATATATACACACAGAGAGAGTAAGAAAATACAGGGCTTCCCCTAAAACTAAATGTATGTCAAATACGTCTTTGATCTTGTAGTTCCCCCATGGCAAGACTCTCTTTTGTTTCCAGGGCCTTGGCTTCCTAGGCTCACAGAACACACTTCCTAACACCCCAACGCTGGTCCTGTTCTTTTTCACCAAGCGCGGAGGCGACTTCCCCACAAGGTTTTGTCAGGGTCAGGAGTCCAGCTCGAGTTGATCTGGGTGCTCGCTGGATCTCAACATAAGCTGCTGTTCATAGAAAAGGCTCTTTGCATAGTTGATTTCTTGAGACAGCTTCACCGCATGGGCCTCGGATGTCACGTGGACCTGCACAAAACAAATCGCACTTCTCACGTCAACAGAGAACAGCAGCTATGCTTTGGAAGCAGCCTGCCCCTCCCCTCCCTTTGCTGGGTAAAAATGACAAAAATACACAGCCAGTGGTGACTAAGCTTAGGATTCCACCAATGAAGAAGAAATCTTAAAATATTGCTGGTCGCACACCACTCGTGTCTTCACTTGTGCTTAATGGTGGCTGGAGACAGTGGATGGCGTTGGGGTGTACCCCTCTATCTGGAACAGTGGTAGGCAGACCAGGCTGCTGAGATCAAGTTGAAGTTTTTAACTAGAATCCTGAGATTAATCATTCCCCCGCCCCTCCAAAAGGCTTGTCTGGTGCCTAAGTTATGGTTCTTTCAGTGCCAGGTGAAAATTTCAATTCCCCACTCCCACCCCGGCCTCTGAATTTCAGCCGTCTATTTGGCACTTTTAAATCTGGACACATATTGCTCTCTCTTTTTAAAACGTTGTTTTTTTAATATTTATTTTATTCTAGCCTGTTGTTCTGCTGTTTTGGTTACATTTTATGCTGGTTCTGAGTCTTCATGATGTTTGTACCGAGGCAACTTATTGACCACATTGTATTTGTGCATTCACTGGTTTTTGCGGACTGCTCACAGAGGGCTTTGGTGATTTTCAGGGCATGTCTGTCTGTCTGTCTATAAACAGCATAGATGCAAGTGGCAAGTAAATTAACCAATATCCTTACCATGGGCTTCTGATGAGATGGGCCAGGTATTGACACCCCACTGCTTGAATTGACAGCTTTCTTTGTCAGCTGCACATAGACTTTCCCGTGGTCCTTTGAGATAAGGCAATGGTAGAGATCATCATACTTGACCTCCAGGAAGACGGCTTCTCGGTCCATCGTGTCTCCACTCTTCAGGAAATAAACCGCTTTGGAGGAAATGATAACGCAATAACTGTCTATGTTCTCTGCTGCAATGAAGCTGCAAAAGAAGAAAGAAAGAAAAAAAAAATCAAATCAGGAAGCCAAGTCAGTGCCTCACTTGCTGGATGTTCATGTTTCAAACATCTGCTATCAAATGAGTTTGCTGCTAGAAGAATTCCAGACAGCACACTGGCTACTGAGATGGATTTTAATCTCACGCAAAGCCATCACAGGACAGAAGAAGAGTTAGAGAAGCAAGATGTGGCTTGAGAATCATTATCTGCCTGAACTAGAATAAATTGTCCTTGGGTCCAGTCCCAACTTGTATGCAGCTTGTGTCTGGCACTTGGGAAATCATTTATAATTATTGACAATAATGCAACGCACACCTTCAGTCCAATGCTGAGTCAGCTGCTTGTATCCATGAATTATGTCCCCCTGCTGCACTTTAAGGCTCCTACATTGTTAAAGTTGGGGGGCTGCCTTTCCTATGGTCTTTCGTATCTGAAGTTCACTGCGTAGCTGTCTGATATCATTCTGACCAGGAGCGCTAGGATGTTTTATCTCCTCGTATATACACTGGGGCAGAGTCACGTGGAACCCGGAAAGATGTTCATCTTTTATGATTTCCCTTTGAGGCGGAAAACGACCACTTTCTGAATGCGTTTTATTTCCAGGCTCTCTTTCCTTACACACTTGGAAGCAAGTTTCCCGAGTTTGAAAGGGCTCCTTTCCAAGAAAGTTTGCGCAAATGAACGCCCTGATCAGAAGCCTGGCTGCAATCCTACGCACAGCTAACCTGTGGGTGAGCATTACTGAAAACAATGGGATTTACTGCTGTCACAGTGGCCGGAGTGGACTACTTCAGAGTAACGACGCTACACAGCTCTGCATTTTATTCTTTTATTGGTGCTGCGTATTTACAGTGCTCAAGTCATTGCTATTTACACGGAGCGATGTTGTCAGTCGGTTTCAGAACCTCCTAATGGCTTTTGGCGCGTCTTTCTCCAACACAAAAGCTTTGGCAGACCCATCCTCTTGCCCCTCCTCTTCCTGCGTAATTCTGGAGTTGGAGGGATGGGTCTTCCCCCCTTGCTTGCCCCTTCCTGTCCCACCTGGGACCCTGGCTCCTCTACCTTGCCTGAGCCTCGGACACGACTTCCTGCTTCCCCACTGGAATCGGAACTCTCCCTGCTTTCCCCTTTGCTCGGGGACGGGCTTGAACTCAGGAGGGGAGGGACTTCGCGATATCCCCTGTCCCTCACATCCACCCCCCTCCCAAGCTCTCCGTCACCCCTCCCCAGGCCCCCCCCATGTGTCGGTGACGACTGGAAGCCTAAGAACTCAGTGCTCTCCGAGCCCGTTGGTGTGAATACCTCCCCCCAGTCCTGCGAGCCCCCCCCTTCCGCCTGGGCGGACGGGAATCCCAAAAAGTCCGTGGCGTCAGAGCTGGTGGGGGTAAAAACGTTCTGCCAATCTGCTCCTTCCTCTGACTGGGTGGATCTCGGTGACACCCATACCTCATCCTCTGGTTCCTCAAACTCCGCTTCCCAGCGCCATGGTGAGCTGCTCTCCCGTGCCTCCTCCTCCTCCCCCTCCCTTTCCATGTGCCAGGGCTTGGGTCTGTGGGGAAAGAGGGCGTGAAATTCTTCCACCAAGAATTCCTCCTGTATCTGAGTGGCTGGGACCCATTCATTCTGGGACGGTGGAGCATCCTCCCATGCCATGAGGTACTCCAGTCCCCCCACCCCCCACCTTGAATCCAGGATGGCCGTGGCCTCATTGAGTTGCTCCCTGCCTTCCCTCTCCCCCCCTCCCTCGGGGGTTTGTTCGCTGTCTCGGAGCCTGCTGCTTTCCCTGTACGGCGACAGCAGCGATCTATGAAACACTGGATGCACCCTCATGTCCTCTGGCAGTGCCAGCCTGTATGCCACCGGGTTTACCTGTTGCGTGACCGTGAAGGGGCCCAGCCTTTTGGGTGCCAGCTTTTTGCACCTCCCTCTGGTGGGAAGGCCCTCCGAGGACAACCACACCTTGTCCCCCACCCTGATGACCTCCCCTTGTCGCCTGTGGCGATCTGCCCCCTTTTTGTACGCTTCCTTGGCCCTCTCCAAGTGTTCTCTGAGCTGCTGGTGCACCGTCTCCAGTTCCTCTGCCCAATCCTCAGCCTGTGGGCCCTCCTCCTCCCCCTCCTCCCTCTCCCTCTCTGGGAAAGATCTGAGGTCGCGCCCGTAATTGGCCTTAAAGGGCGACACCCCTGTGGAGACGTGCACTGCATTGTTGTAGGCAAATTCTGCTAGTGGCAAGCGATCCACCCAGTCCGTTTGCCGCTGGCTGACGTAGCATCTCAGGTACTGCTGCAGAATGGCGTTGACCCTCTCCGCTTGTCCGTTGGTCTGCGGGTGTCTAGCCGTCGACAAGCTGACCTCCACCTGCAGGAGGTTCATGAGCCGCCGCCAGAACCTGGAAACAAATTGGCGGCCACGATCCGAAATAACCCTTAAAGGTAATCCATGCAGTCTGAAAATGTGATCAACAAACAGTTTGGCTGTCTCTTCTGCCGAGACTGCCCTGGCGCACGGTATAAAGTGACACATTTTGGACATAAGGTCCACCACCACCAACACTGCAGTCTTACCCCTGGACGAAGGCAGATCTGTGATGAAGTCCATGGACACCACTTCCCACGGCCTGTGTGGTGTGGCTAAGGGCTCCAGCAACCCTGGTGGCGCTGCTCTGACCACCTTCGCCCGCTGGCAGGTGGTACAGCCCCTTACATAGTCTCGAACATCTTCCCGCACCCCTGGCCACCAGAAGTGCCTCATGACTAGGTGAGCGGTTTTGTCCCTTCCAAAATGCCCCGCTGTAGGGTTGTCGTGCATCTGCTTGAGGACCGTACGTCGAAGCTGGGTGGTGGGTAGGTACAGCGCACCCTTGTAGAAAAGCAGCCCTCTGTGTTCTGCAAAGTCTTTTGCCTGCTCCCTCCCCCCTCTCAGTTCTCTGAAGATGCGGTTGGCAAATTCATCCGCTGCCGTCAGTGCTGTGAGTTCTGCCTCGCTCACCACAGCTGCTCCGCAGGACCATGCCGACGGGGGGAAAATGTGCCTTGGGGCTGGTGGCGCCTCCTCCTCCATGTACTCTGGCTTGCGGGAGAGGGCATCCGCCCTGACATTCTGCTCCCCCGGGATGTAGTGGATGGAGAAGTTGAAGTTCGAGAAGAACTCTGCCCACCGTATCTGCCGCTGGTTGAGCACCCTGGCAGTTCTCCAGAACTCCAGGTTCTTGTGGTCTGTGCACACCTGGATGGGGTGCTTCGCGCCCACCAGGAAGTGTCGCCAGTGCTGGAACGCAGCGTAGATCGCAAGAAGTTCCCTATCAAACACTGTGTAGTTGCGTTCAGGCTGTGTCAGCTTCCTGGAGAAGAAGGCACAGGGTCTCCACTCCCTGTTGGCGTCCAGTTGCAACAAAATTGCGCCCACAGCTTTTTCAGAAGCATCTGTCTCAATGCGTAGGGGCGCGTCCTGCACCACATGGAACAGGTTTTGGTCTGAGGCGAACACTCTCTTGAGGCTTTCGAACGCTGCTTGCGCCTCTGGTGTCCACTTGAACTTCTGCTTGCCTCTCAGGCAGTCCGTGATGGGAGCCGTAACGCGAGAGAAGTTCTTGATGAACTTCCTGTAGAAGTTAGCGAAGCCTAGTAGGCGTTGGGCATCTTTGCGCGTCCTGGGGCTGTGCCAGTCCAGGATGGCCTGCACCTTGTCCTTGTCCATCGCCAGCCCCTTGTCTGACAGCTTGTAGCCCAGGAAGTCCACCTCTTTGGTGTGAAACTTGCACTTCTCCAGCTTCACATACAGGTGGTTCTCCTTCAGGCGTTGCAACACCTCTCTGACATCTTTCACATGCTGCACTGGGTCATTCGAGTAGATAAGGATGTCATCTAGGAAGACCAAGCATTTCCTGAAGAGGAGGGACCCCAGGACGTGGTGCATGAAGGCCTGGAAGCATGCTGAGCCCCCTTGCAAACCGAAGGGCATCACCAGATATTCAAAAGAGCCCAGAGGCGTGAACATCGTGGTTTTCCATTCATCTCCGTCCCGGATCCTGATCAAGTTGTACGCCCCCCTTAGGTCCAGCTTGGTGAAAATCTTGCCCCTGCGTGCCGCTGTCAGGAGATCATCCACTCTGGGCATGGGGAAAGCCACGGGCTCTGTCACCGAATTCAGCCGTCTAAAGTCCACCACAAGACGGCGCTGTTGCGTGTCTTTCTTGTCCACCCAGAAGACCGGGCTGCCCCCTGCTGCCTTGCTTTCCCTTATGAACCCCCGCTTGAGGTTCTTGTCGATGAAAGCGCGCAGATCCTCGAGCTCCTGGTCTGACATGGCGTACAGCTTGGCTGGGGGTATCGTCGCCCCTGGCACCAGGTTGATCTGGCAGTCAAAAGGCCTGTGCGGGGGTAGGTGGTCGGACTCCGCTTCGCTGAAGACCTCCTGCAGGTCCCAGTACTGCTTGGGTATTGCCTCACCCCCTTTGATATGCATGGTGGCCACCGTGGCTATCGGAGGCCCCTCCCCTGGTTGGTGCTGCATGCAATGTTCCAGACAAAAGTCTGACCCAAACGTGATGCACCTCTGGTGCCAACTGATGGAGGGGTCGTGGCGCGCCAGCCAGCTCATGCCCAAGACGATGGGGGGGTCTGAGATGGTGGTGACGTTGAACGCCAGTGTCTCTGAGTGCCTTCCCACCGTCATTCTCATGGGGGGGGTTTGATGTGTGATGGCCCCGCCCAGCAGCTCCCTGCCGTCAATGGTTGCTACGTGCAGAGGAAAATCCAACTGCAAAAGCTGGATTTGGTGCTCTTCTGCAAAGCTTCTCGAGAAGAAGTTGGCGGACGCCCCACTGTCAATTAAGGCGAGGACCGTCAGGGGATAGCCATTTGGGAGCGTTAGCGTCACTTCTAGAACCACTCCTGCTCTGGGAGGGGTGGGCTGGCTCTGCACCTCTCTGTGCGGGTGGGCGGGCTGGGGCTGTTGTCTGCTGACTGTGCCTGGCTGCTGCCCCTTGTCTCCTGCAGCCAGGCTTTCCCGTTTCCCTGCTGTGGTGCTGCGTCAGTGGGGGAGGGCACCACCGTTCCCGCCTTTCCTTGCCACTCCCTGCGATGTGGGCAGTCTCTGACGAGATGCTGGGGTGAGTTGCAGAGAAAGCAATTCCCGCCCCTTCCCTCCTTGCGTCTTGGCGCCGCTGGGTTTTGAAAAGCCCGCGCGCGCGCGCTATCAATCTGCATGGGCTCCTGGTCCTGGCTGGCTCCAGGCGTGGCCTGAAAGGGTTGTTGAGGGAGTGGCTTCTCCTGCGACCGTGGGAACCAAGCCCGCTTTGCGCGCGTCGCTTGCTTGTCGTTCCACCGGGATTCCTGCCTCACCCCCACCGCCAGAGCTGCTTTGCTCAGCTGATCCATAGTACTGGGCTTTGGACCTCTCGAGAGTTCATCCTTCACCTCCTCGCTCAAACCCAAGTAAAACGCAGCTTGCATGGGAGGCGAATCCAAAACCCACCCCAGTCTGTGCACCAGCATGGTGAATTTCGCCCAATATGCGCGAACTGTCATATTTCCTTGGCGTAAATTATGCAGTTCCTCCTTAGTCTGGTCCAAATGACTATCGGACGAATACATCGTCCTCAAACCTTCTAGAAATTGTTGGACATTTTTCATGCAAGGATTCTTGGTTGCGATTAATGGTCTTAGCCACTCCCTGGCTGCTCCGGTGAGATGTTCCACAATAAACGCTACTCTGTGCTCATCATCGGGGAACTCATTCTGGTGCAGCTCAAGAGCATACACGATCTCAGTCTCAAAGCCCTGAAACTCCTTCGGGTCTCCATTGAACTTGCTTACAAGGGTCCCTGCTCTCCTTCCTGGCAGCACTTGGACTTGGGGAGCCCCTCCCGCCTTGTTTTTCTCTGCATCCAGCTTGTTTTGGAGGTCTACCGCCACCGCCCTTAAATGCTGCTCTTTTTCCTGGAGCTCTCTCACCTGTTCCGCAAGTTGTAGCCGGTCGTCCTGGACCTTCTTAGTCTCCTCTTTAGCTGCCTTCAATTCTCCCTGCGCCTGCAGCGACAGCTGTTGCAGTTCTAGCTGGGCTTGCTCAGCGATCTGCCGCCACTTCTCCGCCTCGGACACGCTCATCCCGGCAACTCCGAAGTAGCCCAAAAATGATTAGGAGGTTGCTGTCACAGTGGCCGGAGTGGACTACTTCAGAGTAACGACGCTACACAGCTCTGCATTTTATTCTTTTATTGGTGCTGCGTATTTACAGTGCTCAAGTCATTGCTATTTACACGGAGCGATGTTGTCAGTCGGTTTCAGAACCTCCTAATGGCTTTTGGCGCGTCTTTCTCCAACACAAAAGCTTTGGCAGACCCATCCTCTTGCCCCTCCTCTTCCTGCGTAATTCTGGAGTTGGAGGGATGGGTCTTCCCCCCTTGCTTGCCCCTTCCTGTCCCACCTGGGACCCTGGCTCCTCTACCTTGCCTGAGCCTCGGACACGACTTCCTGCTTCCCCACTGGAATCGGAACTCTCCCTGCTTTCCCCTTTGCTCGGGGACGGGCTTGAACTCAGGAGGGGAGGGACTTCGCGATATCCCCTGTCCCTCACAACTTCTAAGTAAACTATGCATTAGATTTGAGGGCACAGACTCACTTGTGGCGACACATTTTGGGGCGGACTTTTGTTTTGCCTTTGCACTTATTGGAGAAGGGAAAGAATTACTGTGTGGAGGTAAAACATTCCCACCTATCCCCACATTCTAAACAACTCACTCTCTGTGGAGGTGGCATAACCACAGATTCAGCGAGACTCCCAGGAACTTGGGAAGAGTGTGATTGTAGCTTTAGAAAACCGCCTTCCTTGAAGGTGCTGTTCCTGAGCTAGAGGATTCAGCTACATAGAGTCACCTGAATTCAGCAGGGGAATTTCCAGTTTTGTGGCCATGCCTGGACTGTTAAGATATAGGATGTGCTCCTAGGGCAAGCTGTTTGCGATTCAACTCTGAATACTGCTACTCCTTCTGGAGACTAGGTGTTTCAGGCATGCAAGAGAGGAAACTCCCTGTGGTTGCTTATCACTCCGAAACAAACAACAGCCAAACATCTATTCAGAGTTGGGGCTGCGAACAACTTCAGGCCTTACTTCTGCAAATCTGCCTGCAGTTATATAGAGATGTATAGAAGAGGGAGAGCCATGTACCTTGTCCACATAATAAGGAAGCTTCAAAATCAGACCTCAAAAGGCCCTTTTAGAGCCAGCAGGTGGCCTGGGACAATATGCCCAATATGGTAGCGTTTGAAGTTGGTGTGTGTGTGTGTGTGTGTGTGTGTGTGTTTAAAAAGCACTTTCCTCTGGCATTAGCTGTAACTAGCCAAGTGCAGAAAACAAAACAAAGAACACGGCCACCTCTTGGTCTCCATAAAAACAAACAAACAAACAAACACCACAAACTCCCCAGTAACAAGGGAATCTTTTGTCAGCTGCGCTAAAATAGGCAATTGGGTGCAACGTGGACAGGGAGTCCTGTAAGCACAAGAGGAGCCTTGGCAATGTTGTTTGCTGGAATATCCGTAGCGAGAGCTCTGTTTTGTTCTAAGCCTGAGTCACACATCATTGTTCATTTTCGCTTGCTGACACATGCCTTTCCCCTCTCCAGGATCAACTGACAAACCTTCTGGTGACCCCAGAAGGCTGTTGCGCTGCTCCAAAACCCCACCCTCCCCAAAGCCCTACATTTTGGCAATTTAAAAAACAACAGTAACAACTGCGGCGGCAGCAGCGTCAACATAGCAATGCAAGCGACAACCTTCTACGTAAATTAAAACTAAAACAACAGATCCACAGAACAAAGTGGAAGCCGATAATGTCTCTGGAGAACTTATGCTCTACACTCTTGCAGCACCCCTCCAAACCTCCCCCTTCCTTTTTTTACATAAGGAACTAATTTAATTACACAACCTTTTCCAGAAGTGAAACAGTGGACCTAACTGGGGGGTGGGGGGTGGGAATGGAAACATTTAGCAAGAACAGTAAAGCAAGGCATTAGAGCCCTCCATTTTATGGATTTAACTCTGCAGAAAATATGCAGACCGTTTGGGTCTTTCAATATATCTCTCTCACACACAAGTGAGGAGTGGATGGCCAAGGGGAGGGGTGGGAAATGCACACATCAGAGTTTGCACTGGGCTTCCCACAAAAACGGGTGTTGGCTTTGTTACTGAGATACCAGAGGGAAATGCTCCGGTGAATGAGCCATCTGTATGGTTCAGAAGGCTCTGGCTGACAGTCGAATTATCTTGTCTGGTGGGGGAACGAAATGAAAATTATGGCTGATAAAAGCAACAACCACAAAGCTTGGGAAAGGCCACAGCTCAGTGGCAGAGCACCCAGTTGGCATGCAAAAAGGTGCCAGGCCCAACCTCTGGCATCTATCTCTAGGTAGCTGTAGAAGAGATTCATGCCTGAAACTCCGAAGAGTCATTGTCAGATAGCGCAGACAACTATGAGCTAGTTGGACCGATTCAGCCATGGAACTTGCTTGGCGATCCCCAGTCACAGGTACATAGAAAGTTGCCTTAGACCAATGGTCCATTTGGTTCAATATCTGCTACAGTTAAGAGTAGGTGACATGATGCGTTCCAGATGTGTCTGGAGTTCAGCTTTGAGCACAGGCCATGCTGGCTGCAGCTGATGGGAGTTGGGTTGTTTGTGAGATCCTTGAAAAAATGAACAGATATAAGAATAATCTGAGCAGCATTCAGACTCCTACGAACTTATTCTCCACTGGTACTGACAAAAAAGAGTGTGTTTTGCTACCTTCTGTCCACTACAACCTTGCAATGTGACCACAGAATGAGCAGGAACTTGGCTAACGGGAAAGGCTTTTCCAAGTTTGTGCGTAACTTAATGGAACTATGTGCAATCACACTTCCAGGGATTTGTGGCTCACTTAGTGTGTGTGTGTGTGTGTGTGTGTGTGTGTGTGTGTGTGTAGTTCTCTATGCTTTCATCCCACAGAAGACCACAATTTAAGGGCACAAATTGAGATGTATTAAAAAAGGAGACGACAGATGCTCTCATTTTTGTATGCTCAGTTGCAAAGTGATGCTCAATCTCTTACAAGCCCTTCCTTCCTTCCTGTTTACTGCCTTTCAAATTGAAACTTTTAAGCAGACGCTGCGATGAAGAGGCTTACATTTATAACCCCCCCTCTTGGTTTGCCTACAGCCAGATTTTATAATGAACTGGATAACGCATGTGAGGCGGCGAGGCAAGGAGGACAATAACAGAATCCTGTTTGGGTTTTCTAAAATCTGTTTTCATCTCAGGAAAAGAGGGGCAACGATAATGTGCTAACAGGCAAAGCTGTTCCAACAAGGGGGTGATGCAACCCACTTGGGGATTTCCTAACGCACAAGAGCAAATGAAAACTGCGTTGCAGTGTGCTGCCTCTTGGACTGCAAAACACGAGAAGGCATTTAAAGAGAATGTGGGGAGCAAAGGGACAAACTGCTTTGGTGCTTACAACTCATCCTGAATGTTCTCCGTCAGCTTGCAGAGCACCTCTTGCCCTTCTGCCTGACTCTCCAAGTATCGAGGAAGGAGCCCTTGCGGACCCCTGCAGCACCGCGGCTTCCTCACTCTTTCCGCTTGCGTCCTGTCAATCATAAACAAGACAGGCAATGTTATTCTTATTCTTATTATTTCAATAATCATTTCATTTGCAAGTCAGCCAAATTCAATTTGCTGAAAAACAACAACCCATTAGTCACCATGAAAATGTCATAATACGCACTGAGATATGTTTCAGCGTAAGTGGCCCCCCAAGCATACTGAACATTTGCTTAACCCACTGGGCTGCCAAGGCCAATGTAGAAACATTGCATGCAGCGTGTTTGTTCCCATCCATCAGCAAACAACCCAATTTCTACCTACTATTCATTAAGGAAACTCTCTGAAGAATTCCCTTGGGAACTCTAACCCTAGGAGAATCATATAGTACATAAACAAGCAGAATTCCCCACAAGTGTGATTAGAACAACATGTGACTTATTAGTCACTTCGTCACCATCATAGACTTTTATTGCGCTAGCCATAGGCCATGGCACCATTCAGAAAAATAGCAAAAGGAAAAACAGCAATAACCATAAAAATCATCAGGCAACACACATACAATATAAACCACGGTCACAACTACTAAGATAGATTGTTGCATAAAATAAAATAGCAGAAGATTCTCTAGTAAAATGTGCCAAATTAAATATCCGAATCCCCTTTGGAGTTGACTACTATTTTATCTAGTTCTTTCCTCCCGATCTTCTTAGCTGCCAACGCATAGGGTGCTACTTTATAAGTTACAAAGTCATCAGTACAGCTCAGCAGCCAGTATCGCTCAGTATTAGTCACTTTACACCAGTGATGGCCAAACTCGACCCTCCAGCTGTTTAGGAACTACAGTTCCCATCATCCCTGACCACTGCTCCTGTTAGCTAGGGATGATGGGAGTTGTAGTCCCAAAACAGCTGGAGGGCCTGGTTTGATCATCACCACTTTACACAGAAGTATCAATGCAGCTTACAAAATAAAATGCACTGTATTTTGGGCATCACACGGCAGGGCAGAGTCTCAAACAAAGATGCGCTTTCCCAAGCCCACATTTCCAGCAGGTTGACACTCCTGTCTCAGTGACGTCTATGCTGGTTTGGTCATGAGCACAGAATGGAAGATGGCAAGATCCCTCTCCGGGGAGCTGGCTTCAGGCACCAGGCCTGTTGGCAGACCAACTCTGTGTCACAAGGGTGCCTGCAAACGTGACGTGACGGTTGGCGAGATCCACCCGGCCGCGTGGCGATCCTTTGCAGGCAACCCCAGTGCTTCTATAGCAGCGACCGGCGGAGGAAGCGGAGAGAGAAGAAATATCATGGTGCATCTGCAGCAGCACAACCAGCTGCAACAAAATAATCTCTCTCCAGTATTGGTCTCTCCAGCCTCAGCGGACACTGTTAACCTTCCAAGAGTTTGGCCTCACCCTCAAAAGTGCACTCCTCCATTGTCTCCTGAGACAGACTGATACCCACAACAATAAAAAGGTCATCAAAGCTTGAGTGAATATCTGATAGGCTCCTTGCAACAGCATCCAGTCTACCCTCCCAGCTGATCAGTCCCTTGCAAGTGAAGATCATGGGTGCACATATACAATAGTCTTCCATGTATGGTTTGCCTCCATACCCAGAGTAGACCAGCTTAAACCAATGAACCTAAGATAGCCACACCTGTTAAGTTGAACAGATCTACACTGAGTAGGAATAACGTTGGAGCCAACCCTATGTTATTAACTTGCAAACTGAGGCAGCAATCTCTGTAGGTGCTCCGGACCGTAAACAGAGTCCTGTAAAGAAGGCCACTCTTACTCCCATTTCGCAGATGGGCAGCCAAGGCAGGAACTTGACCAAGGCCTCCGCGAGGAACACAGGAAAGCAAATCAGGCAGGCAGAAGCTCCAGCTCTCAACCCTGCAGAGAACATGCAGCAGGACCATGCTGTCTTGAATCAACAGTACATTTCGGGTAAGTCAAAACATTTATTATTTGTTTTAGATATTTGCATACCGCCCTTTATCCTACTAAGGATTTCAGAGTGGCATACTGCCAACTTTATCACAGTTCAAGTACAACAATGAAACAGATAACATCCCTAAAGTGAGTTGAAATGAAATAGGTGAGTAAGAGTGTGGGTTTTCTGGCCTTGCCTCAAAGATTAGTGAAGGTGCTGAAAGAGTCTCTTTATGGATGACATTCCATTAGTTGGGGCATCACCACTAAGAAAGCCCTTTCCTTCATTAAGTTGTGCAGTTCTTATAAAGAAGGCATAGGGAGAACTTCAGCAGAAGGTAATAAAGCCCAAGGAAAGCGAGGAAACCATGATACATCCTCCTCGTTTTAAGGACCAGAGGGCACAGAATGCTCCCTGGATTTCATGCAGAAGTTTGTTTGTGGGTGCCTAGAGCTGCTTAATTTTTCTGCGCTACCTTCTGCCAGCATGGGGCAACCCAGGGGCTGCTCATATATGGCTCTACAACCACGCTGGTTGTGCAATTCATGCTCCTCAGTCCCCCCCCCCTACAGACTGAACTGCTGCTGCTGTTGTATGTTTGATCTAGAAATAGATGAACAAATCCTGCACTGTAACTGGAGGCGTTTTTCCCCCCTTCTTCTTCCCTGCTTAAGCCTCTTGGCAAAGTACAGAAGACTGACTGGCTTCTTGCAGATGTTTTCTCCAGAGGCTAGTTTCCTCCTCTCATACCTCAATAGCCCCCATCCTCTTTAGCAACATGGGTCCTGGCTAAGGAGCACACAGGCCTTTTTTCATCAGACATGCACCCCCCCCCTTTTTTTCAAAAAAGGCTACATCTACAGGACAATAGTACTACTTGCACATCTTCTCAAGAGTGCCACTTTGCTAAAAACAACAACATGGCACTAAGTTCAAAGGTAAGAGTTATGAACTCTATTACCACCACGGCTGCTCTTCTGTAGCTGTTCCCCCCTGCTCTTTCTTTCTTTCTTTCTTTCTTTCTTTCTTTCTTTCTTTCTTTCTTTCTTTTTCTTTCTTTCTTTCTTGTGAGTCTCTTCTATCATATGTGCATAGATGCATTAAGAAAGGGGCCAAGCGTATTCTCCCCCAAAGCCAGTCAAATTCTGCGACTTAGGAAAACAGAATTCAGCAGCCTACACAAATTACCCAAATTAAAAACAAAAAGAAAAAGTGATTTTTCTGTTTTGCATCATTTGTACCGGGAAGTCAAGGGGTGGGTGGGGCTGAAGCACTGCCCCCTGGGAATCCAGGCAAGGGGTTGAATCTGATACTCAAGAGTCACCCCACTGAAGCTAATGCCCGTGACTAACTTGTGTCCGTTTAATTTCAATGGGTTTACTTGCACACACGCCACATGACGCTCTAAACAGAGTGGGCTATAATTATAATTATTTGTTGCTTGTTGTTCAATGGAGGGGGGACACAGCTCTTACTAAAACCTTTCCTCCCAGCTTGGGAAAATCTATTTGCATTGGGCAAAAGACTCTCAGGAGTCCCACCCAAGCAATGACCAAAGGCACCTCCATTCAAAAGATACCACAACTCCTACTTCCTTGCTACTCTTTCATTCTGCGATGCTCAACCTGGTAATGATGATGATGATGATAAAAATTTAATCATGATGGTAAGAAGGTCAACTGCCTTCTAAATTATGTCCTGCTGGTGCTAACATGAATTACATTAATTGGTGCAGGCCATCAGTGTTTTGGCAAACTGGTCTGTTTGGTCTGGACAGCAAGCAACATTCCACACTACTCGATTTTCCTTTTTTTCTTCTTTAATCCTACGATTCGTTCCACTGTCTCAAGTTACATTCTGTAAATAACAAGCCACACAGTGATGAAATCCAAAAAGCCGAAGATCCGAAAAAGCAGAATGAATGGCGGTTCTGCGCTCACATCTGTGTTACATTAAACTCAACTCTCAACACTCAACACATTTGCTGATTCGCTTTTAATAGGCACACAAAAGCCAACACAAAGCAGAAATGCCCTCATGTCTACCCATCACAGCAGGGAAGAGCGTCGCTGAATGGAGGCATGGAGAGGCAGAGGCCGGCATCCCCAGGAGGCTGAGCGGCACGGGACAGAGTGCCACTGTTCAAGACCACGTTTGGCACCCGGGCGGCTATTGATCAGGCTATCTATCCATGGCCAGTACCCCTGGTGGTTATGTTCCACCTCCACTGTCAAGAGGCAGTGTGCTTCTCAGTACCAGTTTTCTGGAAACTGCAAGGGGGGGGGCACCTCGTCAGCCATTGTGAGAACCGATACTGGACTAGAAGGTCCAGCGGCCTGAGGCAGCAGGCTGTCCTTACGTTGTTGCAAATGCAGAAGAATTCTTTTTCGGTCACTGGTTCCCAATGACCAAGAAAACTCCGGCTGCTGATATGTTATCGGGCAAAGTTCGAGGTTCCTGTGTTCATTTAAGGAGCAGCCGATTCATTATATCCCTGCTTGATCCTGGGTACCTTCAGGGGAGTTGCTGTTAGTCGTCCCCCATGGCTCAGATGCACAGCTTGTATCCATCAGAACTTGCTCTTTGCAGCCTCTCTGGCTGCTGCTAGAAGAAGGATCTGCCACATACCTACTCCCCAAAGTCCATCTTTTTTTATTTTAACCATCTACATGATCCAAAGCGTATTGGGATAATATAGGAGTTTTAAACTTGGATAATAAAAACTTTGTGGATGAATTATGTGGATAAATGTTGAAACACTTAATCCCATTGTCCTACGCTTTCTCTGCTTCAACAGGATCTGGTGGGTATGTGCTTGACCAGGAAGGAAGGAAGGAAGGAAGGAAGGAAGGAAGGAAGGAAGGAAGGAAGGAAGGAAGGAAGGAAGGAAGGAAGGAAGGAAGGAAGGGCATGGCAGCTGGAACCATCACAGATACTGGATGTAATTTTTAAGAACTGTAACATGGAAAGAGGTTTATGTCTGAGGTTGCTTTCCCCTTCTCCCTCCCACTACTTTTTCCTCCTGTGTCATGTCATTTCAAAATGACCTTAACAGATTACAGAACTGGGCCAGAGCAAACAAGATGAATTTTAACAGGGAGAAATGTAAAGTACTACACTTGGGCAAAAAATAATAATGAAAGGCACAAATACAGGATGGGTGACACCTGGCTTGAGAGCAGTACATGTGAAAAGAATCTAGGAGTCTTGGTAGATCACAAACTTCACATGAGTCAACAGTGTGATGCAGCAGCTAAAAAAAGCCAATGCAATTCTGGGCTGCATCAATAGGAGTATAGCATCTAGATCAAGGGAAGTAATAGTACCACTGTATTCTGCTCTGGTCAGACCTCACCTGGAGTACTGTGTCCAGTTCTGGGCACCACAGTTCAATAAGGATACCGACAAGCTGGAACGTGTCCAGAGGAGGGCAACCAAAATGGTCAAAGGCCTGGAAACGATGCCTTATGAGGAACGGCTTAGGGAGCTGGGTATGTTTAGCCTGGAGAAGAGAAGGTTAAGGGGTGATATGATAGCCATGTTCAAATATATTAAAGGATGCCATATAGAGGAGGGAGAAAGGTTGTTTTTCTGCTGCTCCAGAGAAGCGGACACGGAGCAATGGATTCAAACTACAAGAAAGAAGATTCCACCTAAACATTAGGAAGAACTTCCTGACAGTAAGAGCTGTTTGACAGTGGAATTTGCTGCCAAGGAGTGTGGTGGAGTCTCCTTCTTTGGAGGTCCTTAAGCAGAGGCTTGACAGCCATTTGTCAGGAATGCTTTGATGGTGTTTCCTTCTTGGCAGGGGGTTGGACTGGATGGCCCTTGTGGTCTCTTCCAACTCTATGATTCTATGTCTTTTTAAAATTGTGAGGCTGTGAGGCAGGGACTGGTTTTTGTAAACGGCTCAAAGAGACCTTTTGGCTAACGGGCAGGGTATAAAATAAATACATAACAGAATCCGTGGACAACTAAGATGGCCTTCCTTTTGGATTGTGGCTTTTCTCTGAAGTCTAGTAATGCAGCACCAGAATACAGCTCTACCTGGTGGAAAGGTACAGATGGTAGAGATGGCTATATGCAAGGAAGAAAGCAAAGCTCTTTAATAACCTTGATCGCAGGTGCTTTTCCAGTGTGGTGGTGTGTTATTAGGCTCCAAAGGAAGGTGCTCCATGCAGAAACAGGTGAAATCTTTTAACCTTGCCTAGGGCGGGGGGCAAAGGGTGGCTGGCTGGGAAAATGCCTGCATTTATGATTTGCACAAAGAAAACCCGTTTTTCTGGTAGGAAGCCTGTAAGTCCTGTTTGTAGCTAACAAGAGAAAACACTACTTTAGAAGAAAACAGGAACCTGCCCCCGAGCAAGAGGGGGGAAACACAATAATGCCTTTAGGTTAGACAATCTGGTGCCCTCCAGGGGTTACTGGACTACAACTGCCATCATCCCTAAGAACTGGAATGAGAGTTGGAATCTAGCAACATCCAGGAAGGCCACAGGTTCCCTAGTCCTGGGTTTTAGTGGTTGTTATTTATGATGGGTATGTGAATCTCAAAGCACTTTCTGGACCTACCTGGCTGGAAAAACAAAGCTACAACTCCCCATTGATTCAGACAATTCTGGAAAGTAGCTGGCACAGGTGATTAAACCACAGAGCCTAGAGCTTGCCAATCAGAAGGTCGGCGGTTCGAATCCCTGCGACGGGGTGAGCTCCCGTTGCTCGGTCCCAGCTCCTGCTAACCTAGCAGTTTGAAAGCACGTCAAAGTGCAAGTAGATAAATAGGTCTACAGCGGGAAGATAAATGGCATTTCCGTGTGCTGCTCTGGTTCGCCAGAAGCGGCTTTGTCATGCTGGCCACATGACCTGGAAGCTGTATGCCAGCTCCCTCGGCCAATAATGTGAGATGAGTGCTGCAACCCCAGAGTCGGTCACGACTGGACCTAATGGTCAGGGGTCCCTTTACCTTTTACACCTAATTGTTAGGAGGAACTATCACGCTTGTTGTGTGCTGCGGTAATGTCAAACGAAAGCTTTTATTTAGCCAAAATTAGATTTCCACATGGCTTTCTTTAAAACGCTACTATACACACTGGCCTGGAGATGGAGAAAAGGTTTCGGTGGCTAGAAATGTGCGACAGAGTTGGAAATTCTGGGTTTTGCCTCGGCTAAGCTTGTGGCAACAGGAGAGAGCCCAGAGACCAGCAAGGAAGGACTAGCTCAGAGGTGAAACACATACTATATATACAGAAGGATACAGGTTCAATCCCTGCAATCTCCAGATAAAAGGATTTGGGGAAATGATTCCACCTAAAATGCTGGATGGTCTCCACTAGTCTAATAATAATAATAATAATAATAATAATAATAATAATAATAATATTTCTATACCACTTTACATTTTGAAGAATCTCAAAGCTGTTTACGGTACATTAGAACATCAAATAAAAATGATCCAAAATGATTAACGAAGAAAGTCAAATGCAAAGTATACATTCAAAGCAACATAATTACCAGGAAACTAAAATATTATCTTAAAGAATTCAAAATAAAACATCACAAAGGAGGTCAGCTGCAGAATGCGTGCATTTAATGCAGCAAAGTTAACAATAAAATGAAATAAAATAAAATGAGCTAAATGGGCCCAATGTGTGCTTTGCCCTAAGGCAAGGGTGGGAACCTCTGGTCTGTGGGCCGAATTATGATCCAACTTGGCCTGCCACACCACTTTTTACCAAAGCATGCCCACCTTCCCCACACCCGACATCTTATGGGATGGAGACACCGTGTCCAATGCACAATGGAGACCCTTGAAGTGTGTTCCACACAGTGCACGGGCAGGGAAGGCTGTGCTACTGAATTCCCCAGGGAGAACTCTGTAGCCAGCCGATCCTTGAAGGGTCTTGCCAAGAGCTGAGCAAGGCTGCATACAATCCCCCTCTGCAAGGAGCAAAGAGCCTTGGTTGGTGCTTTGAGGTTCCAAGACTCAGCTGGCTGCCAGTACTTCAAAGCACCGTGCAGGGCTCTTTGTGACCACTGCTGGGACTTCAAAGCATCCTGTCACCCGAAAACTGTCACCTGTCACCAGGTAACTGAGAGGTGAGCAACCCCCCCCCAGTGGTCCAATTTGGCCCCTGAGGAATAAGGACTTGGCTGGCCGGCCTTAAGAATTGATGCTGATTAGCTAGTTAGTACTGTCACCGGAGGGATACTTCTCCCCCCTGCTCCTGCCAAGTACTATGTGTATATTAGTAAACAAGCAGATATTTCACACTGCCGTGAGATGCAAAAACTATCTCCTCACAAGAAAGCGACTGCTTGCAGCAACTGGCCTTGGAATTTCCTACTGCTTGGGGAAGGAGGGAGCTGTGAAAATACTGGTAAAAGAGGGTGTCTGTACGTTAAGTAGGCGCAAAATGATAACGAGCATCCGGGACTGAGTTCATGGCTACAACAGCAAGAGAGAATCCCAATTTAAGAGCATACAGACATCTGTAAAGCAAAGGAGATGGAAGAAAACCTCCAAAAATGAATCTGGAAAATCAGACACCTCCATAAACGGTGTCTTTTTTCAACCTTTCTAACCTCAACCTCCAGAAGACGTCCCTCCCCGATGTAAACACCCCACATAGGCCTCTCTGCAAAAATGTCAAATTTGGGTGACAAATGGAAAAGTTGAGCCATCTCAACCCTTGCTTTTTCATGCAAAACCATTTGCAGTCGTTTTCGGTCATCAACAGCTATCAGTCAGTCAATCACCCACTTCCACCACCCTTCTGAGTGATCTCCCCTCCCCATCCCCACCCCTCCCCACACGAAAGCTCATACCAAAATAAAAACTTAGTTGGTCTTTAAGGTGCTACTGAAGGAATTTTTTTATTTTAAATGGAAAAGTGTGTGTTTGGGGTGGTGGTGGAGGTTCCTGCACTGTTTTATGCAAGTCCTGTGTTTTTAAGCAAATTCAAATCTGCAGCCCCTCTCACATCTGACTCATCACCAACATCAGAACCCGTGTCGTAATTAAGTTCACAAGCTTTACTGGGAAAGAAAGGGCCAGATTCAGAGTGCCGAGCTCCCGTCTGCAGTTCCAACTTCATTCCTGTCAGACCTATACGGCTAACTCAAGAAACAAGGGGAAATTATGCACGCCCCAGAACTCCCTGCAAGGGTGCAGGGTGCTCGTCCCAAGGCCCGTTCCTGATGCACAATGACAAACATCCAAACCACGGATGGCCCCTTCTCTAGAGCGCCAAACTGGGGCAGGGGATGGGAGGCATCAATCCGGCATTGTTTCCTGAAGTCAGCTTCGCTTTACAAACCAGACTCGGAAGTAAAAACAATTGCAGGTTTACTTCCCCCCTCTTTTCTTTTTTTAAAAAAGGCAACGTAGCTGTTCCTTAGCAGGAGCCCGTATACATTACATGCAGTGTGAGAGGGTTAAATAGGACAGCCTCAACTCCTTCTAAACTTTTGCCCTTTGGATATGTACTCATTGGCTGCCGTACAAAACTCGAGCAGTATTACACGCCTTAACGATATGGTTCAACTGTCGGTCAGGCCCGGGGCCTGGCATCGCGCCAGACCGCAATCAATGGGACGCAAACCTCCTCCCTGCCCCCCACCCCCTTTTCAGATCATCACGAAGGTTCAGATTATCTCTCCCCCCCCCCTTCTTCTTCTTTTTTGTCGTGCTGGCTAAATTTATGGAGCAGAACCCCGAAGCCGCATTCCTCGGCTTGGGCCGGCCCACGCGGGCCTCCCTTTGTTTGGTACTGTAAGCGAGACGTGCTTTGGAGGACTGCAGGGTTGTTAGTTCAGGCACTGACTGTTTGCTCATGACTGAAATGAAGAGAGTTCAGGGGAAGGGCAAAAGGACAGCCCAAGTGTAAACCCCATCCCAGCAGGCCCCGGGCTCCAGCACCACCGAGGCTCACGGCTCGGCAGCAAGCACAACACACACACACAACCACTCCCCGCGACAAAAGGCCACATTTCAGGCGGCATGCACCGCCAACCTTCCGCAACACGGCATACCTGGAGGGAAACGGCAGCAGTGTCCACGAGGAAGTGCTGGGACCCGGCTGCACGCTGATATCCGGCTACTTTGGGAGCAGATGTCAAAAACACAGTGGTACCTCGGGTTACAGACGCTTCAGGTTACAGATGCCGCTAACCCAGAAATAGTACCTTGGGTTAAGAACTTTGCTTCAGGATGAGAACAGAACAGAAACTGTGCGGCGGCAACGGGAGGCCCCATTAGCTAAAGTGGTACCTCAGGTTAAGAACAGTTTCAAGTTTAGAACAGACCTCCAGAACCAATTAAATTCTTAACCAGAGGTACCACTGTACAGCAAAAGTGCCGACGCTCCCAGGTGAACCGGCGGATGTTGAAAAAAATGATCACCGCGTTTTAAATCGAGGGTGGTGGGTGTGGTTCTTCCCCTGCCCTTTCTAAACCGCAACTACCTCTCTGGGTTTATGAGGTTGAGGGATGGCCAGAAAGTGGCTCAAGTTCACCCACTGAGCTTCATGGCCAAGTGATGATTTAAACCTGGGCCTCTTACCCTTAAAGCTAACACTCAGTAGACCATGCTTGCTCGCTTCATGCGACTGAAAACAGGTTATGTATTTAGCCTCCCCCCCCATCTTTTTTTGGAAGAACACCAATGGATGCCAACAAGTCACATCTATGCCCGCTGCTACCAGCTTCTCTCTCGAGTTTTTGAAAGGAAAGATGTGACTGCATATGAACTACAGGGGGTTGGACTAAATGACCCTCAGGCTGCCTTCCAACTCTGCAACTCTAGGATTTGTTTCTGCTGGAGGGAGATTTCCTAATATGGAGAGCGGGACTGCAGGGCATGGGTGAGAAGAGAGGAGGAAAAGGGAAGCACTTTGGAATTATCTATCCAGTGTACTTAGATGACTGTCCCCCCACCCCCAACTCTGAATTACTGCCAAACAAGCAAGTTCCTGAGAGTCAAATGGAAAGTGAGCATACAGGAAGGGGGACAGTAACACACAGAATAAAACAGAACGAAGAGGAAGAAGGAAGCTACCACCAATTAAAGAATTTATAGCGATTGGCTGGAGCACCTGCAGCTGCATCCAAGGATGCACCGACTGGACAAGACATGTGGCTAAGGCAGGTTACTCAGGTGTGTGTATGTAGTTGCCAACTCTTCCCCCCCCCCCAGCCCCATGCAGAGGTTCTTGTGGCTGCTCCAAAGCACAGCTTCTCCTCTCACTATTCCACTGATGGGAAAAGCAGAATTCAGACATATGCTGCATGATGACACTGTCAACTCTCAGCTTTTCAGAGCCAGTGCCACGGGGTGTTTTGCATTCCACAGGTGTGGATGGAGCCCGCAAGGCATTTGCCCAGCAACGTTTCCGAGTAGGCCTTCCCCTGGATCAAGGGAAGGTTTCCCTGCAATGAGGATTCCTGGCTGAACTCTGCTTGAACCCAGAAGCATATCACTTATAACAGACACTAACAATAATGCTCTGATTACCTGCTTAAGGCAGGAGGGTTCAAAGCAAGTTCGTGTTCCGTCACTCCTCCCAAACCTCGCCGCACCACTTTCAATAGTTCCTGTTCACAATGCAATGCTTAATGTGGTTCCTGTTTACAGTGTCTTTGCTCTCTCTCTCTCTCTCTCTCTCTCTCTCTCTCTCTCTCTCTCTCTCTCTCTCTCTCTCTCTCTCTCTCTCTCTCAAATGTTCTCTTCATGAAAATGCCAGAGAAGGAAATCCGCTTTGTAGCACAGTTCATCACAAGCATGCCTGCTTGTTTAACTTTGGCGGAAGCAAGCAGTCAGTAATGTGCTTTTAGTGCTATTTCGCAACGCTCACCTGTAGCATCAGTGTGCAGTGCAAGAGGGAAGGGATAAACATTAGAAAACGGCCAGATTGAATCTCAGTCATATCCCCCTGTCCAGCTTTGACATTTTAAAGTTGCTGCCAAATTCAACCCCGCTGCAGTGATGCTTGAGAACAGCTAAAAAGGAGGGGGGGGAGGGGAAGGACATAGAGCTCAGCAGCAGAGTAGAAGGCTGTTGGGTTTTAGCTTTGGGATCTCCAGTTTAAAAGGTTCTTAAGCAGCAGAGCTGAGAAGTAATTCCTGGACAGAGAACTAACTCACAGGAACATAGGAAACTGCCTTAAACCAAGTCCCATTTTGCCCAGTGCTACCTGGAGGTGCTGGGGGTTGAAGCCGCAACCGTTTTCACGCAAATACCAAGCTATGGCCCTTCCATAGGAACATGGGAAGCTGCCCTAGATTGCCAGACCATAGGTACACCTTTCTTTGTATTGTCTGCACTGATTCACAGTGGTTCTCCAGGGTTTCAGGTATGTAAATGGCAGATTGGTAGATATATAAAAATACACCAACATACACCATGCTTTCCTTTTCTCCCTTGCCTCTGCACATATCCAGAAAGCCTGTATGTAGGCTCAACTGCAGAACAGGGAGAGAGTAATTAATTAATTAATTAATTCCCTAATCTGGCTGGGTTTCCCCAGACACTCTGGGCGGCTTACAGTGCATATAAAAACATAGTAAAACGTCAAACATTTAAAACTTCCCAATACAGGGCTGCCTTCAGAGGTCTTCTAAAAGTCAGACAGTTATTTCCTTGACATCTGATGGGAGGGTGTTGCACAGGGAGGGCACCACTACCGAGAAGGCCCTCTGCCTGGTTCCCTGTAACTTGGCTTCCCGCAGTGAGGGAACCGCCAGAAGGCCCTCAGGGCTGGACCTCAGTGTCCGGGCTGAACGATGGGGGTGGAGACGCACCTTCAGGTATACTGGGCCGAGGCCGTTTGGGGCTTAAAAGGTTGGCACCAACACTTTGAATTGGTGAGTCTATATAGTTTGCAAAACAGCCTCCTGCAAATGCAGTCAAGCTGCAAAAACACCATTTAGGGGTGCAGCGGGCTTGTTTTAGTCCACAACCTGCACAAATTTCCAGCCCCTAAAACTGCGAAAGCTGTAAAAAGCCTTGTCTTGTTTTTCACCTGGCTTAACAGCTCCGTGGGAGCAGATGCATTTGTCAAGCCAATCTCTGCCCCATGCCAAGCTCCTGTTGCTGCTGCAAGGGTTTGCAAAGATGGCGCATGAGTACTATCACAGCCATCTATCTGGGAACAGAAAAGAAAAGAAAAGCTTTGCATACTAACCCAGCCCAAACCCATCATCTTCAAGATCTCAGTGGGGTTGAATCAAGGGGAGTAGGGGGGAAGAAAATGAAGGGAGTGGCTCTAACTGCCCCTGAACAAATGTGCTGCACAGGTATATAACAACTGAGTTCATGTCTCAGCAATAACACTGTCTGGAAAACATTTGATAGAACCCGCAAAACCTAACTCTTCTTGTTAAAAAGACCTCTGGGAAGTCAGTGTAGATCACGGGCTGCCTGCTCAGCAAGTCCCCCGTGCGCTGCGGTAAACTGGCGCAGGGAGTAAGGGGCGCCAGAAAACTCGTCTACGCAGCCGCAGAAATGATTTCTGGTGCTGTGGACATTTTGGAAATGGGCAGCCAGCACCAGAAATCGCTTCTGCGCAGCTGCGAACATTTGCAGAAGCAATTTCTGGTGCTGTGCTGCCCATTTCCAAAATGAGTGAGCAATATATTTATCGTAATATTCAAATCCAATTAAGGGACATTGAAAAACAAAACACTGAGTCAGCTGTAAATAAAATTTGCTCCCCTAAGTTTTATGGTTTTAATACAACAGATAACAGAGTCACTTATATTTCAAAATTAATAATTCCAGTCCAGCGCAGGGCCTTTATGTTAGTCCGACTGAACTTCAGCTTTAGTCAAGGGCAGATATTTCAACATCCCCAGAAATGATAGGCATTGCGGATGTTTTTTGTTTGTGCTGAACACAGCAGAACATATTCTTTTCTACTATCCTTTGTACGACCAGCTACACAAACGTGTGCTATCCCCTTTTTTTGGGTAGCCTAACATCACGTGGGTGGCACTGTGGGTTAAACCACAGAGCCTAGGGCTGCCGATCAGAAGATCGGCGGTTCGAATCCCCGCGACGGAGTGAGCTCCTGTTGCTCGGTCCCAGCTCCTGCCAACCTAGCAGTTCGAAAGCACGTCAAAGTGCAAGTAGATAAATAGGTACCGCTACAGCAGGAAGGTAAACGGTGCTCTGGTTCACCAGAAGCGGCTTAGTCATGCTGGTCACATGACCTGGAAGCTGTACGCCGGCTCCCTCGGCCAATAACGCGAGATGAGCCCCGCAACCCCAGAGTCGGTCACGACTGGACCTAATGGTCAGGGTACTTTAACATCAAGGCACAATGAAAATATCAGATTCTATCTGTCTGACATTAACTTGGAAATAAATAACTGCAAGGATGGCTGAGTTTTTCATCAACAGTATCTCTTTCAGAGTGGCAAATGGCACTATTAAGCAGGAAGAAATGCCAATGAAAACCCTCGTTATTACATATTTTTGCATGGCTGTTTATTTGTATATATTTCAAAATTGTATATATGGATGTTTTATGATGGCCTATATTGCAATGCTTAATAAGGTTTTGGTGCAGTAGTAGCAGCGGCATTTTCTGCTGTTATGGATGGAATCTCTATGTCTACACACTTTTAGGTGCTGCTTTGCCCAAGGATGGAATCAAGACTAATGAAGGTGGCTTCCCTTGGTCTCTCATTCTGACAACTGCTTTGAAAGCATCACATGAATACTTGCATCTCAAGGCTGTTTCTTGCTGCTCAAAAGGCTCTGCAAACTGCTTTTGTGTCTGTGTGCATGTGTGGAGCAGGGGGGACGTCTTGGGGTGTGTGTGTGTGTAGCAATTCCCCTGCTTTCCTCTTGTTCAAAACTTCCATGTGATTATAGGAGTTCCGGGAAAGCCATCGCAGCTCACAAATGCCAAAATGGCAATGACACACACACACACACACACACACACACACACAGGTGGTTATCCCACACCAGAAGCAAATCTACAAGGACTAAGAAATACACATCCAAGAGGCTAACTGAAAGTGATTCATGCACTCTCATAGCAATTCAAAGGGAAAGAAATGGATTTTGTTCATTTCTCAAGATCTGGTAAGAGCCTTACATAAGTGACACTCAAATGAGAAATGGATTGTTCTGGGCTTTGGAGTGCAAGGGAGTATTCAGAGTTCAGCCAACAGAAGGAAAAGACATTTGCAACACAGCTTTTTTTTTTTGGCCTTTGGCTTGCACTGGGCTGGGTTTAAGCCAAGCAACAGTGAAAGCTTGGAGTATTAGCAAGACTTCAGGAGAGTGCAATTCTCCACCCAGTCTGGATGCAGAAGAAGGTACCCTCCAAACTCCCCATGTTAATTGATCTTTAGGAAAGCCTCTTGCATTTCCAAGTCTAGTTGAAAGTATTCCTTCCTCTTGTTTTTTTTAGGGGCATCACTGTATTTCTTAAGTGGGTCAGAAGGTGCTTTTAAAAACTGGGCAAAGTATAACACTGGGCAAAGTTCATCAGGCAAAAGGGACTGTGGCATGTGTCCCTGCCATAGGTGCTGGCTCCCTGGGTGCCCGAGCACCCACAAATTACAGCACCAGGGCCTTGCACAATGCATGACAACCGCGGCCTTGGGCACCCACGGCCGCGGAGCCAAACTGGCACTCCTGGCCCCTGCTTGCCCAGATTTGCATCTTTAGGACAATTATTAAACCACTACAGATTCTCAGAGGGCCTTTTACACGTGGCGGGAATAAGGGGACAAAAGAGGCCCAAGACGACCCCTTCCCAAGCAGCCTACTGGCAAACCTACCCATTCATCCCCTGCTTTCCCACACACACTATTGCTATATGTGACTGCGTGGGGAGGTGAGCAAGGAAAATTCATTTCCCCTCTTTGCATTTCCGAGAACACAGAGGACCACAGATCCACAACACATCCATTGTCTGTTTTAACCCATTGCCCTCTGTTTTCCTGAGCAAAGAAAGAGGCAATGGACTTTATCGCCACCGTCCCCTTTGTAGGGAGAAAGTGAGGGGTGGGGAGGCGAAAAGAGAGACAGAGGCAGGCAGAAAAAAGGGGCTATTTCCCTTTAAACCTCTCACCTGCCTTTCAAAGCCACTAAACAGTTTGGGAGGGCAAGAGGGAGGAGAATGGCAACAGGGCTTCAAGGGAAAGATCACATTCCCCTGTACTTTGTACAGAAGATCTTCTCCTGGAACTCATCTCTGGAAACCTGTTGCCAGGCCAAGCCAGGAAATGGTTTAGCTGAAAAATGCTTTGGATAATCCGCATGTGACTCTGCTTAGGACTGTCATCATTCCCCTCCTATGTCCCACAAAAAAAGGAGATTTAACTAACCTGGGGCCGGTAAGCGTGGCTGTATCTCTCACTGCTTGGGCTGTTTCAGAGGCAAAGTCTAGAGCACCAGCCACCGGTTTGGTCACAGTTCCGACGAGTCCTTTCCCAAGGCCGGATATAAAGCCACTGACCCCCCCTTCAGTTTTTACACCTTCTACCGTCGAGGTTATGACACTTGTCAATCCACCAATGATGCCTGTCGAAGACAATGAGCATGCTTAGTGTCTCAAATAGCTCTAGGGTTCTAGGACAATACTAAGAAAATTCATGGCTGTTGTAAGATTGAACATACCGGGAAGACATGGACATAAATGTATTAAAAGTACAATTTGGACAGACCCTGTCTGGCTATGCTTGTAAAAATAATTGCTCTTCTAAAGCCTTTCATTCAAGGGAGCCCTGATTTGCCCATTGCACAATCTTTTTTAATGAACATATGACATGATTTGATAGCCACCTTCAAATATCTGGAGGGCTGCCACAGTGAAGATGGAGTAAGCTTGTTTTCTCCTACTCCAGAGGGTAGGAAAAAAAGATTCCAGCTACACATAAGGAAGAAATGACAGTAAGAACTGTACAGCAGTGGAATCCTGTATTGTATGGGGTTGCACTAGATGGCCCGGGGGGGGGGGTACCTTATAATTCCATGTTTGTATATTACCATGAGCCAGTCCGTGAATGCCAGCTACGAGATGCTCCCCACTTGTTGCAGCGTGGTATCGAATGTACTCTCGTTCTGTTTGATGCCGGTTATCCATTGTCTTCCCCAACCCATCGGACAAAGTTCCAGTGAACTGTTAAAGACAACAAACACACAAACATGGAACTTTCATTAACGCTGAATGCATGACTCGTAGTGACGTTGCTGGAATTCCCAGCTGGTTGGGTCATAAGTTAAATCTAGTAGGTTCATAGTTCCTGAGTTAGGGAGAACTTTCCGATGGCAAGAGTTGTTCAACAGTGGGATCAACTTGGAAGGTGGTAGACTCTTTTTTCTTAGAGGCTTTTAAACAGCCATCTGTCAGGGATTCTTTAGTTGTGATTCCTGCACTGCAGGGGATTGGATCCTTGGGATCCCTTCCAACTCTACAATTCTATGAATGCATAACAAACCCAGACTTCAATCCACCAGACTTTTATTAGCTTTGTAATTTCATTTTTTTTTTTGGCCACACCATTGTAGCCACTGTTTCCCAGACTCCATGCTTATCTAACAGTGTTACGGGCTCAGAGAAGACCTGCATTGGGCATTGCCATGAGAATGAATGGCAGCATTGAGGGCTTTTAGGGACCATTGCTTCCTCTGCAGGACTATCCCCCTGCCCCAATGCAGCCTAATGAGTCTGGGAAATGAGGAACAGCTTGTGAGAGGCCTTGCCGCTCCACTGTGATTCCACAATGACGTTGTCAGGAGTTTGATGGGAGTGAAACGTCAGAACGTGCTTGCACAATCTCTCCCCCCCCCCACACTTTTGCTTTATTCTAAAAATAGGTTTTTGTTTGTTTGTTTTTGTGCTGAAGTCTACACTACACAGCTATAAGTATCATCTGAATTTGTTATGAGAGGAGGTGTTATGGGTTACTATGTTGCAATCTGCTTTTCAGATTTATTTCAGAGAACTGCAGTACATAAATATTTCCTAACAACTAAATAAAACAACACTCTCTCCAGCCACTCCACCAATTCTTTTTCAAATGACACATGCCCGGTTTCCACCTCATCTGCCTGATTAAACCTGGGAACTCCCAGAGTTTTTTTCATGATGCATGCAAGAAGCGGTTCTCAGCAAAGCTGTCCTTTGTTTGGTTAAGCCTGGAGTGGAGCCGCTCGGAAGCAACACACTGTGGTGCCACGCAAATGTATATGTAGCCATAGCTAAGCCTAGAGAGGAGCTGCGAGAAGATGGCAAGCCCCTTACAAAAAGTTGAAAAAGAAATGCAAAGTTAACAATAGCAACACTCAATCTGCACTGCTGGTCTCAGAGATACCAAGCAATTCTGTGATGAGTTCTAAAGCAGGCACAATGCCCAGGCAGAAGGGAATTAACTATCACAGGAAACTGCCAGATCTTGGTCCATCTAGCTCAGCACTGTTGACCCTGCACTGACTGGCAGAGGCTCGCCAGGATTTCCAGGCAGGGTCTTCTCCCAGCCCCACCTGGCGATGCCACTGGGCACTGCACCTTGGACCTTCTGCAGGCAAATCAGATGCTCTGCCACTAAGCTACAACCCTTCTCCGAAAACATGCATTGCCACCCCTTTACCTTTGGTTTGCCTTGCTTCTGCAGCAGGTCGCAAGGTCAGGTTAATGTTTAAGGCATTTCTGTGCAGCTGAAACAGCACAGCAAGGTCTTCATTTTCATTTTTTAAAAACCTCTGCAAACGCCGTTTCTATTCTGCCCCGTTATTTCTCAACATTATTTTTTTAAAAAAAGAAGGCTCCTGATGGTTATTCACATCTGAACAGCAACAGACAGAAACTAAATATATATCAAATACAGTGTTAGAAACTGAGATATGAAAGCTAGGAGCTATATGGCACCTTAAACCTAGGTTATGGGAGCAACAGCAATATGTCTAGGCATGCCTTTTTATAACAAGAATACAAAGCTGAAAATGAATGAGCTGCAGCTAAAATGGATCTCATTCCCCATCCTGGTAGCAAAAGAATATTCAAAACAGCACAGAAAATCAATTAAACATTCAAGATCCTGTACGAAACAGGAAGATCTCTGCATGGTGCCTCATTTACTCAGTGTTACCCTGTGGCCTAATAGTGCATGGGGAGAGCATTCCAATGTTGGGCTGCCACCACAAAAAAGACCCTGTTAATAATTTAAAAATGAATGTAAATTAACATATATGAAATGCAGCATCTTCCTGCAGATATACAGACATAGCTAGATATTTTCTTGGGAAACTTAAAACATTCCCTATCTGACTTGAAATGCACACACTGAAAAAAAATGAAATAAATAAGGAATGGCTTTCTAGTTAAGTCTATACCGCCTGTCTCAATGTCCCTCTAAGGAAAACCATGATCTGTGGTTTGTGCCTCACTGTCTCACTCACGGGGTTATCAAATTTACCAGGACATTTATTTCAATAAATATAAAGACAGGAATTTGGTGCAATGTTGCATTACAAGACATGTTTAATACCAGAATCCTTGCAGTGCCTTCCTGGAAACAGAATCCACGTAGTACAAAACGGCAAAGATGCTGCCACCAAAGGACTCAGCGAAAAGCAGACATACAATAGACTTGGCCCATGTGTCACTTCTACAAAAAGCCTGACATTTTTACCACCCCTCCCTGCTAAAAAAAAAAACTGGCAAGAGAAGTCTGCTTCATAGCACTTGCCCTCAACCTCAGGATACCTGAAAGAGTCTCAGATTGGCATATTGTGGGCATGGGCTGGCAAGTCAGGAACATGTGCCTGAAAGCGCAATAAACGCACACAAATCTCAACATACTAACAATTCTCAGACCGGTAGGGTGTTGGTGGTGCATTGACTCTGGCAGAATTTTTTAAAGAGAGGCTCAAATTCAGGTTGTACACGGCCCAAACACAGAAGCCGCCAGAAAGGTAGCAGCAAATTTTCCTTCCACCAAGCCGGACGGCATCCTCTTTACCCCCAATTTATGTCATGAAGCCCAAGCGAAAGGCACTTAAATTAGCTCGCATCTCCTCGTTAACCCAGCCTCCTAATGAATTCTGACAATAGCATGTTGCTGGGTAATCTGCAAAGAAGTCTAATGAGTTGTCTATAGGGATGCCCAGCCAGTCGAGAGGACCTGCCGGGGAGGGCCCAGTTCTTCTCCACCTCTACAGATGCCCGATGTGGGAAGGGGGCTATCTCCCCCCTGCCCTCAGCAGCTCCCCCAGCCCCAGGACCCCCTGTGAGCCTGCCCAGCAGGAGCCTACGGGGGAATAGTTTTGTGTTACAGGCCTGAATGAGTGATCCCTGCAGGAGCTGCCGGCTGTTTTCACATACACAGAAGGCAGTCAAAAGTCCACAGAATGAACTTGGAATGACCCCAGCTGGAGAGTCACTGGCGGGTTCACGGAGAGGGCAATCTACACTTTATTAAGCAACCAATACTCTTTTTAACAGATCACTTTTGCGGAAAAGAGGCGTAAAGTCCCACCGAGCCTCCCCCCCCCAACTTTCCAGGGTTGGGTGGATGCTGCAAAAGAGGCACATGCACAGCTACTTCTCCAAAGCACCTTCTCCTTAGGATGAAAACAGGCTGGCGGAGAAGCTGAGAAACTTCCTTCCTCACCCGCCACCCCATGAGAATATAGCATGCTTTTATCCTGCTAACACAGAAAATCCAAACAAGGCAATCTGGTTTTCAGAAAGGGCAGCAGGGGCAGCTTTTCGCTTATCCTTCTGTGCTTTGTTTCCTTTGATCCCCTTTCTCCCAAAGTGTGAGGACCTTGCCTTGGGAAGGTGAAAAAAAGGTTTCCTGGTCTCTCTCTCTCTCTCTCCCCCCCCCCCCCCCGCGCGCCTCTGCCACACACCCCTCCCCAGAATGTCTCTCAACTGGGCAAGGAGGCAAAACAGGACAATCAACATTCAAACTAAGCACATCTACTCCTCCTGGGGGAATCTGTGGGGCTGCCTGGCAAGTTTAGCTGTTTCATAAGCTATACATGACAGGTGGCCCTCCAACCTCTGCTTAAAAACCTGCAAGGAAGGAGAGTCCATCAGCTCTCCTGGGAGTCCATTCCACTGTCAAAAGTTGTTCCTGCTGTTTAGCCAGAAACTCCTTTCTTGTAACTTTTTCTGTATTCTGTATAATCCAGTTTTGTTGCCTATTTATTTATTTATTTTATTTTATTTTAGTTTAGTTTAGTTTATATACCGCTCTATGCCCGCAGGTCAGAGTCTGGCTCGCAGAATGTTTTTGTTGCTATATATAGGAGTTGGGCCACATACCTCATTTGTTATGAGATATATTTTCCCTTGAGATGATGGCTAATGGTCAAGGATCTGCCCAGAGCTCTAACTCCCTGTAGGATTGCAGCACATTCATAAAAGGAGAAGGTCCTCCAGACCCTATAATGGGTCAAGAGAACAGCTCTCTCCTTCATTTCTATGGGAGTGTCTTTTAGGGGTGAAGATAGTAAAAGAGGAGTATCCCTTTTCCAGAAAGCAGTCGGGCAGCCCAGAACTTTGTGTCCCTGTCCCCCCCCCCCAACTGCTCATTTGGCTTAAGAAAAACTGTAACACGAGGAGCACTGCTGGCTTTGTTAATTTGTGCAAGATTTGAGCTACTGTTCCGTAGTTAAGAGGATCGGAAGTGCAGAAGTGCAAGAACTCACAAGGAACAGACCCAATAGCTAGTCCTCTTCTCAGGTAGATACAGTAATTTTAACATGTGCAAATATATGATTGGCAACTGCTCTAAGAGTCAGAGGGCAATCTACACTTTATTAAGCAACCAATACTCTTTTTAACAGATCACTTTTGCGGAAAAGAGGCGTAAAGTCCCACCGAGCCTCCCCCCCCCAACTTTCTACTGAATGCAAATCTACTGAACTCGTTTCATTTTAACAAACAAACAAGATCGCAAGCAAGCGTTTAAAATCCAAAAGCTGCCCAGTAAGCTATTATTTGCCCCGTGTTTGCAGAGTATGATATGACCTGACCATATTAAAAGGCTCTGAGGGGTTGGGGGAGGTAGTCTGCTAAAGACTGGCCAGTCTGTTTCTGGACGCTTACTTAGGGACAGAGAGTCCAGATCAAGCCGTTCCCTTGCCAGGGTTCAAAGTCATCATTCATGCAAATTTACACAGGAGGAGGGGGAAACGGGGGTGGTGTTTTCCCCCTAAATGCACAATGTGTATTATGTAACGTGTACCACCTCGCAGCTCAACACTCAAACATAATTGCCTTCAATAAGCAAGGCTGAATTCAGCTCGAAACAAGAACTGCACCTTCTGTTCAGCCCTGATAGAAGTCACAAATAAAAGGATTCTTTTGCTTGTTGAACACACTCATGGTGCTAAAACCAAAACAAGGGTTACACAGCAGCCTTCAAACTGAAAGGCTAGTACAGGGATCAAGTTGTTGCTGCTTTAAAGAAAGAAATTGACACAACAGCAACTTCCTGTTCATTCCTTGGTGTAGCACAAACTCTTTGTTCTTACCTTAAACGCTCTCCAAGACCTTGCCCAGCCTCTCTTGCCATCTCTCTGTCCTCACATACCGTGACATATCCCTGTCAATTACCTCTTGCTATTTTAGCACTGCCTGTCATAACCCTGGAGTTGGAATGCTCATCTGCAGGGGGTGAGAGTGAGAAGCAGAAGCGCTCTCGGGCGAATGTGCAGGGCAAGACCACTGCCATTCACTGACTCAGCAGACTCCCCTGGAGAAGACCCAGGAAGATCTTGAGGCTCCCCACACAGCATGGCTGTGCTAGAAACTGAGCTGCACCTGCTGCTGCTACTAGCACAGAAGGGCTCAGTTTCAGCTTGCCCCTTCGTAAACCAACTTCAAGCTTGGTGTTCCCCATGGTATATCTGAAGTGATGGGAGTTGTAGTCCAAAGCATCAGGTACTACAGTGTCCTCCTTCAGAAAGTACCAGGCAGATTGATAGCAAAGAGACCTACGTACGGCGCCTTAAGCCAACAGACTGCAAGTCCCGACGCCCATCACCCCTGATTGTTGGATATGCTGGCTGGGGCTGATGGGAGTTGCAGTCCAACATTCCTCTAAAGGGGATCCCATTGGCTACTGCTGTCCTAAATATTAACAACTTGATTATGGGATAAACTTTTGTGGGCTACAGTGGACTTAACGGATCTGATGAAGGAGCTGCTGGTCCACAAGAGCTTATCCTGTAATAAAGTTGGTGGTTCTGTAAGATGGCAGAAAAATATGTCCCACCAAATAATATTATCCTCACAACCCCCCTGCAGAATAATGACCTGTCCAATTTCACCCATTGAGCTTCATGGCTATGTGCGGATAGGAAACTGGGTCTCTCCAGTCCCAACACTTCGATTAAGACATGTAAACACTGACTATATAGCCTGGCTGAGCCCAATTAAACAAAAATCAAATAAAAATCCTTGCTAGAATCCAGAGAGTCCCCTGGAATTTCCACAGCGGATATTTTGCAAAACAGCGGGTGTCACCACTCCCAATGCTGGAGGGAGGGCACGTCACAACATCAGCTCTGCCAGGTTTTAATCACTTTGTCATACTTCAGATGAAAATGTTTTCTTCCTGCCTTGCCTTTATGTTGGTCTTTAACTCCTTTCCAACTCAACCAAGAGGATGGTACCCAGGGTGGGGGTGGGGGTGGGGAGAACGACAGCTGCAGCTGGTTCAGCAGAAATTGAAACTCCCAAAGAAAACATCAAATTTTAACATGAAAGCTGAGCTCTCGTTGCGAGGTTTCTCTGTTGCTTATATTTATAGCCTTCAGAACCTTTAATTGCCCTAGTGCAGCAAGTAAACTTTGACTGCTCTTCCACTCACTTTAGTTTCTCGAAGTATTACACTGTCCAATAGGTACCAAAGTGGCTTCTTTATGCTGCAGAACAATTCACTTTAATAAGAGGGGCAAGGTGATTTCTCCAGTACAGTACAGAACAAAACCCTTCAGTGGAGATGTAGTGTGTATATTTTGCTGTAATCTGCCATATTGGATTTACAGGAGATACTGAGATAAGAGAGAGAAGACAAAGCTTACACATCCAAAAGAGGTGTGTACACACAACCTTCACTAGTTTAGAGAGAAATCTGTCCTGGAAGTTTCAGCTAAGAAGAATTAACATGCCAGTAACTTGCCAGCTGGACCATTAGGACAAACCACATCACGTGCCTTGGCAGAAAGGCAGTCTATACATGCAATAAACGACAATAAAAATAAACAAGTAAGAGACTGATTTCCACTCCCCATGAATATGGCTGCAGCAAAAGCACTGTCTCAGAAGTCACACCAGAGGATCATTCCCTGCAGCAAGCTGGGGAAAGTGTCGTTTCAAAAAGCCAAGCATTATCTCTTGAGAGGCGTTGGGCTGACACACCAAAGCAGAAAGGAGCTTTCACTACATAGTGGGTCATCTTGTGGAGAGGGAAAGCAGACCAGTCACAGAAGGCATAAAGATCTGCCTTAACAAATTGCTTAAGAACTGCATCCTATCACCCACCCCACCCCACCCGTATCAAGGGCACCCAAGCCCCAAATGGCACCTACCAGTGCTTTCATAAAAGTCATTTCTATATCTGAGATTATCATGAAAATGCAGACTCTGCACTCTGTATTTTGTGTTTCTCTTCATTCCCTGTAACTTCAACTTATAAAGTAGTTGTTTTACCTATATAGGTGTACGTCTGGTGCTCTAGTTTTTTTTGTCTTTGATTAATATACAGTCGTATCTTGGTTCTCGAATGCAATTCATTCCAGAAGTCTGTTCGACTTCCGAAAACCAAGGCGCGGCTTCCGATTGGCTGTAGAGCTTCCTGCACTTGATCAAAAGCTGTGGAAGCTGTGTCGGACGTTCGGCTTCCAAAAAACATCCGCAAACTGGAACACTCACTTCCGGGTTTGCGGCGTTTGGGAGCCAAAACGTATGAGTACCAAGGCATTCGAGAACCACTCTGAACATGTAGGTTGTGGCATCCCCAACCGTTCAAAACCTCTTCTCATCTCTTTTGAGAAGTTTTTTTGAGCTCAGTTCCTACTGAAATGAAGCTTCATGCACATGCGCAGCTCCATATGTACATTTTCTGCCCTTGCCTGTTGTTCTCTCTTTTATCTTTGATCATACTTGCCCTGCTGCAGACTCACACACGCATTCACCACCCCAGTCTCCCTAAGCTTGCTGCCATCACCTTGCCCAACACTGTGCTTTTACTCGGTTTTAAAGTCCATCTTCTGCAGGGATTATTTGGGCACCCTGTTCCCAAACATGTATATTTACACACCAGTCATGGCAGCTTTTCTGTAATTTCCAGAACGGACTGCAAGCACGGGACTCTTTAGCCGCCAGCAAATAATCCACAGAGTGAGCCACCAGACTGTAATATTTCTGACGCAGAAAGACAACCTTTCATAAAAAACAACCCCTCTCCGTACGCTGGCAGACACTGCAATAAAACCGAGACTTCGAGCTGGAGGACAGAATTGAATCACTAAAAGGAATTCATCTTGTTGCTTATAAAGTTGCACCACCAACTGTCGTCTCTAACCAAGAAGTCATTGAAGGGAGGAATAATTTTAGCTTTTGGTATTTGCAACCCTAAGGGAGTAAAAAGAAAAAACCCAAATGGAGGGGGGGGGGGAGAGGATATTTGATGCAAATAGTTCAAACAGGACTGTTGGGTTTCTTTTTTTTCTTTTTCTTTTTCTTTTTTAGCCATGGCAGATGGAATGGAAATTCCCTCCGGTCCCTATATTTAGGATCAAAGCCCTTCTTAACACACAAAAACAGCCAGTCTCCAAGGGATCATGCCGCAGAGAATGGTCTGAAGTGAACTTCCATTAACCTGAGTTTCTGTGCCAACTTAAATACACAGAACCTCTCCACTTGAAAGAAGTCATTCACCCAGTACACGCTCTGAGATACATGGAAAACCCATTACTGGAATAATCAACAGTGATTAAACAGAAAATCTATACAATGGCAAAACCAGACACAGCTCATAAATAAGGCATTTTTGTGTGTGTGTGCGTGCAATTCTTGCAGGCACTTTTTATTTCTTTTAAAGGGGTCGTTAAAGTTCAGCCTCGTTAAGAAGTATGTGGATATGGAAGGTCTGCCATTATTTGCATCTTCTGAACTGCTATTTAAAATAGAAAAGGGAGGAAAAGGAACCAGGTAACCGAGGGGGCATAAGACACGTACAAATTTCCCTAGACGGGTTTTGGCTGCCTCAACCTCCAACGACTCAGAACTGATGTAATGAACTGAAGGATGTGAAAATGTCTGGCTCTTCTGTGTCAGGTGGAAGGGTTTGCAGTGAGAGCAGACACCCTAATTAATCATACTCTCCCTGCAGACAGCGCACAAGAGCAGAACCAATGGCCACGATTTTTACTGGTCTGGCTAGGTTCCCTTGTGGCGAGACTGGATTATTTCTTCTCAACACCCGAGCCGAGTTTTCAAAGATTCCTTTGCAAGATGCAAAAGCACACAGCATTCGATGTAGGTTGGAATGAATAATCCGAAACAGGCATGCTCGAGATGGGTTCTGATGGGGCTTCGCTGCTTAGGGAAGAAAAATGCATAAATCTCAGCAGGGGAAAAGGGAAAAAAGCCCACGCTGAAAACATTGCCTCAAATGTGCTGAGGCTGTAAAAACAGGAGAACACAATGTCTAAATGAGGACCTGAAAAATAGAGCATGCATCACTAAGCCATGAAATCAACCGGCTGATTGTATTTGAACTTTGTCCTGTAATGTTTTCATTGTTGTTTTTACAAGTTGTTGTTTCAATGCAAACTGCCCTAGAATCAAACGATGCAGCGATGTATATAAATGTCTAAAATAGATATACTGTGCACACATTGTTCTGTCTGTTTTGGGATCTGACAATCCTTCTGCTCGGGGCAGAACTCATTTGACAGCATGAGGAACTGTAAGGGAGGCAAAGATAAAACCGCGGAGGAGAAAAACTGAAAATAAAACACAGCCAAAGTTCTCAAAAACCACAAAAAAGCAAATACAAATAAAATAATCACAAATATAATCAATTAAACTTTGAAAACCAATATATGCAACTCAACTACAAATTCTATCCAACGCTAGTGTCTGCTCAGAGTAAACACACTGAAATTAACAGATCTAAATTAGTTACATCAATTCATTTCAACGGGTCTAAGTAGGACTAACGTTAAATATAGTGCAATGGATTGCATCCAAAGTTGGTCACAATCAGGGCAGGCCCATTAATTTTAATAGGTCTACCCTTGAGTAGAATTGGATACATTCCCATATCTCTGGGCAGGGCTTGCTGAAATAAAAACTTTTCCGTATGTGTTTGAATAATATTGAGTGGTGTCAATAGGCAGGGTGTTCCAAAGGATGGAAGCTCTTATTATATAAAAAGTTAAAGGTACCCCTGTCCGTTAGGTCCAGTCGCGGATGGCAACAGTCCATCAATATGGAACAGAAGGTGAAAACAAAGACATGCCCTATGATGTGTCACGATATCGGCTGATGATTTTATTTATGTTAAAATGCACTGTTTTCCCACTGGTTCAAGTCAGCCGTCTTGCCAACCCATGTTTTGGGAAAATCACACCTGGTAACACAAATACTTGTGCTTTCAAACAGTGTTGTTTGAGAATTCCTGGAGAGAAACAGGTAGGCGAAGGTTGCTCTGAGGCAGGGGTCGGCAATTTTTTTAGCTGCGGGCTGGTCCACTGTCCCTCAGACCTTGTGGCAGGCCGGAGAAGTGGCATGTGGGTGGGTGGGGAGAGCTGGAAGAAGAGGCGAGGGGGGGGGGCTCGTCCACTCTGCTCTCTGGCCCACAGGAGCACCAGGGTGGTGGCAGCGGAGGGAAGATGAGAGGTGTGAAAGGGCTGGCTCCGGAGAGGGGCTGCTTAAAATGGTGATCAGCCAGCTCAGCCCAGCCCCCTTCCTCCTCTAGGCAGGGCGGGGAGAAGCCAGGAGGAGGGAGGGAGGGAGGAGGCGCCACGGTGTGTGTGCGGGAGAGGGGGGGAAATGGAATGATGCAAGGGGGAAATGGCGCAGCCCTTTTGAACAGAATCCCCACGCCAATCCACAGACAGCCTGTGAGCTAGATCCTGAAGGAAATTGGGCCTGATCCAGCCCACGGACCTTAGTTTGCTGACCCCTGCTCTGAGGCATCAGTGGTTGCTAGAGCTGCAGGAAGAACAAACGGGCCTCCTTATCCTTTGTATCCCTACCTTTGCAGCAGAGTTTGACACACCGTGGGCAACATTTCGTATAAGGCCGCCAACGTTTCCGTATTTTATCAGCCCGCTAACGCCTTCCGAAACATCGTTCAGGAGACCCATCGGGTTGCCAAGGAAGTCCACGGAGCTCAGGATCCTTGCCGCTTGGCTGAGCAGCTCCTGGAAAGGGCATCAGAAACATCACTGGCAACAGAGATCACGGCAAAGTCATCATGTTCGGTAAAGGGAGCTCTTTTGCATAAGGAGGGGCAACCATAAAGTAGGGGCAGATAAGACCCTTTCCCCTCCTCTCTTCTGTATCTGAATCACAGAGCTGGAGAAGACCAAAATGCAGCCTTCTGATCTCATCATGGGTGCTAAAACAGCAGTCAGAGTGAATGAGCTAAAGACACCCCAATATTCATGTCTTACCCTATCGAAACCCTTCAAGGGGCGATAATATGTGTGTTAGTAAGTTGCTTTGTAACTTGGGCTACAACACAGACAGTAAGGGAGAACACACAGCAAAGGAAAGGGGGAGACAGAGAGAAAGAGAAGGGGTGGCCACACCCACTTCCCCAACTCTGATTACAAAACAGAAGTGGGCAACCTGTGGCCCTTGAACTCATTCCATGAGACTGTTGGCAAAATACTAGTTCACAGCTCCGGCAGGAGCAATATACTCTTTTCCTTGCAGTCTGCTGGGCAGGGACCAAGAGGAGCAAAGAAAGGTGTGGCCCCACCCATTTTTTATTCTGGCCGTGGCCACCACTGGCAAGCACGGGGTGTGTGTGTTTTAATAAGATGCCTGTGCAACCTACCCTATATTGGATCAACCACATGAGCGGTTGGTGTTCAGATAGGGGACCACACACAGATTGCCCCCGAAGAGAACACGGTCACTTAACAGACAAAAGGCTGCCCACCCTTGCTATAAACATATCAGAGCATTTGCGCTATCGCGGTCATCAAACACTAGCAGCCCTCAAGCCTCCTCAGACTGGGGCTTTGGTGAACCTGAGTGGGGAAGGAAGGTCTGGCTCCGTGTGGCCCGGCGCCCTCTAGTGCAAAATTAACTCACTTCTTGGAAGTGCTTCAGGATATCGTTAATGATGAACTCTTGCGTCTCGTAGGGATGGACTCTGGTGAAGGGGTCCAGGTTGATCACAGCATCTTCAAACCTAACCAGAGGGAAGCCCAGGGTGCTTTTCAATGCCTAAAGCAAACAGAGTAACTAGATTGGCATCTTAACATTTTAAAGCAACAGCAAAAAAAAAAAAAAAATCAACAGGATGAACAATTCAAATGGAGAAAAACATAACTGTGACTGAGTAAAGTATAATATTGTTTACATCTCCATCTTCAACATTAAGAAATTAAGATGGGTCAGAATTTACATCAAAATGAAATCAGATCACAAGTCATCGTCACCATCAACAACAACAAAAGGGACAGTCTGAAACATGTCTAGACCAGGCAAAAGGAGAAACCGACAGGGGGGAGGCAACTGCCCTCTCCATGATGCATGAGCAATTGGAAGTATGTGTCATATGCTGTTGTTGGTTATAGAAGAAGCCCATACTATATCTCCTTTGGCAAAACCTTGGACAACTCTGCGGTGGTAAATCAGATGTTCTGACAATTCAATTTGCCACACCCTCTCTTGCCATCCGCTATAGGTAGGGCCAACAGAACATCTCCAGTGAGATGTGACCTCAAGGCTACCAATCCTTTAAATTCCATATTCTCAGCTATAAACCTGGCAGCTTTGCTTATGGATTACTACAAGAGGCGTTTTGTGTTAAATGTGCATGACTCGGCACATGCTTCTCCTCATCTTCTTTTCTTACCTCCCAATCACGTTGGGGTTGAGCTTATGAAAAATGAGAGAGAGAGAATACAAGAATGGAGAGAGCTTTAGCATTCGAAGCCCAGGTAGAGGCTGCCTTTTCTCTGCTGCTGCGCTTGTTAAAAATAAAAAAAAGGCATCTGAAAGGACACCTTGAAAATCTCATTCCATTTTCCTTCCCTGAGCTTTTTCGCTTTTGGTCCGCACAAGGAAAGACAGCTTCCTTGAGAGGCAATAAGCCTCTTCCCCGTTTCTAAGTCCACTCCCGTCCTGTTTCCTGAGAGGGACAGACAGCAGCGGCCGCTAAAGCTGTAGGCCTCTCTGGACTGTAAGGACAGCAAACAGAATAACTCTGCCATTGCTTTCCAAAGAGTCCCCAGCACCGTGCGGTTTAATGCTCCCTGTGTTTTTGTTTGCACTGCCTGCCCCAGACTTGAGCTCAGAATGAATGCCACAATACATGTGGCTTTTTATTATTATTAAGTGGAGGGTCCTTGTCAACTGGAGGCTAAAAATAGGTCTGTTGACTCAGAACAGTATTTTTCAAACTGTGTTCCCAGGAACTCCAGGTTCCCTGGAACCTTATCAGGAGTGCTTCTCAGAGAAGCACAGGAACAAAAGCAAGAGAAGGCAGCAGCTTGCTCCCCAGTGCAGCTCTCCCCACCCAACACAAAGCAAATCTGCAAGAGAGCATGCTGTGGCCCACTCTGTTCCCACAGGGTAATGGCCAGCCTGGTGGGTACAGATAGTGTTTCGCTTGGATAATGTGCAACAGTTCCACGGCAGATGTGCAGAGTTTCTTTGGGGGCTTATTCAAAGTGTTGGTGCTGACCTTTAAAGCCCTAAATGGCCTCGCTCCAGTATACCTGAAGGAGCATCTCCACCCCCATCGTTCTGCCTGGACACTGAGGTCCAGCACCGAGGGCCTTCTGGTGGTTCCCTCCCTGCGAGAAGCCAAGTTGCAGGGAACCAGGCAGAGGGCCTTCTCAGTAGTGGCGGCCACCCTGTGGAACGCCCTCCCATCAGATGTCAAGGAGAAAAACAGCTACAAGATTTTTAGAAGACATCTGAAGGCAGCCCTGTTTAGGGAGGCTTTTAATATTTAATAGATTATTTTATTTTATTTTTCTGTTGGAAGCCGCCCAGAGTGGCTGGGGAAACCCAGCCAGATGGGCAGGGTATAAATAATAAATTATTATCGTTGTTGTTGTTGTTATCATTATCATCATCATCATCATCATCCCAGAAGGGTCTCTCTCTCTCCAGTGTCAAGAGGCAATGTGCCTTAGAACACTAGTTGCTAAGAATTGCAGGTTGCGAGGGCTACTATTGCACCCAGGCCCTTCGTGTTGGCTTCCCAGGGGCATCTAGTTGGCCACTGTGAGAACAATAAGCTGGGCTAGATGGGTCTTTGGGCCTCATCCTGCATTGCTTTTCATAAGGTCTGAAAACTAGAGAGTTTTTCCAACACGGAAATATCAAAGGCCAATATGAGACACAGAATGTGTTGCGTGGCCCAGACTTCAAACCTCCCACACTAGATAGCATGTTGTATAAAATTTCACAGAAGTTATACAGTTTCTTGGGAGAAAAGCAATGACAAACCAAGACAGCATCTTAAAAAGCAGAGACATCACCTTGCCGACAAAGGTCCATATAGTTAAAGCTATGGTTTTCCCAGTAGTGATGTATGGAAGTGAGAGCTGGACCATAAAGAAGGCTGATTGCTGAAGAATTGATGCTTTTGAATTATGGTGCTGGAGGAGACTCTTGAGAGTCCCATGGACTGCAAGAAGATCAAACTTATTCATTCTTAAGGAAATTAGCCCTGAGTGCTCACTGGAAGGACAGATCCTGAAGCTGAGGCTCCAATACTTTGGCCACCTCATGAGAAGAGAAGACTTCCTGGAAAAGACCCTGATGTTGGGAAAGACGGAGGACACAAGGAGAAGGGGACGACAGATGACGAGATGGTTGGACAGTGTTCTCAAAGCTACCAACATGAGTCCGACCAAACTGCGGGAGGCAGTGGAAGACAGAAGTGCCTGGCGTGCTCTGGTCCATGGGGTCACAAAGAGTCGGACATGACTAAACAACAACAACAACAACAACAACATACAGTTCCCACCTGGAGCATTTTCCCATGAACGCTCCCTCCTTTAAGCCAGAGATGGCAGGTGGGGGGGGCACAAAGAGCCTGTGGTTCTTCAGTTGTTGTTGGAGATGGCTGGGGCTGGATGTGGAGTCCCACATCACTATCTGGACATACTGTAGGTTCTCCCATTCATTTTAAGCTGTATTCAGTTTGGTTTCAAATGACCAATTTTAAAAAAGCAAAGTCTCTGTCGATGATCCTCCAACAGGCTTCCATTTCATGATATGCTTCAGGTTCAAGTCTTAATCACCGTGGCACACATTCAGAACGTGAATATCCTAGAGGCTGCCCATTGCTGTCAACCGAACATTCGTCAAGCCAGACGTTTGATCTCATTTGGCAAGACAATCCTCAGTTGTTAAGCGGGGGGGGGGGGGGGGAGAGAGGTGTGGGTTTTACTAACCAATTTCCCCCGGATTCTGCACTTTAAACAGATATTATTTTGTAGCCTTGAGTACTAGAAATCTGGCTTTCTAAATATGAGGAGATTTTCAGGATGGCTGCTGATCTCCTGCAGACCACTGCTTATCTATCACCCTTCAAGACTTTATTATGCGATGCAGCAGATCACTCTGGAAGGATGGGCCCATGAATCCTTACCTTGAGATCCAAGGGGAGCTTGCTGGAAGTGAAGACACTCAGCTTTATCTGCGGCACACTGATCTTGAGGTTTTCAAAGTAATATCGCTTCCGTGCTCCACCTTGATCAACCGGCTTATCGTGAAGGTTTTCATCGTAACTTTCAACTTCTGTGTTTCAACAACATGACACAGGCATTATTACTACAGTACCTGGGGCATCTAATTTGCTACCATTATGATGAATGAGGACAACTAAAGTAATTACGGCATAAATCCAGGGAACTTACAAGTTAACAGTTTCTGCAACCAAGAGTTTCTGCAAAAACAACTGTGAGTTGCACCCAGGGTTAGTCCTACTCAGAGCAGACCCACATATATTAATGGAAGTGACTATCTGAGGTCTATTCATTTCAAGGGGTCTATTCTGACTAGGACTTAGTTGGAGGCAGCCTTATGAATCCCAACCAGCTTACTGCTGTGCTTTTTGGTACTCCCCACTAATAATCTCCTGCTCCAAATCAGATCATCTTTAAATAAAATATATTAAAATGTGAGTTTTATTTATTTTTAAAGCCCTTTTTCTGGACTGCACTGCAAAATATTCCAACATTTGCAATGCGTTTTGTATGAAATACTTCTACTACTGTTTAGAAAACATTGTTTAAGGCCCCTGCATGGCATTAAAAAAATCAAAAACAAAAGCAGGCTGAAACCAACATAGAAACATTATTGGGGATGGATGAGATGTATTCTGCCAAAATGTTTTCATCTCAGGCTTTCCACCCCAATGTAGGGAAAATTCCAAGCATTTTTAATTTCCTTTATTTACAGACTCCGCAAGCGTGACTGCAGACTTGACAACGTACCTGATTCTGACTGATCACAGCCAAAGAAACTCAGAAGTTTCAGGAGCAGCTTCTCCTCGATTTGGACTGTGAACTTGCCAGCTGTGATCATCAGATGCTGGAACAAAAGGGAGGTGTGTTCTTTTCTATCGTGCTATCTATGCACACAACTCTTTATCACACGAGGAGTTTGCAATCTAAATAAATGTGCTCACAAAAAGACCCGTGATACAAAAACCATATTTTAAACTCTGCATTCTGAATTTCAGCCTTACAGGGCTTCCACTCAGGAACACATGGATTCAGAATTAATACATGACCAGAAGGAAGTCTGAGGACTGGAACTGGGTACATATGCCAGGAGGCTGACAGAATGTTAACACATAATACAGATGTTTACCAAAACATTGAATGGGTTCACATTGCACGAAGTCAACTTTTTCATATCTTCAAATAGGTACAAGAAAAAGATAAAATGAAATGTTGGAAGCACTGCGTGGTCAACTTGAACCTTAGGGACACTGTGGTCCCCAACATAGTGCCCTTTTATCTCCCAAATTTGAGAAGTTCCCTCTTTTAAGGTGTGTGCACGCACGTGCTGTCTGCTTTCTTTGGTCTGCATTTTATTTGTTCTGTATGAGTGTCTCTTTGGGCATTTTGGCTAGTTTCCTTGTGGGGAGTGCGGGGAAGGCTTCTGAAGATCAGCAGGTCTTCTGTGAAATCGATATTTGGTGGTACCCACAAAATATCCTTAGATTTCCAAATATGGCTCTGGACACCCCACCCACCCCCAAAGCTGGAATACCCCTTCTGTAGGGGATTCAGCATAGAACAAGTGAAACCATAAGTGACTGGCCCAAGGTCCCCCAGTGAGATTTGTGGCTGTGTAGGGATTTGAACTCTGGTCTCCCTGCACCTGGGGACCCAGGTGGCGCTGTGGTTAAACCACTGAGCCTAGGGCTTGCTGATCAGAAGGTCGGCGGTTTGAATCCCTGTGACAGGGTGAGCTCCCGTTGCTTGGTCCCAGCTCCTGCCAACCTAGCAGTTCGAAAGCAAGTCAAAATGCAAGTAGATAAATAGGAACCGCTACAGCGGGAAGGTAAACAGCGTTTCCATGTGCTGCTCTGGTTTGCCAGAAGCGGCTTTGTCATGCTGGCCACATTACCTGGAAGCTATACGCCGGCTCCCTCGGCCAATAATGCGAGATGAGCGCGCAACCCCAGAGTCGGTCACGACTGGACCTAATAGTCAGGGGTCCCTTTACTCCCTGCTCCTAGACTGACCGCACATGTGTTCAAAAAACTTTTTTTGCACATCTGTTTTGCTTTGTCTCCAATTCTGTCTACTAGAGGGAGCAATGCCTAGAAAGGTACACACATCCCCTTTCTTCCCAGTTCTGCATTTCAATAGCCCAAACGATATCCGGTAGTTGGATTACCTTGTATATATCAGTTAAAGGGCTCTTACTGGGAAATTTCATGGCATTCAATTGCAGGGCAGGACCAGTCTCGGTTGCTTCGTTTTCACCAGTTTTGGGGGTCAGGAAGAGCATGAAAGGCTGAGTGGTACGAAGGAGCTGGTTGTCCACCTAAACAAGGAGAAAGGCGGAGGAGAAGCATCAAGATACCTCCAAGTTGCAAAGCGAAAAACAGCTCCTGGTGAAAAACGGTACCCTGATGTTGAAATGAGAGCACTTTTACAGGTCCCAAAGACCACAATTTACACCTGTGTTGCCTTAGTAGGCACACCAAGGTCTTCACCATTATATCACTCAACAGCCAAAATGACTCTAGCTAGTTTACACCAGTTATTTCCTATTGGCCAACTTTAAAAGGTTATAGCATGTCATTTTCTAGCACTGCTAGAGAGTGTTTTGTCTGTTTGGGCGCACAAGTGCCACCTGCTGTTTGCACAGACACAATTCCATATTTGGGACTGCTCGGCAAACCAGAACGTCCTGATCGTTGATCTGAATCGAGGGCGAGCTTCCCAGGGGAACAGCGACTGCTCTTTATCAAGAGGATGACAACCAGAGCCACCCCTGGCAATCAGCTGTAACCTCCTCCCTCCTGTTTATTTTTCCTTGCGTGTCATATTCGCATCTAGCTTATATACTTCCGGGACCAATTTCACCCCAAAGTATTCTTTCTTTTTGTTTTTTTTCTGAGAGAGGACCCATCCAGTTACCTGTATATCCTGTATACTCAGTTCGAGCACTTGACCTGTTGACAGCTGTGTGAAATGGACGTTAATGCCGGTGAAGCTCGCAAACACCAGCTCTTCTGGGGCCTTGTTAACTAAAGATAAACCTATTCCGCCTTCCAATTTCAACTGGACCTACAAACGGAGCAGAAGCGAAATGGGTTAAAAAGTATTCACACAAGCATTAAAACCACTGACGTTTCTATTTTTCAACCAGGGTCTTTAGTTGGGGCCTTTTGCATTTAGAAACAAGGCTCACATCCTCTGGAAGTAAAGACTGAGGAGTTGTAATTAAAACAACCTAAATCGGGTGTGGGGAACATCAGGGCTGGGGGCAAAATGTGGCCCCTAACTGGCCCTCAGGACTGTCCCACACACTCTCCCCAGGTCTCACCCCTCACCAGCCCTGCCTTTTGCCGTCCTTGAGTGTTTTTGCCTGGGTAGATGTCTCTTTGATACCTCTTGCTGGCCACAGAGAGATGCAAGTTGGAACTTTTGTGTGGTTGGCACAGCCTTTCAAACAAAGCTGAGAGTCACATCCATCTCAGTGCCTGCTATTGCCTGTGGCCCCCCAGTAGGCAGCCATGAGGAAATGTGGCCCCCAGGCTAAGTAAGGTCCCCCATGGCTGATCTAAGGAGCTGCTACGTTTCTGCATGAACCTCCTTGGCACAGAGTACCCGTTCTGCTCCGGCTCTGCACTTTTGCAGACCGGATTCTGTGATTCATCTGCAAGGGACTCGTGTGTTATGAAATGCAACCACAGCTCTTTTGATTCCATAAACAGGAGTTCCTTGCTGGCTTCAGCTTGATATCTCAAAATTAAAATAGTGAAAGTTATCAGCAGTCGAATTTAGACTGTGAATGCTCCAAAGGGGACTTTTTACATTTCATGATGGGAACTCTCTGTCTCTCGGATCCAATCCTATCGGTCTCCGCACCAGGTCTGCAAAGCAGAATTTCTGAAGCATGACAAAGTGCAGTGGCCAATACCTAACTCAGATTTGAAAATGAGAAGAGTGAGTGAGTGGTCCTTGTTATGCAGCTTTGCCTGTTGAAAAAACAGCAGCAACAGCAGCAACCTCTCAACCCCCGATAGCAGCTTTCCTGACTCACTTCCAATTCTTGCTCTGTGTCAGGGTTCTTCAGCTTCCGCAGATCGTGTTCCAGCTCATCCCCCTCGTATGAGAAACGATCATTTCTGCGTTGGTTGAAGTCTGTTATCTAATACAGAATACACTATTAGGATTATTTCCCCCCCCTCTACAAGGCCAATCAAATCCACAAGCCTCTAAAACAACACCCAAAAACAAAACCTAAAACATGAAATAGAAAGTTTCAGTAAGAAATTGATGAATCGAAAAGAAACTGGCAGCAACAAAATATCTAATGCAACACTTTGTTCCTAGCTGGTTCTTTATGAACCTGTGCATGTGAGTGCACACTTCAAAGGAGTCCTATATCCGTGTCTCCATCACTGGTGGTACATCTGGTGGGGACACAATTCAAGGTCTTCTTGGAGGTGGTGCCCAAGCTAGGGAACTCTCAGTGCCAAGTGGTCTGCCTGTTTCTCCTTTTCTTTGCCTTTAAGGCAGCAGCGAGGAACCTGGGACCCACATGCCTCAGCAGAGCAGGTCTCCCTATATAATAATTAATAATAATAATAATAATAATAATACCTTTATTGTCAATGTACAACCTGTGTACAATGAAATTAACCAAGCCTCCTCCCCCCCCACTCATTCTCATTGGACTCTGTGTACTTGTTGCACAACACACCAACCCCATTGCACTATATTATTTTCTGTTCAGCAGCCTAACAGCCCACAGAGAGAAACTGTTTTTTAGCCTGTTGGTACGACTGATTATACCCATTTGGCCTGTGAAGCAGGGGTTGCCGGCACTGCCAACAAGCAGCGTCTGCAAAGGCTGGTGCCTTTGTAGTTTGATTTCAAACCACATTTGAGGGGGGGGGGTAGTGGTAGAAACAATTTCGCCTGATATAACTGGCCATGCCCACCTGTAAAAATGGCCCCGGGAGAACTTAAGCATCGTGCCCAAAGGCTTCTGCACCCATTTTAAATTGTCATTTTAAAACAAAGTAATTGCAAGATGCTTTTCAGCAGCAGGGGCATACTTTGATCGTTTTTGTTAGCGGTTTCTAATTTATTAGCACCGTTGCTATTTATTTCCTGGCTATTGGTTTATTTTTTTGGGGGGGAGGTGTGGTAATAGTTTTGTTGATAATCGTCAGCCAGCTTTAGGGCCCCCTTTCAGGGTATGGAAAAGCACAATATTAAACACTGCTATATATAAAGATAGTGTGGGTACTGAAAGATGCATTAGCTTAATTTGCAAATGTTAAGTCACCGTGCCTATGTCTGAAGAACTTGGGCTTAGGCCATTCCCCCAGCGCCTTGTTTAGCAATGCTCAATATATATGAATGCATATATAAACAGTGGACCTTTGGTGCAGTGGCGCTTCAGCATTTTCTGGAGGCATGACTGGTGCAGACATTACCATCTTTTCAATGGCGCTTTAAGACATTAAAAATAAATCTGGGATTTTTAAAGGCTAATGCTGTTTCGGCCTGCTTTTAGCTTTTATAATGTTTTGCTGCCTCTCAGTTATGATATTATATATATAATGGCCGCACACTTACAAATTTCTCAACATCCGAACGGAAACTGCGGCGGTTTTAGATAGGGTTTTTTCGACTTACGAATTTTTAGATGGGGTTGCTTCAACTTACGAATTTTTCTGTTTCCAATGCATTCCTATGAGAAATTGCGTTTCCAATGGCACTTTTCGATTTACGACTTTTTCGACCTACGAAGGTGCCTTCAGAACGGATTAAATTCGTATGTCGAGGCACCACTGTATATATTATTATTATTATTATTATTATTATTATTATTATTATATCAGTTATGAAAGACACTGCGGTTTTCTATTAGCATTCTGTATGACTAATTGTCTACGTCGTTCACTGCGTATCATGTCTGGATGAAGATTGGTTTAGAAATACTGGGTTGTATCCAATGTCAGGCCAACTTAAAAACAGGCCTGGTGAAATGAACGAACGTAACGGACTTGGCTCCACAAATGTCAATGGGTCTACTCCAAGCATAACTTAGTTATAGAAATAAATCTCCATGGATCAGACGGAGAATTTCCATCACCTGCAGGACTCTGGTTGGGCCATCTGGAATGACCCTGACTACCAAAACTCCTGAGCCAGGCCTCATCTTCTGATTGACAAACTGCTGTTCCGGTGGAACTGGACCTAATATCTCCAGGGACGTATCAGGTCCAAGAACGACTTCTGCTCCGTCATGTAGCCCTGCAATGCCTCCTTTTGCCTAGAAGGAAACAGGAAACAACAGAGAAAGCAGAAAGAGCTTAAAACTAAATACAGTGGTACCTCGGGTTACAAACATTCTGGGTTACAGACTCTGCTAACCCGCAAGTAGTTCCAGTGTACTTCCGGGTCGGAGGAAGCTTCTGCACATGCACACAAGCTATTTCCGGCGCTTTCCAGGTTAGAAGTGTGCCAGAAATAGCGTTTGCGCATGGGCGTGCACAGCCGTGGGCCCCTGCGCGCGCTCTCCCACCCTTCGGCCCACCACGCAATCGGCACGGCGGGCATCCGGCCTGAAGCCGGGTAAGTTTGGGGACCCCTGGGTTAGGGGCTCCTAGCAAACTGACTTAAGGTCCAATCCTGTGCAAGTTTGCTTGGAAGGCAGTCCCACTTAAATGTATGGGACTTACCTGGGAGTGAATGTGCACAGGACTACAGCCTTAAAAGGCCAGGTAAAGGAAACATGATGGGCCCAGGTACTAGAACAATACAGTGGTACCTCGGTTTAAGTACATAGTTGGTTCCGGAAGTCTGTACTTAACCTGAAGTGTACTTAACCTGAAGCGAACTTTCCCATTGAAAGCAATGGAAAGTGGATTAATCCGTTCCAGACAGTCCGCGGAGTAATTAAACTGAAAGTACTCAAACCAAAGCTTACTTAAACCGAGGTATGACTGTATGCCTGTACCAAATTAACTTTACTGGGTTGTTTTTTTAGGAACCTAGGAAGTCACCCTATACCAGGACATTGGTCCCTCTAGCTCACTATTATCTTAAACTGCCTGATGGCTCTCCAGGATTTCAGACAAGGGATATTCCCAGCCCTATCTGAAGATGCCCGGGATCAAACCTGGGACCTTATGCATGCAAAGCTGATGCTTGACCATTGAGCCACGGCCTTCCGCTTCTTTGCAAAGCATTACAAAAAACTACATGGAATTAGGGAGGAAGGGGAGGCAGACAGGGCAAATAGAGGGATCACAAATCCCTTTAATAAAGAATTCTGAGCACTGCATCTGTTATAATATAGCTTACAAATTAATTCCAGATGGATGGCTCAGAGTAGGCAGCCTTTGATCAAAGATCTCTGAGTTACTAAAATACACTCCCCCCCACCCTTTTCTCTTTTGCTAAATCAGGTTTGATTCTTAAAGACATAGTTTGCATTCTCCCTTTGAAAATCCCTTTCTTGTGGAAAACCAATTCATTGTAATCCTACCAATTTAAAGTTTCTAGCTCAGAGCTTTTCTTTCCGTTAAGCTTCCTATTGTGGCAATCGGTGAAGATCACAGAATTTAAGTGAAAAGGCTTTTGGAAACAAAAACTAGACAAACGTAAACAAAACTAACAAACCACACAGGCCATAAATAATTCCTGAAATACAAGCATGGTGGCGATGATCAAGTTTTGGCAGAAAAGGGATGCTCTGTGGATTTCTTTACTTTTCCTTACAGGTCTGACAAGAGGCCGGGGCAGTCAGAGCTGTCCTATGTTTTATATCCCAATTCTTATGCTGGTTTGTTGAATTTACCTGAAGAAACGTCTCCACCCCCATCGGTCTGCCCAGACACTGATGTCCAGCGCCGAGGGCCTTCTGGCGGTTCCCTCACTGCAAGAAGCAAAGCTACAGGGAACCAGGCAGAGGGCCTTCTCGGTAGTGGCACCCGCCCTGTGGAACACCCTCCCATCAGAGGTCAGAGAGATAAACAACTACCTGACATTTAGAAAATACCTAAGGGCAGCCTTGTTTAGGGAAGTTTTTAATCTGTGATATTCGATGTATTTTAATGTTTGTTGGAAGCCGCCCAGAGTGGCAGGGGAAGCCCAGCCAGATGGGAGGGGTATAAATAATAAATTATTATTAGTATTATTATTATTATTAGTCACTTCTTACAACTGGCAGGGAGCCCCAAAGCAATTTGCAGAATTTTTTTTTAAATGCAATGCAATCAATATGATCCCAATGATACAATGCAGAATATAGCAGTGCTTATAAAAGAACTGCCCCCCTCAACAACAGCTGAAAGCATAAAAGGTCCAACCCTCCCCAATCCAAACCAAGAATGAACACCTGACAGAGAGAAGAAAATTCAGGTCTCTAGTGCTCTCCAAGTGGTTGGGGAAATAAAAGAATGTTTTTGCTTGGTGCTGAAAAGATAACAATGCCAGTGGAAACAGCGTTGTTCTGTGGCTGGAGGTCCACTAGAGAAAAGACCTGCTCCCTGCTATACCTCTCTACTGATAGGACCTAGAGGGGAAAGCTGCACCCCTTAGCCTGTTTTTATTGGGTGAGAAGAACCCAGAAGAAGAGAACTGAGGAAGTGAGGGGGAAAGCTGCAATGGATAGAGTTGAAAGGAAGGGTGGGGTGCCGGGGAGGGTGGGCTGTAGCTCCACAGAAGAGCACTTGCTTTGCATCCAGAAGGTCCCAAGTTCAATCCCTGCCAGCTGGGGAGGACGCCCACCTGAAACAATGGCAAGCTGCTGCCAGTCAGTGCAGGCTTCCGATGTTTTCAGGCAGGCAACCCACCTTTAATCAAAGCATCTCTGCAGTGGGGTGGGGCATCTTGCTGGTGAGGACAGGCGAGTTACTACTACTGACTGAGGTGGCTGAGAACAGTGTGTTACACTCTTTGCTTCAGTCGCAGATTTTGGACATTGGTCATGAATGCTTTAGCTTAAGAGTCCTGCATTGCAGGGGGTTGGACAAGGTGACCATTGGGGTCCCTTCCAACTCTATAATTCCATGATGATTTTCTTGATATGTTTTTTTTACCATGGTATCTGTGAGGCAGTCGTGCCCACTGATCCGAGCTTGGATCAGGCTGTGACTCAGCCATCAGTCTGGACCCACCCGTAGAAGAGCAGTGGCGTGGAAGACAAATGGCCTGAGCCAACATAAGGCGACTCCCTAGGTTTCCATGAAAGCTCTAGGCAAGACATTTGTTCAGACCTCTTGCCAGAGAAATCCGTTCTTACCCCTGCACCCGGCTGGGTATGGAGGGAGAGAAGAAGATGGGGCTGCAGAAAAAGAGAAAGAGAAGTAGGGGCAAAGAACGAGAGGGAGATTGGTTGGGAAGGGGAAGAACTCACTCTTCCCTGATGGTCTCTAACTTTGATCTCTGATCAATAGCCCCAAGGGAATGTGTCTCTCAAAACAAGAAAGGTTCCCCATGCCAGCTATACCTCAGAATGACCGTGTGTGTTAAGTTAAGCTCAATTAGAGAATGACTAGTTCTGGGCCACCCTGTGAGCTCCAGAACACAGTTCTCCCACCCAGCTCTCCACATTATATGGCTGGTCCTGGGCTACCGCAGAAAGCTGGTGGCAGTTAAATAAAAAGCCTTTGTCTTTGAGCTACTCATGTGCTGCAAATTAAAATCAGGCCTATGGATCAACCCGTACCTTTGCCCTGGCAGAAACGTTTCAATGAAACGCAGAAGTTAAGATGATATAACGCCCCAAAGTCAGCGGGCGGCTTTTGGCTTACTGAACAGATTCCTGGTATTCCTGGTTAATTGTTGTTTTTAATAGATCACGGGGTGCGGAAGCTTTTTCAGCCCTAGGACCTAGGGCCACATTCCCTTTATGGAAACTTTCTGGGGGCCACGTGCCAGCGCTGGCCAAGGCCAGAGGCAAAAGTGGGCGGAACAAGGAATGTAACTCCTTACTGCTGTGCAGTAGAGAACTTTCTACACATACCTCGTCTCCATCCTCCACCTGGGCAAGCAAGAGACATTTTCATAGGACCTTTCCCAGCCAGGCACAAATGGTCAAGGAAGGTGTAAAGCAAGTATGGATGTAGCCCAGGCTATCCTAAGGACCAGACAGAGAGGCCTGGAGGGCTGCATCTGGTCCCCAAGCCCAGGGTTCCCCAGCCTCGTTAAGAGGTTTTACAAAGGGCTGGTCCTTGTTCACCTCGAGAGACACCCGGGGGGGGGGGGGGGAGAGACACCAAATGCCAACCTGAACGACAAGCCCATGCATGCCACAGACGAGCTTCCCATCCCGAAAACTCCAGGTCTGTGTCGTGCTACGCCGCCGGTCTGGCTTTCTCAGCATCAGCGGTTCATACCTGAAAAAGCAAAACGAGTTCATCTGTGCATCTTTTTTTTTTTTTAACGATCTGTGCATTTTACTTTATTTCATTTCCAGCCACGCACAACACTAATTTACAGAAAGGCTGTTGCCCTCTGATGAGCAGTGGGACGCGCTGTTTTTTTGCAAGTAAGGCCGACATCTACTCACAGAAATTCACTCCCACAAGAGGTAGTGACAGACATCAGCTTTAAAAGAGGATTGGGCAAGCATTCATGGAAGGCTGCATTCCCTCTGGGGCACACCTTTTAGGGGACACCAACCAGTGATAGGCAGGGCTAGGGCCAAAAGTTGCCAGAGTGATGGAGGTAAGTTTTACCTTCATACCGTAAGCTACTGTTTACCTACCTCTCTCTATCCTGGACCTAGGCAAGCAGCAAATTTCAAGGGCACATTCCAGCCAGGAAAAACAAAAAACAAGAACACGCAAGGAGGGCACAAAAGAGGAAAATGAAGTGTGTGGCCTTAGGCCTGATTCAAAGGCCGAACAAATGCCAGCTTCATAACTAGTGCATTTTCTTCCTCTCCCCAATTTATTTTTCGCCCTGCTTTCGTTGTGCAACAGCGCAAGAGTGCCCCTCCTGATGGCGATGACATTTTGGGAAGCAACACAGAACAGCTGATAAGGCAGAATTATGTGTGTACAGTTTGGTAATAATCCATCACTAATGCACCATCAATGACATGTTGCAGGATACACCTGCACTTTGGCAATAAACTCTGATTCCAACCTCCTTCTGTTAACACGAGTGAGCTCCACATTAGGAAGCCGATAGGGATATTTGCAGACCTGTTGTCCGTGACGGCAGCCAGGCCTGCGATGTCCAGGATCAGAGAGGATTCTGTGGAACGGGGAGGGCACGGCTTGTTCGGATGGTGAGGAACCGCAGAGCCCTCGTGGCAAAGCATCCCGGTGCCCGTCATCCTCCACAACTGGGAGCGCTTCCCCGGCTCCTGAGAAGAGAACAGCAGCAAGGAAGAGACAGGATCAGAAACAGCTCAAGGCGCCCACTTTTGCGTCCAGAACAAGGCAGCTTCTCTCCACAGACCTTTGAGCTTCATACCTTTTTCTTTAATATGACTCTCTGCGTCTTCAGAGAAACATCCAGGACAAGTTCAGCACAATCCACCTCCTTATTCGAAGCCACGGGCCTCCCGGTTTCTTCCTGCAGACTAGAATTGCAAGGAAATCGATTAGGTGCTCATGCAGAGAAGGGTTCCCAACACTCAGAAGGAGCACAGGTGTTTTAAATGTTATCAGACTTCTTACAAGTGGTGAGCAGAATGATAACTTTTACAGGAAAGCAAAAGCACAGGCAAATTTTTAAAATGCTCCCAGTAGCAGCTGCAGAGACTGCCCATTAGGGCAGATGGAAGTGTACCCTACCAATGTAAGCCTGCCTGCCTGCCTGCCTGCCTTCTTACATTTTAAGCCCAGGGGGTTGGCACTACCTGTCATTTTCTTCCTCCTTAGCCTCCATGTTGCCCATGTGGAATGCAGCAGGGAAGAGGCAGATGGGACGAAACTAGAACTAGTTTCCAGTCATTGCCACTGGCACCACCTACTGTCTGGGCTTCTCCCCTACCAGTTCCAGTAGGCATGAGCTACCACTGGATATTATTATTATTTTATTGTTACTACTACTACTACTACTACTACTATCATCATCATGTTTCCAACAAGGATTAAAAATACATTAAAACACCAGTCATTAAAAACTTCCCTAAACAGGGCTGCCTTCAGATGTCTTCTAAACGTCAGATAGTTGTTTATTCCTTTGACATCTGGTGGGAGGGCGTTCCACAGGGCGGGAGCCAGTACTGAGAAGGCCCTCTGCCTGGTTCCCTGTAACCTGACTTCACACAGTCAGGGAACTGCCAGAAGGCCCTCGGCGCTGGATCTCAGTGTCCGGGCTGAACAATGGGGTTGGAGACGCTCCTTCAGGTATACCTTTAAAATGTTTCTGAGCAGTACAGGGCTAGAGATAGCTTTCCTTTCCTTCTGGTTAGTGATGTGTGACTGTATAACTAGGAAGTTCGGGCGCACCACATTACGATACGCTGTAAGGGATAGTAACAAGCAAAGACAGGCAGGTCCCTGCCCTAAGGATGTTGCATTCTGAAACATCAACGTGGGGGAAGAAAAAAGTGAGGAAGATTCACGATCAGGGGACGAACAGGAGCAAGTGCAGTTCCGCAGTCTCTGTTTTAAATGGATTTCTGCTTCAAATGGCGATGTTTCCTAGATTCACAGAATGGTCATCGGTGAATCAAATCGCTCACTTTCAGCCCAAGGTGAGCATGATGACCCCATAGTTGGCTCAGAATGGAGACTGAGCCAAAGACGGCCTCTTTCCCACCACCACAGTGTCCTTCCTACTTCCCCCATAACCTGAATGCTGCTGTGGTGTTATTTCAGGCACCCTAAAGAAGATCTTCAACACTGCCTGTGCTGCTTCTGCAGTCGGGGGGGGGGGGTTCCCACTGTAGCAGCCACCTCCAGGTAAGGAGGCCAGGCTTGGGAAGACTTACCACATTCTAAATATGTTACCTAGTTATGAGTCCTGTTATAAGCTCCTCCCACAATAAAGCTATCAATAGTTCTTTTTAAAAGCGTGCCTTGTTCTGCCTATGGCAAGGGTAGGCAACCTAAGGCCCGTGGGCCAGATGCGGCCCAATTGCCTTCTCAATCCGGCCCGCAGATGGTCCGGGAATCAGAGTCTTTTTACATGAGTAGCATGTGTGCTTTTATTTAAAATGCATCTCTGGGTTATTTGTGGGGGCTGCCTGGTGTTTTTAGATGAGTAGAATGTGTGCTTTTATTTAAAATGCATCTCTGGGTTATGTGTGGGCCATAGGAATTTGTTCATTTTCACCCAAAATATAGTCTGGCCCACCACATGGTCTGCGGGACGGTGGACTGGCCCACGGCTGAAAAAGGTTGCTGACCCCTGGCCTATGAATGTGCAAACAATTCTTAGGCTGCAGTCTTAGAACTGAATTTTTTTTTTAAAGCTGCGACAGCCATTTGGTTAAAGGGCGGGGGGTATAAACGCTGTAAATAAATGATGTTTAAAAAAGAGAGGTTACCCTGAGAAAGTGTATGTTGCAGCAATATAAATGAAGTTCTCATAATAGAGCTGCTTGCTGTCTTGGAAGTCATCCATGCTGCAGCTGATTTCAGAGGAGCCGGCTCCCTTGACGGTCAGGGTTATGTAAGGCAGAAGGGTGGGCTCGTCCCAGGCATAATCTAAAGAGGTTGTTGGCTTGACTTCCGTGCTGAGCCGTGGTTCTGCAACACCGTGCTGAGCAAAGACGATCGGGACCTACAGCAACGGGGATGTCAGAAAGAGTTGAACCATTAGCATCAAGCCCCAGAAACCTTTTTGCTACAGACCGTTATGCTACGAAATGGTCCGTCACCTTGGAAAAGTTGTCTATGCGGAACGGGGGTGGTAACTGGATGGTGTCGCTGAACGAAACACGGTATGTAGCTCCCTTCAGAGTGATCTCTACTCGCAAGAAGTAGCATTTCCCAAGGGTGTCCCTGCAGAAAACAGAACCAGTCTGGTTAGTGTCACAAACCAGGAAAGCACCTTGCAAAACCAATAGGTTTAATTAATGGCTCACAGTTTTAAATCCTCATGAAGGTGAGAGCTAGAAATCAACAATGCTTTCACATGCCGGCATACCTGTCACAAATATTGGCACATCCAAAGATAATGGGCTCATATAAATTCCAGGTGTAATGCGAACTGTTCCAAAGGTGAAAGAAAGAACAGGAGGAGGACAAGAACAAGAGTGGCACTAAGCTAAAGCTCTGTCAAGTGGTTCCCCTGACTTCCTGGGTGACAGGGAGACATACCCCCACCTTCCTGGAAGCTTCAGTCAACCCAAGTGGAGAGAAAAAAACATATTATCCTTGGCTTAGCACTACAACTAACTCAGTGATTGTGGTTTGTTTTGCTCCCCAGCTCAAGCAAACCAAGAAAAACTTTGTGCTTTGTTGCAAATGAAACAAACCATGGTTCAGGCCTAATGCCAAGCCACGGGTCATGGTTTGTTTCCTCTGCACACTAACGGGAGGATCAAAACAGCACAAATAGGCATGTTCACAGTAAGCCGACATATGAACTGGGCCTATAGGTAGATAGGAATTCCCTGCTCTCTAGAATCACGATGGTAAGCCCGTGTCAAATACTCTCTTGCACAACAACTACTATGCCTGCACATGTGTTTTAGATGTATTAAAGAAGCAGCATCCACACGACAGAAACTACCTCATATTGATATGGAAGGAATTGTTTTTGTTGACTTCAAAGCCTCCAGACCAAATGCAGTTTGGAACATCCATGAGCCGGACGCAAAGCAGCTGGTCGTAATCGTTGCGCGGCCAGTGGAACACGACACTGGAGCCAGGGAGGGTGGAGATGTAGCCATCTGGGTTCGATGTGCCCTGAAACAACATGCATCAGCCAACAGCATTTACCAATAACCATTTTGCATGGCCCCAAGGCAAACGATCAATTGTTCCTTTTTATAAAAATCATTTATATTAATTTTCCAATAAAAACAGCCAATCAACATATAGTCATAATCATATTCCAATTAAAAAAACAAACTAAAACAAAAAAGACCAAATTATATTCCCAATTGTTTATTATTATTTATTATTATTATTATTATTATTATTTGGACTCCCCATAGTCTGGACCTCTTGGAGCATCTTCCACATCTCGTTCCTGCCTTTTTCTGTTGTTTTTCCTTTTTTCCACATCCGATCTTCATACTCAAAGTTCTCCGTCCCCTGGCTGTTCAACTCTCAATCATGTCCAAAAGCATATATCCTTGCATCCATCGAAATACAGCTTTGTTTTAAAATATATATTATTCCAGTCTGTGGTTTTTTCCAGCACAGCTTTTCCTAAAAAAAATTTCAGTCCAATCCAGGCTCTTGTCCAACTCCTCATTAAAAAATTTAATGACGCACCTTCTCCGGTGTTATCAAGTTGTAAATTCCTACCTTCCAGGCTTCTGTCGAAAATCGCCACTTGATGAAAAGCTGCTTGCATCTTGCAATGTAAATGATTTGTATTCCACATATGTAAATCATTTAGCAATCAATCAACTTTTCAGAGACCACGCCTTCCCCCCTCCCTAGGAGGGGGCTAGCCATCCGATAGGTTTTTCTCTCACATCCAATGATTAAATCCTGCAAACAGCTGCACTACATGTTGTCCAACTCATTATCTCAGTTCAGATGTAAAATCAGCCAGCAAACATCTCTAGTTCCTTCAAAGCAGGGAGAAACTCAAGTTTTTCTGTGCTGCGCCTTTAATCAGCACCATTTTGAAATGTGCAGGAGTTGATTTATTAGAAGTGAAACTGTATAAATCAGCGCCATTTTGTTTTATTTCTTCTTTTCCTTATCAAGTCTCTCAAACCAAATAAAGCTGTGCAGTTAAATGTCCAATTATAGATGAAAGTCCATCTGTACTTCTCTAAATAAATTAGGTTTCTTAATGGGGCTTGGCATAGAAAAGCCATTTCTATTATTATAAAACAAAGAGTACATGCCGCGTAATTCCAGAAATCATGAGTCTCCTTTAAATCAAACTCTAAAATCCAAGCCAGGGGGTATAAAATCTGCAGGTTTCCCCTCATCTCCTTCATTCCAGACTATGTCTGTTTATTATCCAAATCTAATTATTTTATTGAAGCAGATATTCCCAGCTCTGTGGGAGTGGCTTCGGAGACTGCCAGCCCATACCTGCCAAGTTCCTGCCGGAAAAATAAGGGATCGGCAGACCGAAGGAGCGCTGACGCCATTTTGGAACTGGGCGGAGCATGCTCAGAAGCGACTTTCGATGCTGCTCTGCCCAGTTCCAAAACGGCCGCCCCGGCAGAAATCGCTCCTGCGCATGCCAGAGACTCCAGACATGCGCAGAAGGAGCCTCCCCCAGCCGGTAAGTAAACCAGGGAAAAACAAAAAAATCCGTTTTTCCAGCTGGGAACGGCTGGGAAAACGGGGGTTTCCCGGGGAATACGGGAGACTTGGCAGCTATGCCAGCCGTGTCAGGCTCTTGACCCAGGTCCTGCCGTTTGCACAGTGCAAGTTGACAATCTTGGACATCTGCGGGTCTTCGAGACAGTCCTCCCCCACCCTGGGGAGTCTGCCAGGGCTAATTACCCCCATATCAGCCCTGAATTCCTGGCACAGCCGGGGTCCGATCGTATGGGAGTCAGCTATTTCCCATCGCCGGAAACAGGAAGTCAATTGTTGGTTTTCCTTAACCCATATAAAGAAAACACAGGGCATGCCTAAACATTAGTAAGCACGAAGAACAACTGGTCTACCTGAAGGTCAGATTTCCTTTGGATTGGCATTATTTACATCCACACCACATGGTGCTCTATCCCTGTTCTGCGCCCAGTACAGAAATCAAGTCCTTCCACTGCCAGGCTAGTTAACTTATTGAGGGCTTAATTTTACAAGGCTGCTTTAAGATGCTGGAAGACTCTTATGCAGTAACAGTAAAACTGCTCAGAGGGATGGAAGCTTTCTTACCTGTCCCCTGGCAAACGCCCGCTGTGCAAAGGCAAGCTTGTGCATGGATTTATTATCTAGCAGGTAGCGAGGGGCAAACGTTACCATACAGGTGTCAATGTAGCGACCTCTGCCCTTCTTGACATCAATACCTGGTAATAAATAAAGCCAGTTAGAACATGCAGCACCTGGGGCGCCACAATTTAGACATTTTATTGATTTTCCAGCAACTGGTATTCAAAAGCATTACTGTGACCAACCATGGAAGCAGAGCAGAGCCAATGTGGCCAGCTTTCTCCTCCTCCTCCATGAGTTTGTCTGATCCTCTTTTTAAAGCCATCAAAGTCGGTGGCCATCCCTGCCTCCTGTGGGAGTGAGTTCCACAGGTTAGCTATGTGTTGCAGGAAGAAGGACTTCCTCTCTCCAATCGATAGCGGTGGTTTAGAAACCGTGGTGTTGGTCTAATAAACTACGGTTTATTAGTAAAAGTACTATGCTGCCACACACACCTCGTTCCTCAATCCAGCGGCATAACACAGTCCGATAGAGAATACTGATGCCATTTAGTTATTATTTAGTTTAAGTACTTATTTGATGGAGTTTACAGGACAATCAATTTGCAATGCTTCTGGACCAGGCGTCTGCCCAAAGGTATTATTTTTACCTGTCTACCTGTAATCCATACTGCAGTGGCTATCTGTCAAAGTTGTTCCTAGACCTTATACCTCCCTCCACTTCCCCACCTTGTAGAGAGTTTGGAATTTGAGCAACAGATATAGACGACTATTCAACTTTCCATTCACCAAAACCCTTCACAGCTGCATGACGGGCAGCAATTCAGAGGGTCGTGGAGCTGGATCCAAGCGCAATGAAGAGGCTTCTTCTTCTTCTTCTTCTTCTTCTTCTTCTTCTTCTTCTTCTTCTTCTTCTTCTTCTTCTTCTTCTTCTTCTTCTTCTTCTTCTTCCTCCTTCTTTCTTATGGCTTAGGGGTGGTTATGGGGGATCTTTGGCCCTCCAGATGATGCAGAACTACAACTACCACCTATCCGGACTACTGGGTGTGCTTGCTGGGGCTGATGGGAGTTGTAGTTCAGCAGCATCTAGCGGGCCAAAGGTTCCCTACTCCTTGCGTAGGGAAATAAGGGAACGCCAAGTCATGGTTTATGATTTTGGCTTGTCTCTGTAAACCCTACCCACCATTAATCAGAATTTCAGGCTCAGACCAATAATAAATCATGGTTAATGGGAAAGCGTCTGATCTCTTTGCCTGAAATTCATGCATGTTAACAACAATCCAGAATGAATCACTGAATCCAAACCAAACTATTCTCTCTTGAATTTTGTGACTACTGTAAGCTGCTTTAGAATGCAAACTGCTTTACAATCAACAAACAAGTAAATTATTTTATATGATGACATGAATTATTAGCCATACAAGTTCTTACCAATGTTATAAATAAGGCCTGGCCGGTTTCCTTGTTGGATCACTTTAAGGGCTCTGACCCCACTGCCTCCATCCAGCGAGAAGCCTTGGCACCAACCAGGCATACCTTCAGGGTGGATTCCTCTTCCAACTCTCATTGTGCAACTGCAGCAAGGAAGACAACGAGATATACCAGTTCAGCAATCCATACGATTCTGTTGATTTCGACGAGCCTTGAGAACCTACAGTGCAGCCTGGACCCAATTAAATGATTATTTTTCAGTGGTTACAGAATCAATTTTCCAATTCAACTATGACATTTTGCCACTGCACGGTTCTCTCGCAATGCCCCGTCATCAAAGCTTACAGGTTTGGCTGTTCTTTGTCAGCATAACAGAAGAGGAGAGGGCTCAGGCTTCTGGCCAGCTCATGTTCTTCAAACTGGCCTGCTGCATCGATCTTGGCATTATCTTGTCTGAAGATCAGTGGCAACCCTTTAAAAAGAAACCAGCAAGCTGGCTGTTAGCATCTGAATCTGAATCTGCACTTTAAAGCTCTATTAGTTGCATCATCACAGAACTAGATGGATTCATTTATTCTGTGTGTATCATTTAAACGTTGTTTTAAAACCAATTTCCTTATCTCGACATGAGAAAAGGAAACTAACCCCCTCGTGCAACAGGGAAACCCACCTTTCAAAAAAAGAAGAAGTAGGAGGCATATTTTAGTACATCTAAAAGAAGGATGACATTCTGTTAAGGTCTAAGTGCTTTTAAATTAGCCAGTGTGTTTTGCTTTCTAGAACAGGAAGATTAAAGGATTTTGTACCCCGTCTCCATAATTCTGCAACCATGGTGTCAGGGTTGATGTGACTACTCTTGAGTAACGACCTTCCACATGCTTGTCTTTCGGAAGCTTTTATTGGTGCCCATTATTTACAGTGTAACAAACTGCTGGTTTCATGTCTACTCGCTCGAGTCAGATTCCTGCACTGCCCCCCTCCGCGTTCTGGACCAACATAAAAGCCTTGGAACTGAGAAGCGCCTCCCTTTCCTCCTCCTCCTCAATTCCGGCGTCGGGGGGGGGGGGGGAGAAGGTCTCCGGTCTGACTGATTCCTGTCCTCTCTTCCCCCTCCCTCTCTTCCTGCCGATGGAGCGGGGGCTCTTGGATGTTGCCAGAGCCCTGGCACTCTCTTTCCGTTTCCTGACTCCCTCCCTCAGACCCTTCGCTCTCATAACTGCTGGGAGACGAGCTGCTTCGGATGGGGGGGGGGCTGTTCTCTGTAAGCCCTACCCGTTACACATGGGTTTAAAAAAAGAGAGGATTTAATGTGGTTGTATTTCTGAGGCTACCATCCTATTCACGAGTATGTCCTACTGAAGTAAATGGTCTAAAACTCTCTAGACCATATCACAGTGCCAGCATTCCAAGAAGAAGAAAAAGGTTTGTTTGTGCAAAACCTTTGAAATCCAGATGTGTAAACACAGGATGGCAAACCTGGTAGGCATTATTGAAACCTGGTGGGATGAGACTCATGACTGGAATGTAGGAACTGAGGGATATAACCAGTTCAAAAGGAATAGACCAAAGAGGAAGAGAGGAGCTATTGGGTGTGACCCCATGGTCAGAAATACTCAATGAACTGCAAGCTTGGAATGCACACCAGGTTGGTGGGAGCAAGCAGATGAGGGGTGGAGAGTTCCATCTCTCTCACTGGGCAGGGCACCAATGACTGGGTGTTTGCATTCAGATTACGTCTTTAACGTGATTCGTGTATTTTGATTACTGTATTCTTATTCTGGTTGTAAATTGCTTTAGGAATCTTTGTGGTGAGAATCAAATTCAGTAAGCCTAACCTGACCTAAGCAGACCTCTCATTTTCAGGTGAGGAATCCTTACATCCGTAAGAGGTTAGGCCAGATTTACCTGTTTTGTTAAGGAGCCAATACGGTGCTGAAATAAATATCTTCAATGACCCTTCGGCGCGGCACACGATCCTTATGGTGAGATTCATCTGCCGCTTGTTAACGTCATACATTCGCATCCGCACAATGTAGTTCTGTGTTCCGGGGGGTATTAAAAGCTCTTTGCACTGTGGAAAGTTTTCAAGGGAGACTCCTGAAATTGAAAAGAAAGAAATGTGTGCTCTCTTCTTGACCGTTCTTATGGGGCACCTCTCTCCATTTGGGGGAGATTGGAGAGCAAAGTAAGAAACCCTTTTTTTTTCTTTTTCTTTTTTGTAAATGGCGTCCTCCCTTCCAACAACTGTACTGTATGAGCAAATGTGATAGCCATGGTGTGATTGAATCCTGGTACATCCAGACAGTGCATCCAAAGTACAATTTTTAAAAGTTGTTTTTGAAAAACAATCAGTTTTCCAAGGAACTCTCTTGGGATAAACGAGGGATAAAGGGACCTCTGCAAGCCACAGCAAACTTGTACTTTGGTCTTAACGTTCTGTAGCTGAAGCCACAAATAATCCCAGGGTGCCTTACCAAGCTCGATGTTCTGCAAAGTGTCGGCTGTATGCAGTACCGCCTCTTTCCCAGGTTTCAGGGTCCCGTTAATGGGCATCCCTTTCACATAGAACTCAAGTTCACAAGGCAGCAGGTTACAGAGCACCACGGTCGGAAGGAGATAAATGGTGTGTCCGGGCTGCCTGAAAATCTGCTTAGCGCTGTCGGAAAAGATGTTGGAGGGCATGTAATCTGGGTAATTCTCTTTCTTTATGGCGACACAAAACCTGTAAGGGAAAGGCAAGATACGTATGAAAGGCAAGATATGTATGAAACCCAGCCAGATGGGTGGGGTACAAATATATTATGATGATGATGATGATGATGATGGTGATGGAATGCCTAGGACATGGACAACATGGACTTTTGCAATTCCTTCTCCTAAAGAAGCTCAAGGCTGGACTTCAGGGAGCAGGTCAAGGCGGCCCATTTTAGGAGAACCTGTGGGGTTGTGCCTGTAACAATTCTATTCATCATATTGTTTGGTTTGGTTTTACGCAATGCTGTGTTTATTTTTGTAAAAAAAAAAAAAAGCAGAAAAGTCGCAGGGTCAATGACACAAATTAGGTAGCACAGCCAGCTACTAAGCTGCCATCAAATGGTAGACTGTCCACATTTCTCCCTCCCACGTGATGATTTCTTTTCACTACACTTGGAGCAAAAAGGACAGATCTCAAACACAAAACATCTCGGCCATGTTGTTTTCGATATACTTCCTTTTCTTCATTTCTCGATAGCCTCTGCCAGCGTACAACACTGTTTCTATTAGGAACAGGAGAAGCAAACAGTACAGTTTCCCCAAGACTCAAGTCACCTGAAGAAACGGCTATTTTCAGACTCCATCGCATGGCACTCTCGTTTGCTGCTGCTGACCTCTGAGGTCTTCTGCACATTTGTCCAGTGGATCGGAGACTTGCAGAAGAAAACTCCCATTCCCTTTGGCCTGGCCTGAAGCCGCCAGGATGTCAGATGCAGGGGAATAGCAAAGGAATCCCCTGGCATGACCGAAGGCAGCACTACAGGTTCTGCAACCAAATGAGAAGTGCAAAATATGCTTGCAATAAATCAGTTTCAGGACAGGCAGACGCGCAGGGCGCATAATTGAAATGACGAATCTGCTCCTGCAAGAGGCAGTGATGGCCGCCAGATTGGATGGCTTTAAAAGAGGATTAGACAAATTCATGGTAGAGAAGCCTATCAATGGCTGCTGGTCACGACGACTATGCTCTCTCCCTTCTGCTGTCAGAAGTAGCATGCCTCTCAATACTAGCTGAAGGAATCACAAAGGGAGAGAAGGCTGATGCCCTCAGGTCCTGCTTGCAGGCTTTCCAGAAACATATGGCGTCTGGCCTGTGAGGACAGGATGCTGGACTATATGGGCCTTTGGCCTGACTTAGCAGAGCTCTTTCTACATTCACCCTTCAAAGGAGAATCTCTGCTCTGAACTGTAATGGGTCTCGCCTTTCTCTTACACCGCTGGGCCTTTGGGCCTCAATTTGTATCACAGTATCTAGGATTCCTCCTACCCACCTTTGCTTTTCTGTCTTTATCTACGGGCATGTTGGTGTGTGTGTGTGTGAATGGAAGGCTACAGTTCATGCCTTTGGCCCGCAAAGACTGAAGCTACAGCACGTAAGTCTTCAACAGTGCAGTTCTACGCATGCACATCCTGCTATGCTCAATGGAGCGTACTGCAAGGTAACTATGCACAGGCTTGCAGCACTCAGGTGTCTAAGTGGGCTTTAAGCAGGAATAGGAAGCTGCCTTCTACGGAGTCAGGTTAATGGCTCAGTGCTACCGTATCCACGCTTGAGTGACAGGAGCTTTCCAGGATTTCAGGTAGGGGGCAGCCTCACCCCTACCTGAAGAAGCCAGGGATTGAATGTAGGACCTTCTGCATGCAAAGCAGATGATGCTCTATCAATGATCTCTATTGGGGGCCAAGAGAAGAATTCCTTAAGCACGGCTATCTTACGCAACTGGTAATATTAAGAAACCAGAAAGAGAAAGCATCCTGCCTCAGACACTGCAGTTCTGCAGGACCTTAAAAAATGAAGACACACACTTACTGTCTGGTGCTGAAGGGCTGTCTAGCCTGAGCTCCATAGGCGTCTCCAGTTTGTTTTTCACAATCAAGGCCGAACGGACAGTTATTACCTTCCGAGCGCTGCCTTCCATGGTGACTGCAAATACCACTCGGACTGGAGGCAATGAAGAAAACTGCAAAAATACAGAACTTATCAGTGGGGGTCCCAAGACCTTCGGAACTCCCTTCCTATTGACTTGTAGGAGCATTTATATGAGCCCCGAAAACCTTCCTTTTCAATCCTGCATTAAACAGAGATTACAATTAGCTTGGGAGTTACAAAGCCGCTTCTTAAATAATGCCCTATGTTTGGCTAATGCGGCTATTAGATCGTTATATTTTGCCTTGCTCTTGTTTGTATGTTGTTTTGTGGGGGCGTAGGCCTAAAAGAAATATAAAATACTAATTTTCTGCTAGATTTAAATGTCTGCTTTATTTACCCAAACATTCCTAGAAAATAATGCTGATCGAAACACATACATGTTGGAATTCTGAAGGATTTACTTTTTAAAAAAATCCTTATATCGTCTTGCACCCATGGACCACTTTCACCCCCCTGCCTGCTTAAACATCCTTTTATAGATGCGACCATTAATGTTCTGCTTGAATGTCCAGCAATTTTTAACTGCCAACAGCTATTAAAACAGTGTCAAAAGGGGGGCAAGGAAAACCTACAATATAACTAGGTAAGCTAAATGCAGTCATGGATATATCCACTCTAAGCACGATGTCAGGTGCTGTGACTCTTTGCCAAACAACCTTGATACTCAAATGAAATGAGATTCATCCCAATGCCTCAGAAGAATGCCCCTCTTAATGTATATTGTACACACCGCAAAGCTCAAGGGAGAATTCGCTACTCACATAAACATGTGGATGTATGATGTTTGTTCTGCTAATTGGGCTGCCAACCTAGGAAAGAAAAAGTAAAGCCAAAAACAGCCATTAGGAAGCTTGCCAGATCTACACAGAGGGTGGTATTTCTCTGATAGACTGTAGACAAACAACAACCCATAGAAAGGCCTGGGGAGGTTAGCAAATGAAAGGGGAGCGTTTTTTACCTTCCGCCTTTCAATAAATATGTCCATTGCCAGAAGTGTCAGAACTACACTGATAATCATCCCTCCAGCAAAGTGTAACTGCCCATGCCATTTTCATGTTTGCAAAAATAAATTCCAAGTAATGGATTATATAATGGCAAGAATTCCAAGTAAATGATTTAATTCATATTTGCATCGCTAGTGAAATGCTCACGCCACCCTCTCTCTGTTTCCCAAAGCCAGAAACCTTCAGTTATACTAACAGCCCATTTTGATTCCATTTCACTGATGGAAACTTGTCCCCAAAGTCTAAGCCCAAAGGTTCTAGGCCATCTTTCTCAACCTAGTGCCCCCTGTAGCTGTTGTTGGACTCCAACTTCCATCAGCCCGAACAAGCATGACCAATGCTCAGGGATGGTGGAGTCCAACAACATCTGGAAGGTGCCAAGTTTGAGAAAAGCTGTTCTAAGTTTCTCTGCCATGTTTTGCCCTTCCTTTGTCCCCTGGAGTGGCTACAGATGTCAGTCAGATATTCCTTCAAAGGATAACAGAACAACAACCCTCAAGTGATATGCCACACAATGTATCTGGAGACAGACAGAAGACAACAACAACAATGTAGTTTTAAGGCAGACACCTGGCTTTTAGTCACAGTTGTCATCTTTGCAGAGGACAATGAAGTCCCTGGAGCACATTGGCTGGCTCATGATGACAAACAGGCTGGTAGCAGTTTGAGAGGATCTTGCTTTGTATAAACAGTGTCCATGTATATATGATTTATATTTTAAAAATCTATTTAATTATCCAGCAACATTTATACACTGCTTGACTGTGGTAAAATCTCTGTGCAGCTTACAAATGTATGCTATGCCTTTCTAGGTAAAGGTAAAGGACCCCTGGACAGTTAAGTCCAGTCAAAAGCGACTGTGGGGTTATGGCGCTCATCTCGCTTTCAGGCCAAGGGAGCCGGTGTTTGTCCACAGATAGCTTTCCACACCATGTGGCCAGTATAACTAAACCACTTCTGGTGCAACGGAATACTGTGACAGAAGCCAGAGTGCACGGAAATGCTGTTTACCTTCCCCTCTGCAGTGGTACCTATCTACTTGCACTGGTGCGCTTTCTAACTGCTAGGCTGCAGGAGCTGGGACAGAGCAACCGGAGCTCACCCTGTTGTGGGGATTCGAACCGTCGACCTTCTGATCGGCAAGCCCAAGAGACTCAGTGGTTTAGACCACGCGCCACCCGCGTCCCATGCACATGCCTTTCTAATACACATAAGAACATGAGAAGAGCCTGCTGGATTAGGCCAACGGGCCATCTAGTGCAGCATACTGTTTTCATGGTGGCCAGCCTGATGCCCATGGGAAGCCTGTAAGCAGGAATCGAGCACAAGATAAACCCCTCCTGCGGTTTCCAGCAACTAGCATTCAGAAGCATTACTACACCTGACCATGGGGGCAAAGTAGAAACTCCATCATACTAGTGACTGTTGACAGCCTTATCTTCCACTTGCTTTTTTTGGTAGTCTTTTATCAATGCACAGACCTACTTTGATACAGCTGGGGAAAGGAAGTTGAGGGAAGGGAACAGCCAAACAGCACCAACTACTAAAATGGGGGGGGGAGGGAGGGAGGGAGGAAGGAAGGAAGCATCAGGACTTACAGTAGAGGAAGATGTGCTCTTATCAGGAGCTGCATACCGGAAAAATATTCCTACTTTGTCTACCGACACTGGACTGACTTGTTCCCAGCCATTTACTCTCACTTGCAGCTGGTGAATTCTTAGGTCGTGTGTGTGCCTGTTAAGTTTTAAAATAAAGCAGATTAACATTAAGATCAAAGCAACAGTGAAGAGTTTCCAAATTCACATTGTTGCAAAAAAATAATAATAACATAAAAGAGCATTATCTCTTAACACCAAAACTAAACGCTTCCCGATTAAAGGACCAGTTGACTTTAACTAGCAAAACACTATTGGGTCATATGAAGGTGCCTTATACAGAGTCAGACCACTGGTCCAGGAACCTCTGGCCTGCCAGATGTTGCTGGACAACAACTCTCTTTATCTCTGACCACGCTAGCTGGGGATGATGGGAACTGGAATCCAACAACATGTGGAGGGTCGACAGTTCCCTGCAACTTGTCCACATGGCTCTCCAGGCTTTCACACAGGGGATCTCAGCCTTACTGGGAGCTGCTGCAACAGATCCTGGAACTTACTGTATGCAGCGCACTGGAGCTTTCAGTTGATCCACTAAAGGGCCATTCAAATTCCAGTTAAAAGTTACCTTCTCCAAGGTGGACAGTCAAAAGCTGAAGCATCGAAATGCAAGACCATCACAGTGGATAATCACAACATGGTTTCAATATGTGTCACCTGTGTCGCTGTTTCCCTTTGGCTTCAAATGCAAAGGGGACCTCTTCACCAGTAAGAACTTCTCGCCACTCGCTGACTTTATGCGTGCCATCCAGAAACGATCTGTTTTCCTCCGGGATGACTCCTGGGCTTCCGCTGTGAGACAGAGCAGCACTAAAAGCAAACGTCATACCAGACTGTCAGTTTTTGGGTGGACCTTGCTTTGGCAACATAAAAGTCTTCAGTATCTATCCTACGCAGACAAACATATACACTTGCTTTTGCCTTGTGTTTTCATGACACAATAATTTGGGGGTGCGGGTGCAGGAATCTGTCTGAACAAATCTGCCAGTTTGCTTCAATAAAAGGAATCCTTCAAATCTCTGGGTTTGGGGATTTGCGTTCACCTCCTCCCCACCCCAAATTCCTTACCGGGTCGGAGTTGTTGTCAAAGTGGCAAACCACAGAGTGCAACCCGTGTGATTTCGAAGGGCAAACGGCACAAAAGGCTGCCTGCGTTTTAGCGTCTTCATTTCAGCTGTGAGGAGAGGAGGGAAAAGAAGTTAGGAAGCTACGGCCACTGACCTGCAGGGCTTATTCTTCTCCTGCTGGGATCGGACGCTGCTCCAGCTACGGGCGGCGTTCCTAGCTTGACCGGCTGAATACAGCCTTCTCCCAAATTTGCAAATGCTGGGCTAGAGATCACCCTCTCCAAATAATTCCCAGTCAGCTGGATTAGATTGTTCATTTGCCTGAAACACTGCAAATAGTGTGTTGTGCATTGCTTCCAGTTAAGGAGAAGCCTGGCACCCTTGCTGGGGAGAAGGCAATACTTTTCTTTTTTGCTTGGGTAAAGCCCGGGGGGGGGGGCAGCTAGTGAAAAAAGTAGGATACAAACCCCGTTTCACTCAAAATGGGACTAGCCTTTTGAGTTGTTACATATTAGTTTGGGAAGCCTGAGTGGAAATTTACTTAAGAATATTTTGTGAGTTTGCATTTTTTGTGATTGAGCAGGTGTAGGTGCAGAGTTAGGTATAAGAGAACTTTCTGCAGAGACACCAGAGAGCTATAGCTCAGAAATTAAGATAGAATCAAAGCGGTGTTTTCATGTCTTAAGGATTTTTAGCCTTTTAAGGATTACCCAGTCATTAAACAAACGTATTGTTAGGTTTTGCACAGATACTAACAGTTATAAGATGAGAAATTAATAGCCATTAGCGGTGAGATTAAAAGGTATAAAAGCAGAGTTCGGCTTTAGGACCAATCCGTACATGGTGGTGCTTCACTCATAAAGTTTCCCTTGCTTTGTTTCTAAGTTTGTAAGTCTGTGAACTTTTGCTGGGAAAGGCCATGAATGTTCATTTACTTTATGCTAAATAAAATAAAAACCCCTACTGGACATCTGTCTGTCCAATGGGAATCTGATTGAAACATCTGCTGAGCCTACATACTAGGAGAGACTGCTGGGAACTCAAGGACTGCACCCTTCTTCTCAGGCCCTGGATTCCACAGCAACCTTAATTTTACCCCCTAACACACCAACGTGTGAAGTAGGTTCACTGGAAATGGCATTTCCAGTAAGTGGAAGCTTAGTTTTTTTTATTTATTTACACCATCCGAAGAGAGGGAAGTGAGAAATCCAATTGGGCATGTCCACAAGAGCTCACTAAAGCCTGGCCAGCTTTGATAGAAAAAATGTTCATATTGAGTTTGATCAACACATATCCCAATGTCTAGTAGGATTTAATTATGCCACACAGCAAGCAATTTAACAGGTCTCATTGGCTCCTTTTGACAAGTGACACAGAAGCAACAACTATCTGCTATACAAGACATTTCTGGGAAAGAGCAAAGCATCTCAACTTTGCAATACAGTACCTCTAGCATACATCTGGTGCTCTAGGTTAGTCAGACTGGCTGTACTCCTAGTTCTAAGGTAGACAAGAGGAAGGCCTGGCAGACAGGAAAGACAACATTAGCAAGGAAGGGGAAAATGCAGATATACAGGCAAGATTGTTGCACATACCCAAAGGAGGGGAAGTTATGAGCAGAAAGGGTATCACACAGCCAGAGAAAGAGCCCCTGTCATTGAGCGGGTTTACATGCAACACCAAGCCATGGTTAATGTAAACCATGAACAATGAACCATCATGAGTGTGGCTGACCTGTGGTTAATAAGCCATGGTTAAGATGGTAGGCCAGCTTGGACAATCAAATTAAACCATGGTTTAGCGCTGCATGTGAACCAGGCCAATGTGGATGTGGAATACTGCAACAAAAATATAGTGATACTGGGGGAAAGTAGGTGCAAAAGAAAGCTTGATATCATCATTTCATTTTCAGGATTTTGCATCAAAGAAATCATTTATTTATTTATTTTTAAAAGACAGAGAACAAAGGTTTTAACAGAAGCTGCAATGCATTACTGCCCCTTGTGTATCAAGGATGCTCCTACCATCTCAGTCACTCTCTCTAAGAGTTGTTAATACCATGAGGGGTGTAAGAGCCAGAGGCATCTGACTGGGAAGCAGTCCCAAGGCAAAGAAGTGAGGATGGGAAGATCTAGGGTTTAGAAGTCGCTTCAGCACCTATTCACAGTCTTCTCAATCTGAGCGGGGCTTGTGCCCAAACAGCTGGGAGAGCGGGAAGGAAGGTCATGCAAGAGCCAGGATCCTGGTTAAGAGATTGGGACTGGCTGGCAGTGCAGGTAGGAGCTTGGGACAAACATTGGGAAGTTGGGCTTGGGGACACGCAGGAGGCTGAAAGGGTGTTGGTGAGGATGTCCACTGGGAACAGGGAGTAAACATGAAATAAAGTGAGCCAGAAAAGGGCTCCGTGGCAAACAGACCTTTTGTGTAATAGAGTATTATGCACATAGAAGTCACAGACAGGTGGTAACAAGCGCTCAGTTTGAAGCCAAATTGCCCAACAGCGAATTATCAGAGAGGAATGAAGCATAGAGTGGGGATAACTCTAAAGGCTGTGCCCTAAGCATTCTACTTAGAGCAATATTATGAAGGTCTCATTCTACAGCTACAGCGTGGCATGTGCAATCACAAGCTAAACAAAAAACAAAAAACCCCACTGTAAGGGAGTCAAAGTCATACCTTGTCCGAAGGATGGAGGATCGACTGAAGAGCCCATCCAGTCTTCAGATTCAACTTCCTCTACTTCCTTCTCCTGCTTGCAATAATCTGCCATCCATGATTGCTTGGTGCTGGCATACTGCTCTAGAGACAGACAGAGAAACAGAAGAAGAAGAAAATACAGCACAGGTCAGGTTGAAGCTAAAAAAATATTGCACAACCAATGACTTCTCTGGTGCCTGCAGGGTTCCTTCCCCCAAAAATTAGGCTTAGAGAAAGATGCAAACAAAGCCAAGGGTTGCAGCCAATGCTAGTCCTACTGATAACAGACACACTGAATTGATGGGCAAGATTAACTTAGGCTGGTTAAATTAAGTGGGTTTACTCTGTCGGATACTAAGGCCTGACATACCGATTAACACAGTAGTTATGTTGATGTCCAAACGATGCTTTGCTTTCACTTCCAGCTTCAACCGGGAAGGGTGGAGGCGGCTGGCTAACTGCTGCTGCCAGGCCACAGAGCACGGCCAGGGCTCAATAAAAGGCTCCCAGCCTGGGAGAAACAGAGGAAAACAGACCAATCATCATGGCGGGTTAAAACACGGATTTTGCATGCCAGTCATGCCAGTTTCATACATGCTGCAGTGCATTTTATGTTACAGTATTATGCTTTATTCAAGTAACTGCAGCTTCAAATGCAACCAGAAGTACCCCAGTCTAACTACCTGCTTCTCAGGTAGCATAAAAACAGAAACAGGTCTTTTCTCTTTTCTTTTCAAAAAATCGAGTATTCTCAGATGTACAGCGAACTCAGGTAAATGGCTGCTAGCCATGGTGGCAAATCAGCACCTCTCTGAACGCCAAATGCTGGAATACACAAACACTTATCCTCAAGGGTAGGAAACCCTTTTTAGCCTGAGATTTACGTTTCCTTTCGTGCGACTTTCCAGGGGGTCACAATGGCAGTGGTGGATGGGGCTAGAGGCAAAAGCGTACAGAGCAATGATTGTAAATGCTGCCTCTGTACAATAGGCTACCCCCCCACACACATCTCTGCCCTCCATCCAGGCAAACAAGAGGCGTAATCGGAGTTCAAGAACACATTCCAGCCAGACAAAAACACACAAAGAAGATGCAAAGCAGGGCCAGTAGGTGATGACCGCCACAGGAAAACCCTGAGGGCCAGATAGAGGGGCTTGAAGAGCCACATTTGATCACGAAGCTCCCCACCCTTCTTACCCGAAAGCTCGCGGTTATAGTAATCTCCCGAGAGTGTAAAATTCGCATAACCTTCAGGGCTGGCTCTTAGATGCTGGAGAAAATTCAGGTCTGAAATTAAAGCATTTATACAAAAATCGATGAGCAACTTTTCAACCATTAAAAAAATAAATAAAAATCATATCCCCTCCCAGCCTCAGCCCATAGTTAACAAACATTTTTCAGTTCATCACTTTGTGAGAGGGTGTTGGCTCTATCCAGGTATGTATTTAACCCACATAAAAAGACACACACACACCCTCGCCAGTTTTTTTCCTTTTTAAAGCACACTGAAGCATCAGAAGTAGTCGTAACAAAAGATGGGAGGAGAAGGGTGCAAAACTCAAAGGTGCAAAACAAAGGCAAATTAAATGGCATCATGTTTCCAATATATTTTTCCTTGGAGTACTTAGATGTACAGCATTGTGTCCTATGCCCATGAACTGCAAACTAACAAGCCTAATTAACTTTAAGTATCTTCAGAAATGTTTGGGCCATTAATTGCTCCTTTTTGGTTTTTTGCTCTTTTGAGACTCCGCCTCTCCTTTCTTCCTCCTCTGGTACTCAAAATACTTTACTGGCAGACTTGCTTGACATTAACAGTGGGCTGAGACTGATGGATTCATTGGTTTGTGGAGACTGGTGTGTAGCCCAGCAACCCAGCTTGAAGTCTCAGGTGTTGCCTTCCTAAACTCACTCTTTCTCTTAAAGGCACTTAACAGCCGGGGCATGCTTTTCTTTCCCTGTTAATGGTGGAAGATGCTGGGTAAATTCTGGTTAATGCTAGGCATTATTCCAAAAGCCCACCTTGCTGCACAAGGACTGATCCTCAGGTTCTTACAAACTTGCAATTCTACATACCACCCCCTGACCAGCATTGAGCGTTGACTGAAGCTTATGTGGCTAACTTCCCAAGTGAAGGGATGGATTTCCAAGAACCTTAAAATTGTTGGGAATTCAGTTCCACCTTATGGACAGGCATGTAGCTATTGCATGTCACATGTCTGTCTACACTTCCGTTTGTGTATAGCCTTTGCTTTTGTTTTCTGCTGTGCTGATGAAGAAGGAGCGGGCATGTTTTTCTATCTCCTGAGATATACTTAATAAACGCTTGTGACTAATGCAACTACCATCTCTCTCAAAGTTTCTGGCTGCTCCTTGGACTCTGCTACAGCATGCCCAGGCCTTTAGAGTCTAGGCCGATATCAGCTGACTGCACCACCTGGCAGATCGACCACGCAAGCCATGTGACAACCAGCAAACTCTGCAGCAGCCACGGCTGCAAATAAAGTGGGAATATTTACGTGAAAAGGTTAGCTCGGCTAAGGGAACATCACAGTCCATGCAGTCGTCGATAAAGCAAATGCAGATGCTCTCTGCTTTGATTTCTACTCCAGAGATTAAGCGCAGAGCCATGGGGCCCTGGATATCACGGTGGCTGGAATCCAACGGTGCACACTTCAAAGGCTCGGCATTCTTGAACAACCAACTTGCTGCTTTCTTCAGCTGACCTGAATGCACAACAAGCAAGCAATCAGACACCTACTAAGCAATGCAAAGCAGGAAGGACGTCAAAAGAAAACTGTCTCTTGGGCTTCCGGCGAGCTGCGGACATCAAAGGAAGTGCGAGATAGCCTCTCGGGGAATCTCGAGCTTAACGGAGCGCTTTGAAGTCACGCAAAGGCTCTGCGGACTTCTAAAACCTCAGGGGGGGTTACCCTGAGGGTCGTGGCACCCAGCTGTGCCCAGCGTGCCCTCCTACGCCTGGTTTTTCTAGGTTTTTATAGCCTGGGAACCGGGCGTGGGATTGAGCTGCGGGCGCGAAAGGGGAGAGACCACTGGCTCCGTTAAGCGCAGTCTCTGGCTTCCGATGGTAAGCAGCAAGTTCTCTTAAATTATAAATAATCCGTGTCAAAAGACGGAGGAGATAATTGGTTACTGATTAGAGATCGGATTTGTGAAGCTGTGGGGCGCAAAAACGGGGCCCGTCCCAGCAGCGGGAGAAAATGGCGCAGTAAGAAAATCAGAGGAGCTGAGCTATGGAAAGTGAAACTGACTGCCTGCGGAGTGAGTTTTGCAGAAGCCCTTGTTTATTTTGTAACAAGGCAAGTTTTGAGGGGTGAAAAGAATTACCTAAAGACTCTATATTGATACTTTGTCTCTATCTTGGTGGTGGATCTGCAAGTGATCTAGATACTTTGTATTATCTGCGCTCTAGCCCAGAAAATACGATCGGCTTTGATCTGCCTGAAAGCTGTTTTAATATCGCTGCAGCACTGAAGGAGGGGGAAGAGAAGGCTGACTTTTAAAACAATTACGAGTAGAGTATTTCCACACTAACTTCGAGCTTTGAAGGGGGGCCGATCTTGGATTGAGCCATCAAGAGGCTGAAGAGAGGGATTTACAGCTTTAGAAATGCAGATCTTGGGTCTTTACTCTTCCTAATTAGATACTGTGTATCATCTGTGCTTTAGCCCAGAAAATACGATCGGTTGTTTTAACACCGCTGTAGCACTGAAGGAGGGGGAGGAGAAGGCTGACTTCTAAAACAATTACGACTAGAGTATTTTCACACTAACTTTGAACTCTGAAGGGGGGGCCAATCTTGGATTGAGCCATCAAGAGGTTGAAGAGGGGGATTTACAACTTTAGAAATGTTGACCTGGGGTCTCTACTCTCCCTAATTAGATACTGTGTATTATCTGTGCTCTAGCCCAGAAAATACGATCGGCTTTGAGTTGTTTGAAAGCTGTTTAAATATCGCTGCAGCATTGAAGAAGGGGGAGGAGAAGGCTGACTTCTAAAACAATTATGAGTAGAGCATTCCTACACTAACTTTGAGCTCTGAAGGGGGGGCCGATCTTGGATTGAGCCATCAAGAGGCTGAAGAGGGGGATTTACAGCTTTAGAAATGCAGATCTGGGGTCCTTACTATCCCTAATTGGATTAAGCCTGCAAGTGGCTGAAGCTTTTAACTTGTTTTTGGGTCGCATTGGATTCTATATGTGGATTAAGCCTGCAAGTGGCTGAAGAGTTGCGGGACTTGGCTTCTTTGTTTTAGGTCTTTGAAATTAAAGATGAACTCAATTGAGTAAGAAGCGGAAAGGAGCTTATTAAGGAGGGACTGAGTTAAGGGGAATTGCAATCTGTAATCCTTCTATGTACTGAGAGTGGAAAAGTACTGAAAGAGGACTGAGAATTGAGAGTATACCACCCAGTGGTGGAGAAGGGAATTTACATACTTAGGAGTTGGGACAAAGTATAGCGCCATCTGGGGGTAAATTGGGTATTGCAGGAACTTGGGATTTTGAGCAGTACCCTCTAGTGGTGAGAAGGGGGATTTTCTTTGCTTTTTTTTCTTTTGTTTGTTTGCTTTTGGTTCCCTCCTGAATAAAAATGGCAGGTAAAGAGGAAAAGAAGCCGGCAAGCACACCGAAAGACAGAAGAGGCTCTAAACAAGAAGAAGTTAAAGATCTAGAAGCTTTATGGCAAAAAATTAAAGATGAATTTAAACATAGTGAACAGCGAATGGATAAGAAATTGGGAGAGATTGACAAGAAGATTGAAGGAGCGGTGGGAGAGCTTTCGACTCAGATAAAAGATCTGTCAGTGAGATCCAAAACAATGGAAGATTCAATTAAGAAGACACAAAAAGAAGTAAAAGAGGTTAAAAAGGAAACGGATAAAGTGAAAGACAAAGTGAAAAAACTGGATAAGGCACATGAACAAATGCTTGACAATTTGGCATTGATAGAAATGAAACAAAGACAGTTGAATCTGAAATTGAGGGGTATTCCTGAAGAAACGGGAGAAGATATCAAATCGAGAATAATTGCTGAATTGGCAAAATGGATGGGAAAAACAGATGAAGAAGTGAGTCAGACAATTGTAAATGTATTTAGAATTAAGGTGAAATCAGCAAAGGCCAAAGCAAGGAAAGCACCTGGTGATTGTGTGGTGATATTCAATACAATGGAGATGAAAAATGAGATTTTAAGACTGAGTTTCACCAACAAGCTAATCATCAGTGGTAAGCCTATAATTGTGTTTAAAGAGATACCAGGAAGATTTTTGAAAAAACGCGACAATTATAAAGCAATGGTGGCCTTGCTTAAGAGAAATGGAATTCAACATAGATGGGAATACCCCGAAGGAATGATGTTTCATTATAAGGAGAAGAGACATGTGCTGACAAGTATACAGGATATCGGAAAATTCTTGAGGAAGTACGAAAATTTTTTGGGAGAGTTGGACCCAGAACTGGCTGTTCTAGCAGAAGTAACAGCGGAAGAGGAAGAAGACCCAAGACCACAAAGAAGGAGGAGAAAGAGAAGAGAGGAAGAAGAAGAAAAGGCAGAGGAAGAAGACCAAGATCAAGAGTCAGAGAGAGAGGAAGAAGAAGAAGAAGATAAGGATTTAAATAAAGAACCCGACCAAGTTTAGCAAAATAATTTTCTGCTCTTCCTGATAGTAGGAAGTAAAATGGCATTGAAGATACATTCCTGGAACGTGAATGGCTTGAATAATAAGATTAAAAGGAATAAAATTGATCATGTTTTGAAGAAGAAGAATTTGGATATAATTTGTCTTCAAGAAACACATGTGGCAAAAAAACATAGTTATATTCTTAAAAATAAAAGGTTGGGTAAAGAGTTTATAAGTTCGATGGAAAAGAAAAAGAGAGGAGTGGTCTTGTATATAAAGGAGAAATTAGATCCGAAATTGATTTTTAAAGATGAAGAAGGAAGAATAATCGCGGCTCAAATATCGATTGAGGGAGAAAAAATGTTAGTGGTGGGAATCTATGCACCGAATGAAAATAAAGCTGAATTCTACAAGAATCTGGAGGAAAGGCTGATTGAATATATGGATCAAAAGATAATGCTTATGGGCGATTTTAATGGAGTGACAGTGCCAGAATTGGATAGGACCAAGAAAAGGAAGAATGAAGGTAAATTACCAAAATCCTTCTTTGAACTAGTAGAAAACCTGGGTCTAGTGGATATTTGGAGACTGAGGCACCCTACAACTAAACAATTTACATTCTTCTCAGAACCAAATCAGAGTTCGGGAAGGATAGATAACATGTGGATCTCCAAGGAACTAGTGCCCAGGGTGAGTAAAACAGAGATAATACCACGTACACTGTCAGACCATAACTCTATATTCATGGAATTGAAAAACAAAGACCAAAAGTCCTTCAGGTGGAGAATGAACGAAGATTTATTTGATGATAAAGAGGTGGTCTCGAAAGCTAAGAAGACCCTGAAAGACTATTTTCATTGGAATTTATACAAGGATACCGGACTGGATATGGTATGGGATGCAAGTAAAGCAGTGATGAGAGGCTTTCTAATACAGCAAAACAGTTTTCTGAAACGAAAGAAAGAAAGGAAGAAAGAAGAAATTTTGAAATGTCTCATGGAAAATGAGAAGAACCTGATTGATAAACCCGAGAATCAGCAAATAAAGAATGATATAAAGATGTTACAGACACAATTCTCCATGTTGATCAATCAGGAGATTGAGTGGAAAATAAAACAAATGAGACAAAGAAATTTCGAATCGGCGAATAAAACAGGAAAACTGTTGGCTTGGCAGTTAAGGAAACGTCAAAATCAGAACATAATAACTAAGATTAAAACAGAGGGAGGAATGACGGAAGATTCAAAGGAGATTAAGAAAACCTTTCAAAAATTCTATAAGGATTTGTATTGCAAAAAGAAAGAAGATGAGAAGAAGATCAGTGAGTATCTAGGAAAATATGGATTGAAACCAATTCCAGAAGAAGAGAGGAAAAAGCTAAATAACAGGATAACGACACAAGAATTACAACAAGCAATAGGGAGAATGAAACAAGGTAAAGCCCCAGGACCAGATGGTTTAACGGCGAAATATTATAAAGTACTGAATGAACTGTTGGTTCCAGTTTTAGAGGAAATGATGAATGATATTCTGTTGGGGGGAAAGATCCCAAATACATGGAAAGAGGCATACATAACATTGATCCCAAAGCCGGATACGGATGGCTTAGAAGTCAAAAATTATAGACCAATCTCATTATTGAATAATGATTACAAACTCTTTGCAGATATAATGTCCAAGAGATTGAAAGAAGTTTTAAATCAAATAATACATAAGGATCAGGCTGGTTTTCTTCCTGGTAGACAGCTAAAGGATAATGTAAGACACATAATAGATGTAATAGAATATCTGGAGACCAAGATAGATAAACCAGCTGTCTTGATGTTTGTAGATGCTGAGAAAGCTTTTGACAATATATCTTGGCAATTCATGAAGAGGAATTTGGAATCAATGGTTGGGAAGAATACATTCGTGAATGGGATCGAGGCGATCTATTCAGAGCAAAAGGCAAGATTGATAATTAATAACACCCTAACAGAATATTTTGAAATCACAAAAGGAACTAGACAGGGTTGCCCTTTATCACCGTTATTGTTCATCATGGTCCTGGAAATATTATTGATCAGATTAAGAGACCTATCTACAATTAGAGGTATTAAGGTAGGTGCAAAGCAATTTAAAGTGAAAGCCTTCACAGATGATTTAGTTTTAACATTGGAAAATCCAAAGGAAAGTGTTGCAGAAGCTATAGAAGTAATGGAGAAATTTGGTCAATTGGCAGGATTCAAATTAAATAGACAAAAAACCAAGGTTATGGCAATGAATATGACGAAAGAAGAAAAACAGGAATTACAGTTAAAACATGGACTCGACGTGGCTAAAAAGGTAAAATATTTGGGAATATGGATGACAGCAAAGAATATTAATCTTTACAGTGATAATTACGAACAAGTATGGAAGGAAATAAAGAAAGACCTGGAAAGATGGACTAATATGAAAATGTCATTCTTAGGAAGAATTGCAACAATAAAGATGAATGTATTACCTAAGATGTTATTCCTATTTCAAACTATACCTGTGGTTAAAGGTACGAGGCAATTCCAAGAGTGGCAAAAGATTTTATCAAGATTTGTCTGGCAGGGGAGAAAACCTAGAATAAAACATAAGATTTTGGTAGATAAGAAAGAAAGAGGTGGATTCGCCCTGCCAGACTTGAGACTTTATTATGAAGCGTCCTGTATCTGTTGGATAAAAGAATGGATAACTCTAGAGAATACGGACTTGTTAGATTTGGAAGGTTTTAACAATAGATTTGGATGGCATGCATATTTATGTTATGATAAAAAGAAATCACATACCGGGTTTACGAATCATGTGATAAGAAGATCTCTGTACGAGGTGTGGGAAAGAAATAAAAGGCTGTTAGAGACTAAAACACCCTGGTGGGTCTCACCAGCAGAGGTATTAACAGTTAAGAAAGTAAATATGGAAAAGAGGTGGGCCACGTATGAGGAAATCTTGACGAAAACTGAAAAAGGATGGAGTTTAAAACCTTTTGAGGACATTAAAGGAGTGTTAACAGGATGGATAGAATACCATCAAATAAATGATGTGCTTAAAGAAGATAGAAAAATAGGTTTTGAGGATAAAAGATCCAAATTTCAAATAGAAGTGCTAGAAGGCAAAACAAAGCTTTTGGCAAAGATGTATGATCTGTTGTTGGAGTGGTATACAAAAGATGAGTTGACAAAAGAAGTGATGATTAAATGGGCAAAAGATTTGGGGCATAATATTGAATATGATGCGTGGTTGAAACTATGGAATCAAACTTTAAGATTTACAGCATGTACTGCCTTGAAAGAAAATGTATATAAGATGATGTACAGATGGTATTTAACTCCAGTTAAGTTAGCTAAAATGTATAGAATGAGTGATAAAAGTTGCTGGAAATGTAAAGAGAAAGATGGTGAATTTTATCATATGTGGTGGACATGCGAAAAAGTTAAAAGATTTTGGGAAAGTTTATATAATGAATTGAAAAAGATGTTTAGATATACCTTTCCAAAAAAACCAGAAGCATTTTTGTTAGGAATAATAGGAGGAGAGATTAGAAAAGAAGATCAAACACTGTTTATGTATGCAACAACCGCGGCTAGGACTTTGTTAGCCCAAAAATGGAAATTACAGGAATTACCTACAATTGTGGAGTGGCAGATAAAAATGATGGACTATGCTGAACTTGCTAGATTGACATGCAAGATTCGTGACCAGGGGGAGACAAGGTTTCAAAAGGACTGGAGTAAATATGTGGACTACATGGAGAAAAACTGTAGATCATTAAAAACTCTCGCAGGATTAAAATAAACCTTACGAATTGACCAATATGTTAAAAAAGGAACTGCAAAAAAAAGGAATTAATAAGAAACCCGCATGAAGGGAGGGGGGGAAGTCATAGCTCGGCGGAGCAAGGTAAAAGTTGTGAATATAAGATTTTGTATAAAAGATTGGTTTTGTTAATTTGTTGAATTTGGAAAATTGGAATAAAATGTATTTAAAAAAAAAAAGAAAACTGTCTCTTTCCCAATTATGCAGGCTTGTCCCTTTGTACTTGAAAACATTGGGTTGAGCTAAAAATAAAATAAAAACAGAAGCCATCAAAGTGCCACGAGGTTAATATTATCTATCAATCTAATTGGACACACATTTCCTTTAGCATACCCAATGCCAAAGAAACGGCCTCCATGCCTATATATGCAGAAAGAAGGAATAAAATCATGCTTTGAGCAAGACAAAAGGACCATACCTCTTTCCCCACCACAACAGTTTTTATCTGGATGATCTTGGAGGAAGGTTATAGACCTCCGGGTATAGGGAGGTACATAAATTCAATAAATAATGAATAATAAAAATAAAATGATAAGAACGGTATGTACTGGTAGTCTTCAACTTTTTCCAACCTTTAACACAAAAGTGCACTTTAACCATCTGGTAGGGCTGTTGCAGCCCTCCTTAGATCAGGCCATTGCCTGGTAGCAGGTCCCACCCCTCTAGTTGAAAATCACATCTTCACAAAAACAGGGTAAGGGCAATCCATGTTATGGCACTGAGGGGCAGGGGAGGGGGAGAGATGAGGGGGGGAAAAGTTGTGGACCGACAATATTGTCCACCTGCAAAGGATGGAATGCACTCCTGTTTTGCTACAGCAAACTATTACAAGGATGATTTTATAAGATCTGCAAGTCACACAAAAATAATCATACCTTGGCACACTAACAGAGCTTTGCGGCAGTCATCTAGGCTAAACCCCAGTTCCTGCAGTCGGGCCAGCTGCAACTCTGCAATTAAATAGTAAGTTGCTATTAAGGCCTGAACGCATATTCACTTCCTGCTGTTTCCCCACCAAAATATTTTACGGAAGCAGTCAATAGCAAAACACAAGGAACAATTCTATTTTCAAGAAAAGTATTATTATCAGTTGAAAGGCAAAGGTAAAGGGACCCCTGACTATTAGGTCCAGTCGTGACCGACTCTGGGGTTGCGGCGCTCATCTCGCTCTATTGGCTGAGGGAGCCAGCGTACAGCTTCCAGGTCATGTGGCCAGCATGACTAAGCCACTTCTGGTGAACCAGAGCAGCACACGGAAACGCCATTTACCTTCCTGCCGGAGCGGTACCTATTTGTCTACTTGCACTTTGACGTGCTTTCGAACTGCTAGGTTGGCAGGAGCAGGGACCGAGCAACGGGAGGTCACCCTGTCGCGGGGATTTGGACCGTCGACCTTCTGATTGGCAAGCCCTAGGCTCTGTGGTTTAACCCACAGCGCCACCCGCCTCCCACTATTATTGGTGTAGCATAAACAATAAACAATTAACACAATTAGCAAGGTTGGGGACAAGCCAACCAATGTTAGACTGTAGATATACTTCTGTCATTATGAAGCCACATCCCAATGGCCTAGAACTGCTATAACAAATATAAGCTGTCATACTGGCTGAGCTCCGATTATCATCTTTGCATAAGTTGAGATAGGAACGCACTTTTTTGGCTGCGAGCAGGAAAACAAATCAGGAAGTCCTCCATTCCTGTGTCATCTGAACCAGGAATCTGTGATTAGCAAGCAGGCTATTATTCCCAAGCTGTTAACCATGGTTTCCTGGTTTAGATGACAACAGTAATGGAAGACTTCCTGGTTTGTTTGCTCACTCAAAGGCAAGAGATATGAGAGTATATGACACTGGATGTCATATCTGTACCAAGCATTGAAAAATGTAATTAATAAAGGATTTTTTGGCGGGTGGGGATGGATAAGCAAGCGATATGATTGTGATATCACATTCAGACAATCTCCTTTTTATTGTATCGTCTATTATTTTCATTTGTATCTTTTAGTTAAACAAAATTAATCAAACTACCCACGTATGTCGTGCTAAATCTTATGCATGACCTCAGCAATGGATTACTTAAGGCGAAAGTAACACAAGTTTAGCTTTAAAAAATGCATTCATACCAAGAACGGGATCCAAAGTGTGCTTGTAAGTTTCTATGGTTTCCGACAACAGTCCCGAGATCTCATTTACCCAAGATGAAGCAGCAGGAGAAGGAGAAGCTGTGGCCCTGGCATCTGAAGCAGCAGCCGGGTCTGGCACAGCGTTGCTGGTCTGACCAGGAATGGATTTTGCAATGGCCAGAAACAGCTGGACATCGTTGTAAGACAGCCTAATATCCAATGCTTGTAACTGAATCTGAATAAAAATTAGAAACAGCAGCAAAGAGAAATTAGCAAGCCGGAATGTCTAAAGAATACAGAAGTGGATTAAAAACAATTTATTACTTGACCCTATTAATTAAACCATAAAAAAAAACCCTGTACGTTTCTCTTTTAAAACAACCTGGTTTAAAATTAAATCAGAATCTGAAACACAAAGACAGATGTTAAATGTTACAAATCTCTTAGAACTGGAGCCATGAACTTTCTATCAAATGCGGAGTTTAAAGCAGCAATGGGGAACCCAGATGTAGCACTCCAGATGTTGTTGGGCTGCAACCCCAGAAGCCCCATTCAACATGACAAATGGCCAGGGATGAAATGAGCAACCTCTAGAAGGCCACAGTATCCCTATCCCAGTGTTTGAAATAATCCATTTATACCAAGGAAGAAAATGGGGAAAATATCTGCCCTGTGAAGCGAATTAAGTTGGCAAGAAAGTCATATATAAATTTCAGATTAGGATCTGTTCACTGGTGTCTGAAACCATTCCCTTGTTCCAAAAAATACAATATCCCCCCCCCCCCGGTGTCCTAGGACATATCTTTGTTCTAAAAAGGCACATCTTTACAAGCAGCTATATGGCTTGTTATTTTTGTTTAAAGTAAGGTTTCATAGAATCATAGAATTGCAGAGTTGGAAGGGATTGCAGGTGTCATCTAGTCCAACTGGCTGCGATTCAGGAATCGCAGCTGGAGAATCCCTGGCAAATGGCCATCCAACCTCTCTTTAAAAATCTCCAAGGAAGGAAAGCCCACCAGCTTCCAAGGCAGTCCGTTCCACTGTCAAGCTGTTCTTGCTGTCAGGAAGTCCTTCTAATGTTTAGTCGGAATCTCCTTCCTTGCTATTTGAATCCATTGGTTCAGGTCCTACCCTCTGGAGCAGCAGAAAACAAGCTTGCTCCATCTTCCAAGTGACAGCCCTTCAGATATTTGAAGATGGCTATCACTTCTCAGAATTCCTTCCTCCAGGCTAAACTTAACACAACCAACACCCAACTCAGTCGTTTTACATGTTATTATGACACTTTCAAGGAAAGCAATTACGACACCCTTTGCAGGGTAGCTTGCATGTATATTTGAGAACGCTGAACACAATCATTTAGAGAAGGCTGCCCCATCCAGATGTTTGGGGAGGCAACTTTCATCAACCCCAGCCACCACAGGCTGATTTAGAGCATTACCTCTAAAACAGGCGGGAAGTCTTCACTGTTGAAGGCATCCAACAATCCTGAGCCACTTGGATATGAAGAATTCCCCACAAGTTCAACTTGAATTAGTACAGGGTCGATGATCGAGAGTGCCGTTTCCTGCTCGTTTCCCAGTCGGCATGAAAAAACCTAGGTGACACGGAACAAAGATCAAGCACTATGTTTGTGGTCCTCCGCCAACACAATGTTCTCCCTCCCCACACCTTGTGATGCCCAAAATATGCTGGGGGGTGGGGGAGAGAGAGGGCAAGGCAGTGGACTTTTGAAGTCTAGTCGAAGTTATAGTGAGATACAGCTTTTATTCATATGCAGGATCCTACCCTATTAAATTATTTAAAGCTCTCATGATACACTTTAGGAGACAGCTTCATTCATTCTCTTGTCTGTTGTAGCAATTGTGATGTGCTGCCCTAGATGCTGTCTGATTTTTAATTGTGCTTTTATTGCTTCTTTTATTTCTTGTATTTCATGGCATTACACTTTGCAGTGCAATAAAATACAATATAACAAGAAGCAACAAAATGCAATTCAAGATCTATATGGATATTCAATGCAGACATGCTGCGGACCACCTGACCACAATTTGGGAACCCCTGTGGACCAGAGTTTGGGAACCCCTCTGCATTAGGATGACCGGTAAGCTTCCTCCACCCCCCAAAAAAGAACATCATCGCCTGCTAGAATTGCATCAGGCAGCAGGAGAGATGCGCTCTTACCTCAATGCCAGACAAACTGCCTGAGAAAGGGCGATCCACTAGTTTGGGTTTGTATGTGAGAACCGTGGTCCCCTTCAGAATAATTGCATTGGTATCCGCACAGGACATGTCTTCGACCACCACAAATTCAGTATCTGAAGGGAAACATGACAAGCATTTCTCCTGTTGGTTAATGGGTTTTGGATAGTGTCAACATTCTCTCTCCAGCTTAGTATGGAAAGTCAGATATCACAAAATGAGAAATTCGAGGTAAGTAACAGTTCGAATCCCTACAACGGGGTGAGCTTCCGTTGTTCGGTCCCAGCTCCTGCCAACCTAACAGTTCGAAAGCACGTCAAAGTGCAAGAAGATAAATAGGTACCGCTCCGGCAGGAAGGTAAACGGTGTTTACATGCGCTACTCTGGTTCGCCAGAAGCAGCTTAGTCATGCTGGCCACATGACCCGGAAGCTGTCTGCGGACAAACGCCTGCTCCCTCGGCCTATAGAGCGAGATGAGCACCGCAACCCCAGAGTCGTCCACGACTGGACCTAATGGTCAGGGGTACCTTTACCTAACAGCTTTTTAAAATTTCTGAGGCACAGGAACAAACTTTTCAGATGCACGGGACTCTCCATCAAGCATCACAGAAAGGTAGCTAATTCTCAGCAATGGCCAAATAACACACTTGGCTCATCATTTCTGTTTATCTTTGCAGCCACATTCAACACTTCGCAGAATGCTGGGTGTAGACACAGAACTCCGAGAGCTACTGTCCCTAACCATGGTGGCAAACTCTAGAATGGGGTGTGGTGTGGGCAGAGAAGCGGGAGAAAATCAGGGTTAACACAGACTGGCTGTTCCCTCTTCACCCTGCCAAGCAGGTCTATCCAGGCTGAACCTGAGTCACCCCTACCGTAATGGTTTAGGACAGCAACAGGAATATAGTAAACTGTGCCTGATACTGAGAACAGTATAATCTATCTCAGCATTGTCCACACTGACTGGCAGTGGTCCTCTGGGTTTTCAGGCAGGAAACTCTCCCAACTCCACCTGGAAATGCCAGGGATTGAACCTGGGACCTTCTATGTGTAAAGCAGATGCTCTATCCCTGGGCTTCATCTCTTCCTCTCTCACCCCCCCCCCACTGTATGATAGAATGATGCACAAATAATGTGGATAGAAGCCTGGGTTGCTTCCCCCAGCCCTTCCCTTCCCTGCCTCCCGAGTTCTTGCCTTACCTGTCACGTTTACCTTGACCTCCAACTGCTTTTCAGCAGAGACCTGAAGGGAAGAACGCTTTGTAACTATCCCGCACTTCACTGCTTTGGGAACAACAGCGGCTTCACTGCTGTAATTGCGCTGTCGGGAAGGAGTGATGTTGGTCTCCTTTTTGGTGTCACTGGGTGTCTGCAGGAAGTCGTGGACAAGCACTAGCCAATCGAAGATGAGAAACACGCGGAGGTTGTTCAGAACAACTGTGAAGCAGGAGGAATCCTTGGTAGATCTAGCGGGGAGAGAGGTGAGCAATGAGTATGTTTTATGCACCTTCTATCAACCCCAATTGCCCACTTTTGAGCATCCATCATTTTGAAATTATTTCGGGGGAGTATTAAGCAAGCAAGTCATCGAGCTGATTACATGATGGTTGAGATTCATCTTTTTTTCTAGTATCAATGCTGTGACATCTATGGTTCAAAAGGATATACTTCAAACAGCTCAGCAGCTTGGCATGGGTTCTTTAGCTGCCAGCTGTGCTCCAATATCCAGTCGCACTAGTTTCATTTCAAGCCCCCTTGTTGGCTCCCCAAAGGCACCTGATTGGTCACCTTCAGAACAGGATGCTGGACTGTGATGGGCTTTTGGACTGATCCAGCAGGGGTCTTCTTATGTTCTTAATGATAAATGTTAATGGACCAAGCGATGCCGTGGAGACCATGAAATCTTGCCTGAAAAGGTGGCCTTGACACAGAGGCTCAAGTCCCCAGTGACCCTTAGCCTGCAGGCTGAAAACCAAGCTGAAGGCCACCTGTTTCACCTGGGCCAATACTGGGCTGTCTGTCTCATCTAGCTCGGTCTCAGTGGCACAGTGATCTCGGGCTCCTCCTACCTGTAATGCAGCTCAATCTGTATTGCTCCTTGAGTACTGCTGTTCTTCGATGACTGGAAGATACAGTTGAACACGTTTGGCATTCCCGAAGCCATCTTCTGCCCTGTGTACCGCGTGTCAAATGCCATCATGGAATGTGAAACCAAGTTGATGGATTTGGTTTGGTTTGAGAAACCCTCAAAGAGCAATTTGGACTTCTTAAAGTCAAACCTAAAGGAATTTGAAGCAAGGGAGACCAAACAAAACAAAGCACCTCACAAAATGCTTCCAAACAGTTTCCAAATATTCTGCTCATATTTGCATATTGTAGCATACACTTCCTCCACTTCCCCCTGGAAGAACTGGGTTGTAGCCAACTGAGTTTTACTCACGAGCAGACCCACTGAAATTAATGGACCAAAATGAGTGATAGGCTGTTCATTTCAATGGGTCTAGCATTGGATGCAACCCATTGTGGCTGGTGGGAAAATTAAGTACAAGGAGATGGAGAGATGGAACTTGGTCAGTATGGAAAAAAACAAGCTAGACGGGTCAATAGTTGGTGTAAGGAAACTTCCTGCACTATTATTACCTAGCTAAGTGTAGGAGGGTAAGGAGAAAGATTGTAATTTGATGGTAGGGTGGCTGCTTTGCATGCAGAAGGTCCCTGGCAACTCCAGATCTAAGATACACAGAGCTGTTGATTCCCTACTGTAAGCAGAGATCACCCTGGCACCGGATTTCTGAGCCAGCCTTAATCTGGCTAACAAAAGAAAACAAAAACAAGGGAAAGTGAGGAATTATGGCTTCACCTTAAGTTTTGCTGTGGCCAAACAGGATGGGCAGAGCCTTGTGACAGCACTAGAATGCATCAGCCACATTTCTCTTTCAAACCTCTGCAAAGTTTTCCCACCTGTCACCCACAGGAAGCGACATTGTCCCCTACTTTCATCATTTGAACCCTCCCTCGTGTCCTTTATCATTCATTTCTTGCATGGAGAAAAATGGAAAAAATAAAAAGCAACCAGATAAGAAAAATCAAATGCAGTAAAGAAGATTTTCTCTCTCTTGAAAGGGTGGGAAAACGTACCTGGCTAATGAGCCTTCCTTCCCCTGAGGATTAGTGAGTTCCAGACTTACATTGACCATGTCAATTAGGAAAGACACACAAGTGTACACTTCACCACTCAACACAGTCTAAAAAGGAGAAACGAACAAAAACGGTTGCAGAGAAGGATTCCAGTTTCCTATCCACATGTTGCACTGCACACAACATTTTCTGAACAACTCCCAAGTTGAAGGATCACAATCTTTGCTTATGGCAGCCCCACTTGTGTTCCACCTCATCGCCACACCTCTCAGTCCACTGAAATTCTCCACACCTACACACTCAGTAACAAGCGTTTCAATGTGACTCCTATGCCCTGATAGAGCCTCAACATTCAGAATCTTCCTCTCTCTCCAACCAATATTTTCCTTTATTAGTCAAGAGAGCCTTCTAACGGCCAGTGGTAGGCAGGGCCGGAGGAAAAAGCAGGTGAAACGATAAGTGTAAACGTGATTTTTACCTTTGTACTGTAGGTTAGTTTTTACACTTATTCATATGCCCCTCTCCATCCTCTGTCCAAGGAAGCAAGAGGCATTGCCAGAGTCCAGAAACATATTCCAGCCAGGCAAAAGCATTCAAGGAGGTTGTGGAGCAGAGCCAGTGAAGGGGTGTGGCTGAGAGGGCCACATTTGGCCCAGAGAGCCTGAGGTTCCCCACCCCTGGCCTATATTATATCTTAACACAATGCAAATATTTCAGGACAGATTTTTCAACTGCAAAAGAGCACTCCTCTCACATGTATTCTTGGGTCCTGTAAGTCATAAGGCCGCATGAATTCTTCTATCGGCTCCCCAAGATTATTTTCCAAGAGTCCACGAATTAGTTTATATTTACTCAAATCCAGGGAACAATGCACTGACGACAAGATGCCATGAACAGATATATCGGGTACCGCGTGATTTATCTCCCTACAAAAGAAAAATGCACACGAGTCATCGCGATGTCTCGGCATCGTGAAGCTGTTCTTCAACACTAACTTAATGAAAACGTTTGAAAAGTGATCTTATAAACTTCACAAGTATATATGAAAAACTGCCACATAAAGACAAGCTGAAATCTTCCCAATGCAAGTGAACTTAACTTAGGAGGGGGGGGGCACCCTGGTGAATGTGGAATCACAGTGTCACATAACTCACTTGTCCAAGTTTCTTTCTACTTGCAACTTCAGCCTGAAGGGTTCAGTCAAGAGGCTCCCCCTTGTCTGCCTGACAATGAAGGATGGGAAGACCAGATCAGCACTCGCATCTTCCGTAGCTTTCGAATATTCTCTTGAGTACCTTTCAGCAGCAAAAATATCCATGTCCTGCAGGTCAACCACGATGCAGTCCAGCAGGCACATTTGTTCCTCTGCAAGAGATCAATCCAGAATTATTTTACTTTCCCTGCCCAGCTCTGCAAAAAGTGCTCTTTGCTACAGAGCATTGCTCTACATCGTAAGGGCCGGTTCTAAGCCATCTCCAAGTGAAGGATGCTTACCATTTGGAGTTAACCCTCTTCGGTTACACACTTAAGCACCATGGTGGGAGGGTTTGCTATCAAAAATACAGCTCCACAAAAAACCCTTTCAAAATCTACATTGAGCAGGGTACATATCCAGACCACCCTGACTGTTGGATAACTTACCACATCAGTGGTAGCCAATCTGAATAGAACCAACACAAAATGAACAGGAGAATAAGATCAATGAGTCTGTTGGTCCAGCTCTCTCCAACTTACCAGGACTGTCCGGGACTGGCAAAGTGGTCATCTTTGGTGGCTTAGCCAAAGCACTTGCTCCTGGGTCACTTTTTAGCCGACTCAGGTTTGGTCCAGAAGAGGACAGTTTCATGAACAACCCTTCAGAGGAACATGATGCCGTCTTGGACTCATCAGTGCTTGCTGTTTTCTTCATGCTGTGCTTTGGGGTTCCCAGTGGCGAAGAAAACTGAACGGAATCCTGCTAAAAATGGGGGATAGTCCAAAGTTAGGGAAATTCACTGTTCGAAGCAATGGGCCACAAGTTTTTTTATGTTTTTTTTAAATACATCCATAAAGGGAAATGTCCTTGTTGTTTATTTCTCTAGCTACTAGTTGGGTTTGAACTGCTAACCTGGTCCTCTTCAGATGTTTTTGACCAGTGATAGCTGATGTCCATTGGAGAGAACTGGACCGACAGTCTCATTGATCCTCTCCCTCTAGGGAGGACAGCTAACAGTAGGTGAAGGCAGAGTCAATGACAGGCCAAAGTTAGCTAAGTCTACTTTTCTACCTATCCTCCTCCCTGCCGAGTTCCACAAGGGCAAAAGTGAGAGCAAGAAGGAAGAATGTGGCAGGCAGTGAACTGGCTGCTAAGTGAGAAGGGCTGGCAGGTGGGAGCAAGCTGAGGTTGGTGGGGCAGTGCCCCATTTGTCATAAAGGACCAGCCTCCACTGTTTTGGGCTACAACTCCCTACATCGCCAGCCAGCACAGCTGTACTAGCAAGTTCTGATGGGAGTTTTAGTCAGGAAGGAACCAGGCCAGCAAAAGCTCAGCTATATCATGACAAATGAAATATTCCATATACAAGGAGCAATTCTCACTCCTGTGATGCAGACCCTTACTGGAAGTGCATGTTCTTCCTGAAAAGCAGCTGCAGCTGAAGATACCCTCTGCCCACTCCACAAACACTTCCTATCAGTTGTCACCCTATGACACCCGTCTCTACAGTATGCTGCCCAGAAGCAAGGATGGCTGCGCAACACCTCCTTACTCCAGGCAAAACAGGTGATGGGGGACATAGATGGAGATACGTTATGCCTGTGAACATTGAATTACACCACAAGCTGGCACCCACTTTCCACTGACACCTGCAAAGAAGGTGAGGCACTTCTGAAGAGCACTTTAAAAAGGCACGGCAAAAGAACACCGCAAGCTATAATTCCAAACCAACCCTTATGGAATTCTGCAACTAATTGCTGCAGCAATAATCGTGTCAATTATTATATCAGCATCGGTAGTAGTTTTAGAAATATGGACACCGTGTTTTGAATGAAATGTGCATAGTAGCTGAATTCCACGTGGGTTCTCAGCACAAACACCTCTGCAAGGAAGGATGCTCGGAGATACCTCACAGAGAATACGATCCTTGTAGACACCGCCTTGCAAAATTGAGTCCTCGGGGGGGGAAAGAAAAAGGGGACAGAAATATTTCAAAACAAATGCATGTTTACTCTCTCCTGAGCTCGACTGCAATGTACAGAACAGTGAAGGCAAGTACATTAGTCTTACCTTATCTTTTAGTGAAAAGGTACCAGGGGTACCTGCAAAGAGGAACCGGTTCTTGACTTTCAGTTTCCCGAGATTGGCTACAATAAGATGGTTGGATCTGGAGCTTTCAGGAATGAGGAGGACAGGAGCGCCAGCTTCGATGTCCAGAAGGACTCTGGTGCCTCGCTGGGCCTGATCCCGTACCTTAGGGGAAGATAGAGCTTGTTCAAAAGACGCCCTATTAACGTCATGGGTTACGTTTGCTAGGCCTCTCCCCAAAAAAGTACAGAAGAGTAAAGATTTTACATAAAATCAAGCAATTCTTTTTTGCTACTCCCGCAATGCTGAAAACCTGCATTGCTTCAGTCAATCTCACCAAAAATTCTCATGGCCAAAAAGCTTTGTTCCTTCCAAGTCTGCCTGAATTCTACACCTTGGGAAGTATCACTATTAAAATACCATACTACAAAAAAAATTACACAAAACTGTTTGACACAAAGTTTCCCACAAGTTTCTAAACACAGGAAGCTGCCTTAGATCAGCTCACACCATTGGTTCATTTACCCTGCATTGTCTATACCAGTGGTTCCCAATTAGCTAAGTACCACAGATCCCCCGTTTTTCAAAAGCCAAGCCATGGACCCCTTACTTCTGAAATACTCTAGGCGCATCTGAGCTGAAGCAAAATCTCTCCAAAAACACTCAAAAACCCCAAAGGGGGTGCTTTGGGGCAATAGGAGAAAAAGGGAGAGCTCATCGTTTATAGGTCTAGCTCTCAAATCACAGTTTTTGTTTGGGGAACAGATGACAAAATAATGCGCCGGCTCGCTATGTTTTGTTGTAGGCTGCCCTGATTTCTAATTCTGCTTGCTTGGAAAATGTTGTGGACATTCAAACTCAATCTTCTGAAATTCCACAAGCTACTTTCGTAGGGCCACCATTATGATGCATGCAATTTTGATAATAAAACTGTGTTTTATAATCCTTGGCTGCCCAGGGCAGGGAAAGCCTCAAGGTTTTCGGTAGGGCTATCGCAAGGAGGCCTCTCAAATCGCAGAGAAGCCTCTGGTAACCTTTGGAGGGTCCTCGTGTTTCAGAAGGAAGGCATCTCCTGCAAGCTGAAAGGAAGGTTATAAAGCATACCGTCTGTCCCTGGATTGCTGCTCTCTGCCGCCCCAAGACATCCTGCAGCTGAGTGAAATGCTGAATGAAAGACACCACTTCTGCTTGAAAGCGCTGAGTGTGGACATACTGCACCGATGCCATTTGTAGGCTGACACGCATATCACAGCCTCTCTGCAGCAAGGGATCGGGCCGGCCATACCTTGTGGGAAACGAGACATTCAGTGTGCGCCACTCAAAAGTGCTCAGATGTACCGTGGTCACCTGGCTACACCAGATGACATCTTCGTTATCAGATACTTTTCTCTTCTTCCTCAATATGAGCGGGAGTCAAACAGACCAACGTATCTTGGCTCACTGTGAAATTTGTTCTCTACCCCCCCCCCCCTTCTAGAGCAAGCAACAAGATATTCTGGTGTTACATTGAGCTCAACATCCAGCAGAATTTCAGGTGATGAGCCCTTCCCCGACAGCTAAGAACATGGAAATTTGTTCCTACTGTTCTAAACCTTAGGTGCTCAGAAAGCAACGGCAAGTTTCAAACCCTGAGGCTTAGTACAGCAACAGGAAAGTCCTGCGGTACCCCTGTGCTTCTAATCGTAGAACTGTGGAGTCAGAAGCTGTGGGATGTAATCTTGGTACAGTCAAATGCCCACTCCCCTAGAGTGGGCAAAGACAGGGGGACATCCAGTCAGTGTAACATCCTGTTATACTGGTCTGCAGCATCCTCCCCCTGCATGTGACCTGGGAGATGGGCATGGCTCTGGCTGACTCCATAAAAGAGCTGAGTCATGCAGCCATTTTCTCAGTCTCAGTCTTGATTCTTGCTGCCTTGTTGCTGCTCTCCTGCAGTCATTTTGTTGTATTAATGCAATTTTGCTGTCTGCTGGCTCTCAGCCAGCAGCACATGAGCTCAGTCTCCCTATGAAATGAACTCGCACTTTGTTTGTGCAACTACTAAGAAAAACCTGCCTTTCATGGATCAAATTGTGAACTGAAATGTGAGTAAACTTTTTGCTACTTTACTCAGAAAGAACTCTTGTGTCTTTAAGAGGGATTAAAGGGGACACCAGGAAATAAACTTAACTAAGAGATTCAAACGAATCTGCAAACAAGCTTCCAGCTCTATTGAGGGGATTCTGCTCTGCTACATCACTTACTAGCGTGAGTGAAGGAAGGATACTTATCCAATATATCCTTTCCTATTATCCTTAACATTCCCACAGAAGCGACCCTGAGGATCATCTAGTCCAACCCTCTGCAATGCAGGAATATGCAGCTGTCCCATATGGGGATTGAACCTGCAACCTTGGCGCTATAAGCACCACACTCTATCCAACTGAGCTATGATAATTCTGAAGGAAGCCTGATCATAAAGCACATTGTAGAAGGCAGGGACTCTCCTTGATGCTATGGCAGGCATCCCCAAACTCCGGCCCTCCAGATGTTTTGGACTACAATTTCCATCTTCCCTGATCACTGGTCCTGCCAGTTAGGGATCATGGGAGTTGTAGGCCAAAACATCTGGAGGGCCGCAGTTTGGGGATGCCTATTATGCTCTTGAAAAGATGTAATTGCCAGCAGTGAGTGCATTTGAAGATGTTTAAAAATGAGGTGCCCAAAGCAGCTCACAACGTTTTGGGTTCCAAGTAAAATATAAAAAACTAAACAAAAATGAAACGCACAGACACAACCTGGCAGATGATGTGAACCAAGTAACAGCTAGGAAAACAAGCAAAACTGGCAGGCGCTGAAAATGATGATGTCAGAGGCAGGCCTGAACAACAAATGTCTTCAGCCTTGAGGGAGCTGAAGGGATTTCCCAGGAGAAGGCATTCCCAAGCCTGGGCAAAGCCACAGGATCAGATATTAGCAGGATATGCACCAGGTCTCTGCAGAGGACCTCAGGGAGCAGGCTGGCAGAAACTCGCAAATGACAAGGCTAATGTTGGCTTCCAGTGACATCGCTCCTGAGGAATGAGGTTGGAATGAAGTGATGGAGTGCTCACGTGGAAGGATAGACCAGACTACAGGTGAAGAACTGCTCTGAGATCTTTTTCTGAAGGGCACTATATAAATCTTGTTATTTAAAAAAATAAAAAATAAAAAGAACCACATTTTAAGCTATTGGTAACATGATGTAACATGATGTAACATGATGGTTGGACAGTGTTCTCGAAGCTACGAACATGAGTTTGACCAAACTGCGGGAGGCAGTGCAAGACAGGAGTGCCTGGCGTGCTATGGTCCATGGGGTCACGAAGAGTCGGACACGACTAAACGACTAAACAACAACAACATGATGTCACTCTCAGGGAAAACCTCTATAAACTCCACACATAAATCTAATATATTTTAATTTGATTGGGTCTGGTTTGGTCTGAAACATGTGTGGTGAGCCTTAGGGCTCTACAACTCCCATCATCCCTGCTCACTGGCTGTGCTTCATGGGGCAACACCTGGAGGGCCAAAGGCTCCCCACACCTGGTTTGGAAGCATCAGTGGAATCCTCCTGATCATGCTGAAGTGGCCTAGCCAAACAGCAACGTCTCCATCACCTACTTGTAGATCTGAAAGATGAGTGCCTCTTCGCCGCTGGTAGTGAAACGTTCCCTGTACAACTCTCCATGGGAGGTGAGATCACTGAGAGATAGGCTTCCAAGGCTCCCTTGAAGGGCCAGATCTCCTTCTACAAGAACAAAAGACGGTTCAGACACCACGCGAGTGAGCATTCACTGGCAGCTAATTTAAAGCCGGTAAAAGGGGCCATAGAGGTGAGACCAGATGTGGGTTATGAGAAATTGAAGGTGGAAGTTTCACGGTGCTCTCTCTGGCTGACAGCAATAATCAAGCTGTAACTCTCAACTCCCTCTTGCTCAGCACCCCACAACAGGGGAAGGAATCAGGATTTTGAGGAAGCCAAAAATAAAAATAAAAGCCTCTTCCTTGATAAGATACATAATGGAAAAGGAGGAAGGGGGCTGGGTTTTCAAAACTAGTAAAGCCCTGATAGGTGAATCTACCATACCAAGCTAATAATAGCTGATGTTGTCTTTGCTTTCATAATGTACTTCTTCAATTATGTACCACATAAACAAGCAAAGCAAGACCAAAGGATTTTCTTGCTAATAGAATGCCCAATGTTCACCAGCAGCTCAGAGCCAATTTTATCAGCCAGCAGGTCATTTTTAGCTGTGTTTTACATGCTGCTCTGAAGTGCCTTCTTGGCAAGTCTCCCACTTTGCCACTCCAGGAAGGCCACACACCTTGGTTTCTGCTTGTGCTTAACTAAATTAACTACGGTTTAATGATACGTGCAAACTGGGACATATTTGCTCTTTGCCGGATGTCAAAAAGCCATGAATTTGATGATCTGAGTCTCATCACCAAATCCAGCTGCATGTTCCCGTCCTCCGGTTTTCTGCTTGGCAAATTGGATATTTAGCAACTCCAAAAGGGACGTATGTGGCCGGGGGGAGCAAGGCCGGCAGTGATTCCCAAGTGTGAAAATCATCCCGAAACACAACTCTTGTTTCTATAATCATATCCCCACCCTGCAAGAAGTGTAGGTAACTCACACTCACCAATCATTTCCACATGAGTGGCCAGTTTAGATACATTCGCTTTAGCAAGTTCATTGGTCGTCTTATTCAGAACTAAGGAGAGGGAATGCACCTAATAAAGCAGAAAGGATGAGACTGGAAACATGCTCAGATGTATGACCTTTTTCTTCCAAGTGCTACAAGCCTTCATTCATCCTGAATATTATTTCTCAAGGCACATTTTAAAGGTCATCCTTATGAGATAGAGATTCAGGACATCTAGAAGGTAACAGGAGCTAGCAATACAGGTAAGAGACACGTCCAGTGGAATGTGCCTTACCATATAGCTGGCTACATACTGGGTCTAAGAGTTACTTTGACAGGAAGTCTAAATTCAAACACTACCCTGGCTGTTGACTGTATCAACCACAGTTCAGAATCCAAACTCCAGGTAGGGGTGAGAAAATGTCCCGTCAGAATTCTTGGTCATTATAAGGCAGTTTCCTATGTTCCTCTGGTTGCCAAGCAATTGGAAGTTGAAAGCAGAGAAACAACTGTAATCCATGGTTTGTCTGGCCTTTTTCTTCTTCTTCTTCTTCTTCTTCTTCTTCTTTTAAAAAAAGGCCAGGCAAACCATGGATTACAGTTGTTTCTCTGCTTTCAACTTCCAATTGCTTGGCAACCAGAGGAACATAGGAAACTGCCTTATAATGACCAAGAATTCTGACAGGGGACATTTTCTCACCCCTACCTGGAGATGCTAGAGATTGAACCTAAGGCTTTCTTTTGCATGCATAGCAGATGTTCTGCCACAGAGCTATGATGCTTCCCCAAATATCCAGCTCACAGGTCCAGGTTCAGTGGTCTCCAGAAACAGAGGGACAGCTACAACAACGGCTTGTCAGTATTAAGACACTACACCAACCACCTGTCTCCTTGATCCTTGCCCATCCTGGCTTATAAAAGCTAGCCGGGAAGGGCTGGGCGATGGGCTTCGCGGGTTGGTAAATGCCTCTCTCCATGAGGGAGCCTTCCCAGACCCGCTGAAAGAGGCGGTTATTAAACCGCTTCTAAAAAAACCATCTTTAGATCCGGCCAATATGGCCAACTATCACCCAGTCTCAAATCTTCCATTCTTGGGCAAGGTGATTGAGCGAGTGGTTGCTGAACAACTCCAGGCACGCCTGGAAGAAGCGGACCATTTGGATCCCTTCCAGTCAGGATTCAGGCCTCATCATGGGACTGAAACTGCCTTGGTCGCACTGGTCGATGATCTCCGGCGGGCTAGGGACAAAGGTAAGAGCTGTTTCCTTGTTCTGCTGGATCTCTCAGCGGCTTTTGACACCATCGACCATAACATCCTTCTGGACCGTCTAGAGGGCTTGGGAGCTGGGGGCACTGTCATGCAGTGGTTCCGCGCCTTCCTCCTGGGCCGTGTTCAGAAAGTGGTGGTGGGGGATGAGTGTTCAGACCCCTGGGCTCTCACTTGTGGGGTGCCTCAGGGTTCTGTCCTCTTCCCCATGCTTTTTAACATCTATATGCAGCCGCTGGGAGAGATCATCAGGAGGTTTGGGCTGGGTGTCCATCAGTATGCTGATGATACCCAGCTCTACCTCTCTTTTAAATCAGAACCAGTGAAGGCGGTGAAGGTCCTGTGTGAGTGCTTGGAGGCGGTTGGAGGATGGATGGCGGCTAACAGATTGAGATTGAATCCTGACAAGACAGAAGTATTGTTTGTGGGGGACAGGAGGCGGACGGGTGTGGAGGACTCCCTGGTCCTGAATGGGGTAACTGTGCCCCTGAAAGACCAGGTGCGCAGCCTGGGAGTCATTTTAGACTCGCAGCTGTCCATGGAGGCACAGGTCAACTCGGTGTCCAAGGCAGCTGTTTATCAGCTCCATCTGGTACGCAGGCTGAGTCCCTACCTGCCCACTGACTGTCTCTCCAGAGTGGTGCATGCTCTAGTTATCTCCCGCTTGGACTACTGCAATGCGCTCTACGTGGGGCTACCTTTGAAAGTGACCCGGAAACTACAACTAATCCAGAATGCGGCAGCTAGACTGGTGACTGGGAGCGGCCGCCGAGACCACATAACACCGGTCCTGAAAGACCTACATTGGCTCCCAGTACGTTTCCGAGCACAATTCAAAGTGTTGGTGTTGACCTTTAAAGCCCTAAACGGCCTCGGTCCGGTATACCTGAAGGAGCGTCTCCACCCCCATCGTTCTGCCCGGACACTGAGGTCCAGCTCCGGGGGCCTTCTGGCGGTTCCCTCACTACGAGAAGCCAAGTTACAGGGAACCAGGCAGAGGGCCTTCTCGGTAGTGGCTCCCACCCTGTGGAATGCCCTCCCACTAGAGGTCAAAGAGAACAACAACTACCAGACCTTTAGAAGGCATCTCAAGGCAGCCCTGTTTAGGGAAGCTTTTAATGTTTGATGGATCTCTGTATTTTAATGTTTGATGGATTTCTGTGTTTTAGAATTTCTGTTTTGTTGGAAGCCGCCCAGAGTGGCTGGGGGAACCCGGCCAGATGGGCGGGGTATAAATAATAAATTATTATTATTATTATTATTATTATTATTATTATTATTATTATTATATTACACCAAATCATAAACAAACCATGGTTAACAAAGCCACGTCAAACCATAGTTTCTGATTCTGCACTGAGAGCTAATTGCAGCCACAGTTTGCAAACTGACACAGCAAAGGATAAATCTCCTTTAACAATGGTTTGGCATGATGTCTGAATCAAGCCAACCTTCATGCCTCCAACTATCCTTCAGAACCTTTGTCATCTGAACAATCAGAAGTATGTTTTGAAGTACATCTGAATGCCTACTCAAAAAACAAATACAAACTTACACACATATTGATTTGCCTAGTCAACAACAGCCTACATTCATGCTTGACTTGGAAGCGAGGCAAATTATTCCCACCTGCATACAAGTTTGGAGAACAGAAGAGCCAGCAGAAGTTTATTCTCTTCTCCAAACTTCTGTGCAAGTGAGGGTCAAACCAGGCATGACATGCAGTTGTCCTTGTAATAAACAGCCAACATGAAAAGCACAATGAGATGGAATGAGGAGTGCTTCAACCCTTTGCTCCTGTCAGTTGGCAAGGGGAGGCCATTCCAAATAGTAGGCAGAAAATGTGATGATTCCATTCAGGCCCAAAAGAGGAACAAAGATTGTATGACACCTCGCGCCACAGTCTGAATCCATCTCCTACCCATCCATGGCACCAGCTGTTTTATTTCTTTTTAAAAATCAGCTATGCAAGAGCAAACCACATGATGCACTGGCTTACTGGATTCTGCCTCTGTCACAAGATATCTGACAAGTGCAGAGCTTGGAGGAAAGCCACTTTTCTTTCATTTATTTTGCTGTTTATAGCGTTTCCGTTCGCCAGAAGCAGCTTAGTCATGCTGGCCACATGACCTGGAAAAACTGTCGGCAAACAAACGTCAGCTCCCTCGGCCAGTAAAGCAAGATGAGCGCCACAACCCCAGAGTCGTCCGCGACTGGACCTAACGGTCAGGGGTCCCTTTACCTTTTTTACCTTAGAGAAGTGAAGCTCCTGGTTTGAATCCAACAAAGCTCTACTCAAGAGTAGTAGACCCAATGAAATGGAAGTAACTCTTGGCCATGTCCCTAAACGTCAATAGGTCTACTCTGAGTATGATTAGCATTGGATACAACCCTGGATACAACACTTCTCCAAAGTGGCAACACAGAAGAGTCTACTGGGAGTCCTACTTGCCAAAGAGACACCCTGGCAAGTAGTCACTGCATGAAGACATAATTTATGAAGACAAACAGGACCCCCTGCCCCTCTCATACCTTCAGATCCAGTTTGGTGTTCAGAGAGTCCTGGCCTTCTGAGGCTGACAATATGTTTGCCTCCGATTTAACGGTATGCTGCACATCTTCAGGCTGTGACTTCAAGCTGTGATTCTCAGCAGTGGACCCAATCCCAAAGAAGTCCAGTATCACCACCCAAGTTTGCAGTGTTATCAAAACATCCAAACAGTTAAAGTCAACATCCACAATGCGGTTGATTCTGCCGTAACTAGAAGAGAACTCCGGGTGCTTCTTGTCCACCAGCAACATGTTGATGTGGACCAAGGAATCGTCAAAGTCGCTCTTCCCGCAAGGCGTAGCTGTCCTTTCAGCGGTGGGAGAAGGGGGCGGTGTTAACGGATAGCCCGAGTCTGCATCTTCTTTGTGCTTTCTGTGGGAGACGCAGGTGGGCCGCTGATACAGCTGGAAGACATTAGGAGCTTCCTCCATATGAGAAGGGAGGGAACGGGGCATGTCTGGATATTCCACATTAGACACGGACGGACAAGACTGGGAAAGGTACTCCTTGTGTGCTAAACTGGATGCTTTGGGTGCTCCGCGTGACACCATGAGGTTCTTATACAGAGAGTCGGGATTCTTCTCCAGAAGATCCTCCATTAGCAGAGAACGTAAGGCAATCTGAATGGATAAGGTATGAGGGTGGTCCTTGGCAAACTCAACGTCAAAATCCTGAAATTTCAAGCTAACCAGGCCTTGTGCCCCAAGCGTAAGGTCACCACTCAGCTGAACCTGGAGCTCTGAAATGTGAAAGGTGGCTTGTATTTGAGTAAAGGACTGTGCCACTTCCTTGACAGGCACAAATTTGTTCGAAGATGCAGAAAAGCTAGAGTGACTGAAGAGCCCGTTTTCCTTCCTGTCGATGGAAAAGTCCGTGCTCATGCTGCACAGCGATACTGATGGGGAGCTGGAGCTGGGATACGGGGAGGATGGAAAGCTGGATGGTGGCTTGGTCAAATCTTCATTGCAAACTAAGTTGTCAAGGGTTTGCAAGACTTGCTCATACACATGTTTTGCCAGCACCACCTGTAAGGGAAAAGATGTGCATTGTAAAACACTTTGGAAACTGAGTTTCAAGAAGTCTGGTGATACTCTCAACCACATGTATCATGCTTCTTCTGGCATGAGAGTAGGGCTGTTCAGATGAAATTCTCCCCACTTCTTCAGTGAACACAAAGAAGTGGGGCAAAGATGGTTCACTGGAACCTACCATCCTCTGCTGGATAAAGGGACCCAATTACTGCTGGACTAATGTCTCCAACTTATCAAGACAGAAAACACCTCATGAAGAGTTTCCTGACCTCTACTTGAAGAGTTTCCTGACCTCTACTTGAAGAGTTTCCTGACTAGGCAACTTGGAGGCATTAGCCCAGCAGTGATGGGCTCCCGGACCAGGAGAAGAAGAGCCTAACTATGGCTGCAAGTCCCAGGCCTAGTGAGAAAGAGCTCTCTACACCTGCAGTATGGTAGAAGTACCATCAGCGAAGAATTATGGCCAGCACGTACATTAGCCTGGAAGCAGTATCATTCTGTAAATGCATAAGGGGAGTTTCTTCCGAACATCCCTTGTTAAATTATTAGTCACACTAAACTCCATGCTACTAAATCAGCTAGAGGACAGTATGCTGGCAGGGCCATACTTTTATTGCAGGTGCTTGAAACTGCCCCACACAGAGAGAGGCCACTTTGTGAATTACAACAAAATAGAAGGAGAGGAGATAAAGGTTATCGCACAGGGACCACTCTACAGTATTTTAAATGTGTTGGGGGTTTTTGTTTTGATTTGTTTTAACTGTTTATTTTGTGCTTTTATCCTGTATTTTTTTATTTTGTGAACCTCCCTGAGATCTTTGGATGAAGAGTGGTATATAAATATAATCAATAACAAATAAATAATAATAATAATATTTTTTAAATGCAGCATATGTACCACTGAGAATCATGGAAGAACCAACCAACCAATGGCAACATAGTCATCTCTAGCAGGAGGACCACTACCCAAAATTAGAAACAGAAGTGTACTCTACCCGCAGAGGATTGACAAATTTCCCCTCGATCCGCATAAGGCTTGAAATTTCAACATCATCGTTCATGGAAAAGGCCAACTCTGAATCTCTCTCTACTGGAATCTTCTCCAATTTGAACTGGATAGTAGCATTATTCAAAATATGAAACGCTGCAATTAAGGAGACATGTGTTCAATGTTATTAAGATCTGGATTAACAATCACATTATGCGTTATGATAAGGACCAGAGATGGGTCATCCCTAAGAAGAAGAAGAAGAAGAAGAAGAAGAAGAAGAAGAAGAAGAAGAAGAACAACAACAACAACAACAACAACAACAACAACAATTTTATTGATACCCCGCCTACCTGGCTGGGTTTCCCCAGCCACTCTGGGCAGCTCCCAGCAGAATAGTAAAAACACGATAAAAACACTCCAGGCTATAGGTAGCAGCTTCACCAGCCAAGATGGAAACCTTGATTCCAATTCTGTTGTTCAAACTCACATGCTGAATAGGTGCTGCCTGCTACAACCCGTAACAGCTTGCATTATGCAAATTAGTGATTAGGTGTTCACAAATCCACTCGGTAAGAACCAAAGAAGAGCCCTGCTGGATCAGGCCAAAGGCCCATCTGGTCCAACACCCTGTTCTCACAGTGGCCAACCAGAGGTCTATGGGAATCCCACAGGTAGAACCTGAGCACAAGAGACCTCTCCCCACCTGGAATTCCCAGCAACAGGTACAGCCATTCGCAGATGGTAGTAACTGATAGCCTGATCCCCCATGAAATTGTCTAATTCTCTTCTAAAGGCATCCAAATTTGTGTCCGCCACAACATCTCATGGGAGCAAATTCCACACTTTAACTACACTTTAACTAGTGGTACCACTGGTTACGAACTTAATTAGTTCTGGGAGTCCGTTCTTAAATTGAAATTGTTCTTATCCTGAGGCACGCTTTCGCTAATGGCGCGTTCCGCTGCGCACGCGCCTCTGGCGCACGACTTCCGCTCGCATCCTGAGGCAAAGTTCGCAACTGGAAGCAACTACTTCTGGGTTAGCGGAGCTCGTAACCCAAAGCGTGCATAACCCGAAGCGTTCATAACCAGAGGTACCATTGTATGAGCTGTGAAGAAGTACTTCCTGAATTTTTGCATGTCCTGAATTTTCCAACGTTCGGCAGCACACAATTCTCATTACTGGGGCTTTTGTCCATGCTGAGGTTTGCAAAAGTTAAAAGAAGCAGCAGCAGAAGTCTCCCCCCCCCCTACTAACCATAGCCCAGTACGAACAGAAGACCATGCTCACCCACAGCCCTGAAAGTTCCAGAGGTTTCTGGGAAGAGATGACAGTCAAAGTCAGTTGCCTTTGACTATCTTCTCTTTCCAGAATCCTCTGGAAATATGGAATATTTCCAGAATCCTCTGGAAATACAAAGCCATGCCAAGCTCTGTGAACCTATTAATAACCAGTAAGCAGCTGGAATCTTGTGTGTCTAAAATTACTTCAAAATGGGAAGAAGCTATAGATTGGTGTTTCCCAAACTTGGAGTCACCAGTTGTTTTTGGACTACAACTCCCAGTGGTCAGAGCTGATGGGATTTGTAGTCCAAAAACAGCTGGAGACCCAAGTTTGGGAAACACTGCTATAGATGAAAGAAAGCGCCTACTACCACTTAATACAAGGGGGTGGGGGACTTTTTTTCCCAGTCCGAGGGCCACATTCCGTGCAACCTTCCAGTGGCCGCATGCCTATGGTAAGCAGAGCAGCAAATGTAGATTTCACGTTTGTGCAGTAGGCTAGTTTTTTACACACACACCCTCACTTTACCCTCCATTCTGGCAAGCAAGAAGCATTATCAGGGTACATTAAAGCCAGGAGAGCATGATGCAAGATCAGTGAAGAGTCCCAAGCGCCAGACAAGAGAGGCCTAGACATCAGCATGTGGTCCCTGGGCTCAAAGTTCCCCACCCCTGACTTAATAATAATAATAATAATAAACCAGATGGACTGCATGGCTACCAACAAATCCTTAGCTCTGACAAGCGGGAGCAAATGAGCCCAAGCCTTGTTTAACTTACCATGGCCTTTATGTAAGGATTCAAAGAAATCGTGCCGAGTGAACTGAGGATCTTCCTGGCTGCTGCTGCTGCTGCTAGCAATGCCTGAACGAGGGTGCAGTGCATCAGGCGTCTCAGAAGAAGCTTCTTTCTTGGCTGCTAAATGACTGCTGTTTAGAGAATACATTTTAATATCTCTGATTTCAACTTGAAGCCTATCACTTCTCAGACTGTCCTCTCCGGCCACAAAATTCTGGATCGATATTTGCCCTAAATGCCCCACCAGCAGCTCTGGGCTGCCCGGCTTCCGGGGTATGGATACCACTGGCGATTCAATGTTCACATTCAAAATAAGCTTGATCGTTTCGGTTTTGAAGCGCACCGGAGAGACCTCCTCCCCTTCGCTGTTTTCCAAATTGAAGGGGTCCCTGGACCGAGGCGTCGTATCAAACAGAGACACCATTTCGCTATACTCAGCCGTCTTCGTGGCCAAGACGGTGGTCACTTTCGTGGCCGCACTCTTCAGCATGCTGCGGAAGTTCTCTTCCAGCTCGTCCATGGACAAGGTGATCTCTTTTAAGAACTTAGCCGAGTGGTTGTAATGAAGCGAGGCCATCCTGAGCTGGAGTGAGCACTCCTCTTTCGACTTCTCTGAGAAAGTGAAGCTCAAAGCGTCAGGAAGGCTACTTGCATCGTCAAACTGGAGAAATGTAGGCTTGAAGGAGCTCGTGCCATGGGTGAGGTTTTCATACCGCATCATATTCCCAATGCTTACGACATACTGGTTTTTCATGCTGTCCAGAGTCAGGTCCATAAGATGCAAGCAACCCAGAGAGCCATTTATGTCCAGCCTGCTGCCCATGGAGACATTCACTTTGGTTCCGCCAATGCTCGCTGTTGCAATTTTCCGGCCAAGTTTTTCTCCGTTCACCATCGTAACCGTCCTAAGGAGAAGTACGTTTAACCAGTGGATGTCTACTGCTACCTCTGTACTTTGGGCGTGGGTGGTCTGGAAGGTTTCCTGCTCACGGGAATGTCTTTCCGCATCAGTCATGAGGGGCTGAGGGCTAGAATCGTCTTTCTCCTTTGGGAAGGACTTTTGGAGAAAGCCAATCAGCTCAACGATCGTCTCCGGGTTGAGAATGATATCCAGGTTGTTCATCTGGACCGATATCACTTGAAGAGTGCTGTCCAAGTTCATGGAGGGGCACTCTGCACTCACAAACTGGTATTCAAATTTAATTAAGGATTCGTCGCCCTGTGGGAAGCTGCCAGGCAAATCACCCGATACCACAGCGTATTTCTTGGTCGAGTGCACCCCGTCAGCTACACGAGCCTCATCAAGCCCACCAACCGGGGACTGGGCTCTGCTGTCCCGGAGGCTTCCTGTTGGAACATCGAAACTGAGATTCTTGTGAGAAGCCATCAAGAGGTCAAAATCAGAACCGTAGGTTTGCATGGTGTCAACCAGCAGCAAACCGTGGACTGTGAGAGAAACTTCTGCGTCGTAAGGCCTCTTCACAAAATGCGCGTTCGTGCCAAAAACCTTGAGGACGGAGATATATCGGCCGTTGCTTTCAACAGCCAATTGCATACAGTTAACTTGGAACTCCGCTAAAAGCAGTTGCGATTCTACAAGGACTTCCTTAGTGTGTTGTTCTACCACCATCACGCTCTGTGTTAAGTTCACCACAGAGCTGTGCAAACTTCCGCGCTGGTCCAGATCTGAAAAAGTCACCTCCCTGCCTATCTGCGAAGTGCCCGCAATGTCCGTATCAGATGTGCTCAGTCTTCCAAAGCAGTTGTTCAGAGCCATTATTTTATCCTCGTTGATGTGTATTTTCAAATCGGGCAGATTTCCAGACAAGACGGCTCCCGGGTACTTGGGATCAGACGTGTAGATCAACCTGCGTTCCAGCTGCAAGTGGACGTTGAATTTCTCCACCACATGGGTTGGGCCAACATCACTGTCCTGGGCATGCTTCCAATTGTCTTTCACTCGGCCGACCATGATCTGCAGATCCATGAATGACAAGCTGTAGGTCTCATACATTTTTTTACTCATCAAGTGCGCTTGCAGCTGTGCCTCACTGATTTCTACCCCCGTGAATGTGATAGTTTTGTCCTCGCCAGCCACACAAATTTCAGGAGGCGGGCTGCTTGGAGGGGTTGCAAGAGGCGTTTTATATTCATCGTCGCTCAGGTCACTCAGCTCTGAATGTGGACCACCGGAGCTCCTCCTTTTGTGCTCCGCTAGAAGATTGAGAAGACAGGAGAGAGAACTTTAGTCAGGTGTTCTCTCTTTCTCAACCTTATGCTCAAAGTCTATCCGTGAACAAAGCATGTCTGCTGCAACTGGACAGTGGCAATACTTAATGTATTGGATTTGTGACCATTATGGTCATTTGCCTGCAGTAGCAGTAAAACTCTCCTGGATGAAGTATTAATTGCCTCTGGTCTATTTTTTGGGAATCCTGCAATGTGCTAAGCTTATTTTACTCTGCTAACTATACGTTGGAATCTGCTGTGGGTCAATATGTGCAGAATTCATGGCATAAATATGTGTAATTAGAAAAGAAACTGGCATAGGAACTGAACTCCTTGCTGCTTCCAGGATTCTGGTTCCTTGCATTCAAAATATTCAGTCACAGTTTTAGCTGTTTTTTCCCCAAAAGGGGATTTTAAAAAAAAGGACTAGCACTGGCGATACCCCACAGATTCTCTTCCTATTCAAAGCATTTTGAATAAAATAACAATTTTCTGATTTCTGATTTCAAGATTAACAGGCATCTCCTCCTCCACCATCACCCTACTAGAAGTGTAAACAGTACCTTGTGTGTTGGTAAGCAGCATTCTTCCCAAATCGATCACTACTAAAACTGGATCAGCAAATTTAAAGTCATCGGGGAAGATCACCTGAGGAGCAGAAATATCAAGGCACACTGTCCAGCGCTTGCTTTCTTCCTGAAAAGAAAAAGATATTTTAAAAAGAAGTTTATTTATTATTTATAGGTCCAATAAGGTTGCAAGAAAACAGCCAGCCCCAAATACTACTAAGAAACGTTATAACATATGGCATTCATATTATGTGCAAGTCTCTGTTAATTTGGTTTTACTGTTGCTTCATTAGCTGTTTTCATTTTTTGCTTTATTAGCTATTGTCATTTTTATAACTGCAATCATAAAAATAAAGCAGTAGAAATGATCAGCTAATAGTTGCAAGAGCACTTTATGACTTTTATTTATTCAGGAAGCTGAATATTATCCCAAGTTGTGTACTTAACAGAGTAAAACAATTACCAATAACATATAATTAAAAATCAGCAAAATTTAAAACCAAGTAAATGTAACTTTCATCTGGTTGAAATGAAAAGGGTTTTAACAGGCATCTAAAACATATAAAATGAAGGTACCTGTCGAATGTTTATTCAGGGAGTTCCAAGGCACATAAAAATTAAAAACAGCACTGACAATTCAGTATAGAGACAAAAAGAGTGGATAATGCTTGTGTAACAAAAACAGCTTCATAGTATGTCCGAAGACAACCAGAGAGGAAGCATGTCCAGTTTTCCTAGTAAGAGATTTGCACAACCAGGTAGCCACCACTGAGAAGTCTCTGGGTTATATCCAATGCTATTTCTACACAGAGCGGACCTACTGAAATAAATGGACATGACTAATTTAGGCCCATTGATTTTAGTAGGTAGGACTTAGTTCAATACAACCCTTCCTGGGATCCACTAACCATCACCAGAGAGAAGGCTCTCTGGAGCAAATCAGAGGTATTGACTAAGTGTATAGGCATAAGCAAATCTTCAGCTAACTATTTAAGGGCTTTACCAGCATTTTACACTGATCCCATAAATAAACCAGTTAGCTAGTGTAACTGATGTAAGATCAGTATAATTTGAGCCAACTCTTGCATGGGAAGCCACCTTACAATGAATCAGAATTATCTACACAATGACTGGTAGCTGCTCACCAGGAATTCAGGTTTGAATTCAGAATTGAGAGCCCTACCTAGCGACCTTTCCTGCATGCAAACCAGACACTCTATCACTGGTTATGATATTCATATTCCAGCCACAATCCAGGCCAACCATAGTTTGCAAAAATTTCCCCCTTAATATACCACATTTTATACACTTGATTTTTCAAAGTGTGTGTGTGTGTGTGACCATTGGTCCTCTCCCTTCTGATCCAGAGACCGACATTACATTAAGCTACTTTCATGCTGCTAAACATAGATGCAAAGAGCACAAGTCACCATCCTTTGAAATCCCCTTACAATGAAATCCCCCACAAGCAAGCGGTCGATGGTTTGCCTGATTTCGGCTTTCGTCTGCATTTTGAGCTTGTTGTACTGTCTCCTGGCAGCTGCAGCCACTCTCAGCTCCAGCTCAGACTGGCATCCGAAACCTGCACCAAGAGACAGACAAAGATGGATGCCACAGTTTGCTTACACTTCAATGGTACAGAAAGGAAAAAAGTAACTATCAATGGAGATAAGTTACATAGGCAAAAAAAGGGGGGGAGGAATTCCGATTTAAGAGAAGACTATTTTCCCTCTTTTATGAGCATAAAAAGCCAGAAGGAGCGTTTCTCTCTAACTAGGCAAATGACAATTTGGGAGTTGTCTCTTCTTAATTCTAAAGTAAATGTTCTATGCAGGAAATGTCCATAGTTAAGAAAACTTCCTCTTCCCGCACCCACCAAGTCATTGTTAGAAGCCAGTCACACATTCCATTCTGACTTTATGAAGATAAAACAATGCTCACAGAGGACTCCCAAGCCAACTGCAATGTCATTTATATGCCCACAAAGTTATTTCTCTCCCAGGTTTAGCTCCAAGAGGGTAATTGTAATTCATCCCTTGCTGAAACTCTGCAGGTAAGAGCTGAACAGCCATATGCCGATGGTAATCTAGCTCTTGATTTCTTGCATTGAGATATTCTTATTATTCTATGCCTCTTACTCTCCCTAGGGGCTCAAAGTCCCCCAGACACTGGATCTGGAAAACCATCCGGGAGTCAAGCCTGCTCAGGAATACTTTATGATGACCACATCAAGGTAATGTAAGAAAAATTCTAACTTGATGGCCGTCACAACATCTTGGGGCAGCGAGTTCCACTGCTTATATATAAGAAATCTCATTCAATTCTTACTAGCGCACATGCAATGTACTGAATAAATTCTTTATTGTCACTTTGACAGTACTTAAGTATGAAGAAATAAAAAAAGAGAAAGGAAAGGAAAGGAAAGGAAAATAAAGAATTGTAAATATTTTCTAGCAAAAAACAAGAAAGGTTAACCTGAGGTATGAACCCTTCCCTTGTAGAAGAAATCGGCTACTTTCTTAATGGCTTGTGGATTGTAAATAATATTTAGAGGTCGGGTACTGACTTCCAGACGTCTCTCAAAATTGCTGCGAACTGGGTTTCTCTCATACAGCATCTCAAACACTGGAACAGCAGGATCAGCAGCTGAATCAAAAGAGAGCACAACAGAGATCAGCAATGATGCCAGCGACACGCACAGCTCTCAGGTGCATTTTCAGTTGTTAACAATAGATTTGCTACAAAAACGAGAAATGTTACCAGCGCTTTCATTACTCGTGTCTGAAGAGGACGTCTGGAGACCAATGGAAGAGACACAGCCGACTTCTTTTTGCTGATGAGAACAAGAGAGATATGATTATAGTATATTATTTGTTGCATTTATATCCCACCTTTTCCTCCAAGGAGCTCAAGGTGGTGTATGTAGCTCCTCTCCTCCTCCTCATTTAATCCCCACAACAATCCTGTGGGGTAGATTATCCTGAGAAGCAGTGACTGGCCCAAGCTCACCTAGTGAGAGCTTTATGTCTGAGTGGAAATCTGAACCCTGGTCTCCCAGGTGCAAGTGCAAGGCTCTTACTGCTACACCAAACTGGATCTCGCCACACTCTACCTTGTGTATTATGTCCTGCTCATCCAGCATCTATTCGAAACAAAACGTTCTACATTCTATTGTAATTTCTATCATTTCTTGGGCTTATTGGTACAACTAACAGCCTTGTGGAATTTTAATAATGGCAGCTGCAATCCTAAACACATACCCACTTGGAAGCAAGTCCCGTTGAAACCAATGGAGCTTAAATTCAAGTAAATCCTTTTCAGATGGTGTGATCAAACTCACAAATAGAAGTCAGAATGAAAATACTTTTTTAAAAATGCATGCCCCATTTTTTTTTTTGCACTCTCTCAAGCTTAAGGCAAATCATTAAGGTATGGGTCACTAACCTGTAAAACCTCCAGATACTGTTGGACTATCAACTCTTATCATCCCTGATTTTGGGGCCATGCTGACAGAGGCTCATGGGAGTTGCAGTTCAAAAGAATTAGGGGGCAACAGGCTGGCAAAAGCTGCTCTACCAGATGTGCCTGTAGCACAACAGCTGGATAATTCCCCCCCACACTCACTTTAGCAGAAAACTGGTTGCCCCCCCCCCCGACTCCTTTTATGAACACAATGTAACATATGTTAAATTCCAATTTCTGCAACAAATCATGTTATCGGCACAATTCAACGTACGGGGTTAGGGAAGACAAGGACAGGGAATATGGTCCCTTCCGTCGCTAAGTCTCGTAGGAATAGGCTACCAAGCTGAACCTTGAAAAGGGAAGAATTCCTCCGAGGAAGAGATTCTGCTAAGATGGTTACTCCTAGAAAAAGAAGCACACAAAAGCCAGTGTCATGTTGACTAAAAAAATTAGTCACGGCATTGGTCTGCTGAAAAACAGAAACAAGGAAGATGAATGCCGCAAGGGTTAACCCGTCTTGATTGTTACAGCCGCTGCTGCCATCATGTCTGTTCCATATGATCTTTCCCAGCAGTGCAGATCTGCAAGTGAGGCTCTGCTTCAAATCCAACCTATGTGGAGGCACATTGGCCTACATAAGGAACAGGGCCTTTTCCATTGCGGCCCCCAGGGGGAATGCAACCATGACATTTTGTTTGGTTGCAAGAGCCGTATTAAAGAACTGGCAGTGTCTGAGTTGTCACCAATAAATGTTAGGTTGGCTCCGTTGTGGGCCCCGTCCGAGCACAGAAAATAATCCACATATAATTGAGAGAACTGTGTTGGGGGTCAGGTCTAAAGCTACCAAAGGATTGTCAGGGATACTGATGTATAGCTGACGCAGGGAGCCCACAACCAATACCTGAAAATTCAAGCTGCATGAAAGCTCTTTCGTGGGCCTGCGGGCCCTTCTTCCCAGCATGCAGCAAAGTGACAGAGCCACCTTGCAGTTGGAGATTTAACTTTGCCAGGACGTGATCCCTCTTTGTGAAGGTGTTTATGTTGGAGACGTCCACAGCTGGATCAAAAAAATCATCAGCACCTAATACAAGGGGAGGAAAGATCAGAGACTTTAGAAAATGCAAAGCACTTGCAAGCAAATCTGCCAAATCTTAACTACAGAGTAAGAGCTTCTGGCCATTAATTGTGCTGTTGTTGGTTTTTTGAGTTTTTGTTTTTGTTTAAATGAATACTACTGCACAAACTTAAAGGAGCACAAAATAATTATTTTTAACAATGAACAAAAATCCATACTTGGCCCAAATCCTCTATCTCAGAATTTAAGAAGGCCGGATGGAAGAGAGCCTGCACAATCAGCAGGAAAGTCCCCCAGAGCCTTCTGGATGCCCAGACAACTCATATTTTGCCAGAGGTAGATCATTTTAACAGATGTGGAGCAGGTTTTAAACTGGCAAGAGCCTAGTCTTGGTCAGGTAATCTTAAAGTAAAAATAGGACATGCCCAACAATGAGAACAACAAACTAGAGGTCAGCATGGAACTACCGGTAATAGTCCAGGGTTTGTGCGCCAATCAGATTTTTTATCAAAACCTGACCTTCAGAGCATCCACCCACCTTTTCTATTGCCAGTCCCAGGAATGGAACTACACAGCTCCCAACTACAGTGGTACCTCGACTTACGAACAACTCGACAACCGAATTATTCGACTTATGAATGGCGCAAATGGCCGCGCGCTTACAAATTACTTGACATCCGAAAGGAAACCGCGGCGGTTTTAGATAGGGTTTTTTAGATAGGGTTGCTTCGACTTACGAAATTATCCGTTTCCAATGCATCCCTATGGGAAATCACGTTTCCAATGGCGCTTTTCAACTTACGAATTTTTCGACCTATGAAGGTGCCTTTGGAACGGATTAAATTCGTAAGTCGAGGCACCACTGTACATCTAGTCAAAACAGGCTCTTGCTGGTTTTCTAGCGTAATTGGCATGGATATGTATTATCTATATAGTACACCGCAACTACGCAATTTTAACACACATTTTTATAAAGTTCTGGGTCTTCTTTGTTGTAGGTGGGGGGGGGGTCCTTATTGTGTACAGTGTGGCAGCACCTTCACCTGCAGCCACACAGGTCCTGTTGGGACTCCCGACTCCCATCACCAAAGCCAACAAACGAGGGATGATGGGAAATGTAGTCCAACAACACCTGGAGGACCACAAGTTCCCCACGACTGATCTAGAGCTTCAGGGTAAGTTTTCTCGTACCAGCAACATCAGGTGTTTCTGAAAGCAGTCCTTCGAAAGAGTCCGTTTCCAGGGCTTCCTGAGAATCGCCGTACCAGCCTCCCCATCCAGGAAACCAGGACTGAAGATAGCGAAGCATTCCACTGCTGCTGGTATCCGATTCAATTTCAATCGTTTCCTCTGAGGAATCGGACAGCGGCTCCTTGATGCTCTGCTTGAAATGAGGAAAGGTAGGATTCTTTTTTAAAAAGAGGAATTTAAAAGGTGCTGCTAATCAGAACTATTTCTCTTACTGTTACTACATGCCTGGAGTGAATGCATGATTGACCTGCTTTATCCCTGCTCTGTCTAAACGTGTTTGCTGGAATACTGCTACCACCACACCCTCTAACCCACAGCACGATCCAGTGCCGACAGAAACGGGATCCAAACTGGTATTACCAAAAAACAAAAAAGGAGATCAAAATAGCTAGGGAGAGCACCAAGATTTGTGCAAGAACCAAAGAAAGATATATACTATACAGGGAGGGGGAATCCAAGGGAACAAAGAAGTAAACAAAACACAGCCCAATGTGTACTAGAGAAACCTCATTAGCCACAGGGTGTTTGTTTGGGGTTTGTTTGCTTTTTGCTTTGTATCTCACGCTGAATACTGGATAAATGAGATTCAAACAATGCATGAAATCAAATCAATAATTCTGATGTTATTTCACGTGCTTAAAGTCACCGCTCTCGGACATTTCCAGGTTGGTTTGGTTTTCTGTTTGCATCGTTAGCAGTTCCAAACCCCCTAAGGTGCTTCTAAATATTGCATCTCATAAAATCTCTAACCTCATCAAGTTCGCAGAATCTATCGTACACTATTTCGCGTAAGATTTTCAGCTCCTCGAACGTCTGTTCATCCTCAATGCGCTCTATCTCCTCCTGCAGGCGGAAAAGGAAATATTAGCAAATAATCCAGAAAGCTGAAAGACTCAGCTCTTCATTCAGATTTCTTTTCTTGAACGAGCTACTTAATCTGAAGTTATGAGAATTACGGTAAGCTTTGAAATCGCAACACCAATTTAAGTAAATGGTCGAGTCTGGATGCAGGGCATCTTGGTTTATTAAGGAGAAAGATGCATGAGCCTTGTATGCATGCCCGCCACCCCTCAACTCCTCAGTGTACCATATTCCCGCTATGGTTACCTATTACATTCTAACTGGGAAACTATAGTTACCAGGATCTGAACCCATTGTTTGAAGTTCGTTTCAAATCCTGGTTCCAAATGGCACTCAGAGGCCTACTGCCTCCGACACTGGAGGGAGGTGATAAGGAACTCCTTGGAGTCTCTGTAAATGCTACTTCTGCAGTGAAAATGTTCAACTTCTGCAAACGCTTGCTGCTGGGCTACTTATAAACAGCTGCCTATTTTACCTAAACACTGCAGCATCTTACAAATATGTACCCCAGGCATAGGCAAACTCCGGCCCTCCAGATGTTTAGGACTACAATTCCCATCATCCCTAGCTAACAGGACCAGTGGTCAGGGATGATGGGAATTGTAGTCATAAACATCTGGAGGGCCGGAGTTTGCCTATGCCTGAATCCGAACAAAGGTAAACTCTAAAATGTTTTCAACAGGCAGCAACGTATATATATTTTTAAGCCACAAAAGCTCTACGACAGATTACGATTATACATGCCAGTTGCAGAGCTATAATCTCAAGATGATGGCTTAGATACCATAGCCCAGCTGTTTCCCAATACCTGCTCCTCATCAGACAGCTCCACTTCTTTTAACTTCTTGTAATACAGATCTGTGTACAATACAGCATCTTGGGCCCGATGCAACACAAAATCCCAGGAACAGCGTCCCCTCTGCTCTCTGATCTCCGCAATGTGTGCATTCAGAGCAAAACACCACCACTCCTGGCAGCTGAAACATTACAAATGAATGTATTTCTGGTTACTATTATTATCACTGTTTCATTCATTCTCTTCTAACACACTGTCTCAAGGCATTTTACATGTAATGTAATTAAAAGTCAAAAAAGAAAAGCAACACACATTTTAAATGAGACTAAAAATCTAACAAGTGGACACTCATGGTTAGCAGTTATCCCTCAGGTTGCAGAAAGATGCAAGAAAAGGATGAGCTACAAATGGTACTACAAGGCTCTTGCTTGAGGCAGGCTGCAGGTCTAAATGGGAACACCTTAGCCAAGAAAACACTCTAGCTGGTATTTCGTTTCGAGCTCCCCACTTCTTCAATTCTATCTTCATTAACCACTGTAGGAGAGACCCTACAGCCTGGAAAAAAATTTAAAACCAATAGTGGACTGCCGAAGGGATCAACTGGGTTATACTAAAAAGTCAAAACAACAAGGGATAGACTATCTCCAACCAACAAGACAAAACTTAAAAACTAAGTTGGGTAAGATATTATAGAATGCTTCTGAATATTACAGGAAAGTGAAGTACAGCTTTAGACCAATATAAAAATATATATAAACGTGAACAAAAAGATAAAAGGGGGGGAATGATACAATAACCAATTCTCTATGGTCAAAATCTGATTAAAATCCAATAGAATGACAACAAAAATTGTCAAGCAGATACATATTAACCCAAACTACCTTCTTCAGTGATCAGAAGAAAATTATTATAGGCAACCTGTTTACAAAGTATTGGCTGCTGTGTCTAAATGATGTGCTGAGCTCACCAGTCATACAAACTCATGATTACTACGCACAAGTGGTGCTATTGAAAGCACACCACACGAACAAACAAAAGCCCTTCTTCATCTTAACACTGTTATCTCCATTTGTCACTTTGCCAAGCTATGACACTCCTCCAAACTGTAGTTTCTGTGTATGAGCATAATCTTCAGTCCTATTTAAAATTAAGCATAAAAGCAGATGGCAACTCAAGTATGCATTCTTATCACCCATCAACAACAAAAAGTATACAAGAAGGTTTAGGGAACAGTATTTAATTAGGAAAGGGAGACTTGCATGTATGGTTATTTGATCCAAGAAAACAGAGCTCATACTTTCCAGCTACTGGGACCTTCGGCTTCCATCTTCTGAATCTGAGTTGTCGCTCTTTTCGATCCAGCTCTTTCAAAAAGTCCATTATTTGTCGGTATTGTGTCTGTGTGAATAAAATAACCATACAGTGGTTAGGCAATCAGTACGGATGCATTCCGTAACAGAACACAAATGCCAATAATAACGGCTGAACTCAAGAATGAACTTCGCCGCTTTGCCTAAAAAACTGTCCACACATATAACGAAAAGGCAACACGGGCTTTAAGTAACTGTCCAGGGTAACTGGCAAAGCTAGAGAGACGCAAAGGCAGTAACAGATTTATAGTTAGTGGCTTTGATAGTTTATTCCCAAATTCAAAGAAGCTAAAAAAAGTGATGCGAACACAGGAAGAAATTTCCGAAACCACCATAGATATCGGCTGTGAGGACTCAAGCTTTGTGGTTTGAAGCAAGCCCTCCTTACCTGTTAGCTTTGCTGCTGACTACTTGCATTTTTTTTGTGGCCTATAGGCATGTAAGGCTATGTACTATTGGTAGAAAGGGTGCTGCATGGAAACCAAGGCCAGAGCTGAGGTTTCCTAAAAGCTGAGCAATGAATGATTAAAAGGAGACCCAGAGGGCTGGTTGAAATCTGGCCGCAGGAAACCTACGTATTCTCCAATTGGGAGTGGCAGTGGTGAAGTCTAAGTGACTGCGCCTCTCCTAAGCTGACAAGCAAGTTCATGGCAAAGGCGGAATTCAAACAAGGGCCTTTCTATACAATTCTATACAAGCCTGGAATAAAGAACGGAGTTAAGCAACATGTGCATGCGTGAAAACACTGGATGCAGGAGAAATGGTACGTGATTCGCTTGAGTGGTATATGTATGCTGGTAAGGTAAAGGTTAAGGGACCCCTGACCATTAGGTCCAGTCGTAACCGACTCTGGGGTTGCGCGCTCATCTCGCATTATTGGCCGAGGAAGCCGGCGTATAGCTTCCAGGTCATGTGGCCAGCATGACAAAGTCGCTTCTGGCAAACCAGAGCAGCACATGGAAACGCTATTTACCTTCCCGCTGTAGCGGTTCCTATTTATCTACTTGCATTTTGACGTGCTTTTGAACTGCTAAGTTGGCAGGAGCTGGGACCAAGCAACGGGAGCTCACCCCGTCACAGGGATTCGAACTGCCGACCTTCTGATCAGCAAGTCCTAGGCTCAGTGGTTTAACCACAGCGCCACCTGGGTCCCTATGTATGCTGGTACTCTGTGTTAAAATGAAAGTTGTACGCGAGCATTCCTCTTCTATGAATTGTTTGATATGACATTCAGCCTTGATTTGTGTAGGTTTTGCCAACAAACACTGCATGCCGTTACTGTCTGGCTTCGACAACTGGAAATGTTCACCCCTTACAGGGCAACCTCCTTAAATCAGCTTTTACCTGTGAAAGTTTCAGAGGTATTGTCTCCAGCTGAATGTCAAACTCAAGCCGTGGGGTATTCCGCGATTTGAGGGGCTCCTTGGAACAGTTTCTCTTCAGAAGGGCAGAGGTACACACAGGCTCCATGATGTAGTTATGGTCACGGCTTTCCATGCTTTCATCCATTGCTTCCTAGAAATCATAACCAAGTTAATTCCTCTGAATAGGCAAGCATTTCTCATGCTCACAGGCAAAGGAAAAAAAAGAAGAAGCTTTTACCTGCAACTCCCCAGGTGGCAAGTCTCCCATTAAAGCACTATCAGTGTCCCAATAGATGCTGAAGTCAGCAATATCCAGCTGCTTTTTCTTCATCAGCTCCTCCACCTTAAAATGAGGACAACTAGATATGAGCCACAGAAAAACCACACAGTATCAAATAACCAGCGCACCTTGTTCCATGTAGTACTTTATTGATTTATCAAATTTACGAACATAATACCATCAAGATGGTGCACAAGACAAAGACAGAATACCGTACTTTTCCATCTATAAGACGAGGGGTTTTTACTCAAAAATAAAGTTAAAAATGGGGGAGTGTCCTTATACAGTACATGAGTAGTGCAGAGGGGGGACGGGCGATTGGTTGCAGTCGCAAGCAGGATCATGTGATTGGGTGAGTGAATGGTGTCTGCTGCAAGGGCTGCTTTGGATAGGCTGCTGCTTTGTCTAATGGGTGGGTTATTGGTGGATGCAGCAAGGGCTGCTTTGAATTGGCCTCTGCTTCAGCAATTTTGCGTGCGTTGCTTGCGATTGTTAGTGTTTGTCAGTTGGGTGAGTGATTTTCTGCAAACCCCCCCCCCAAAAAACCCTCAACAACGCTGGTCAATCCTCCCCCAAAAAAGCTCTTCCCCCAAAAGCAATCCTTTCCCCATTTTTTTTATTTTAGTCCCCAAAAATAAGGGGTGTCTTATACATGGGGGCATGCTATACACAGAAAAGTACGGTATGTTCTAAAAACAACAAAACCGTTTCAATGAAATCATAAAATGATAGATCTTTACAAATTCTGAAAACAATAAAAAATGTTTCTGCAGACATGCTGAAGACATGCCTTCGAGGTGTCTTCATAATCTAAGCATTAATGACCAATACACACAGAAAATGCAACCCAGATCATGCTGCCAGAGACAACAACAAAAGATCGATTGCACTGAACTTTAATTGGTGGCCAGGACCTGTTACCAGGTCACAGCTTGACTTAATGCCGGTCACAGTAGCAGCAATACAGCCATAAAAATTAGGGTGGGTTCTGAGTCTGAGAAGGTTGAAGACTACTATAGTACAAGGTACTTCTACAACAAATAACATAAATCAAATCACTTGCTACAGGAGAGAGCCAAAAAGAAAAATGAGAAGACAACACGTTCACTAGCCGATCTATCCTAAGTGAAAATCACTATTTAATCTGTCTCTGCCTCAGACCTGAATCAAACCACTGTTCTTGAACACACACATCCTTTAGTTGAATTCAGACTTTTCCTGCTTAATATTCCATCCATGGAAACCAGTGGCATTTTTTAAAGCACTTTACACAACACAGCATTGACTCACCGGCTCATTTACGGCATTTTGCACAGATACATTTTTTATGCAGACTCCAAACGCAAACGGCTGTGAAGGATTTGTGACACCATCCTCAAACCTCAGGTGGACATCTTGAATGTTTAACTGAAGGAGGATAAGAGGGAGAAGGGGAGGTTCCCTTCAGTTAGCAGGTGCAAACTTATGGCTAACAAAAGGTTTTAAACACATGACATGGATGGAACACTGTCTTAAATGGGAAAATGCTGGTCAATCACCAAAAAGGACTAAAGGTTCCAGTCAGGCGTAATATACTGCATAACATTTGCTCATGCTACACAGTCGCATGCTCAGCGGCAACACTCTTTGCACTTCATTATTTGCTACAGTAAAATCTTCCTTGGTGCTCAAAAGAACCGCCTAAATCGCCTCCCTCCTACTCAAAATGAAGTAACACCCAAGTCATCTTTTTGTAGAGGAAATTACAGGTTGGCTTATTTGTTAATTTTGCTGGCCTTGGTAGCCAAAACAACAACAACAATCTGTGGCCACCAGAACTCTGTTGCTCCTCACAATGACTGGGATCTTGTACCAGAGAATATATTGTATGTGCCAGAATGAGATTTGGACCAATCTACTGCTCTCCTCCCCAGCTGTAGGGGAGTGTTCTTGCAAGGATGCTATACTTCCAATTCCAAGCATCTTTTTAAACACAGTGCCAAAAACAAGCCTGAACCCTCCTCTTTAGCTGGACCTGACCACAAGAGCACTGCCCCCCCCCTCCTGTGGTTTCCAGCAACTGGTATTCAGAAGGATGACTGTCTCAGACTCCGGAAGCAGAGCATAACCATCATGGCTAGCGGCCACTGTGTTATCCTCCATAAACTTGCCCAATCCGCTTTTAAAGCCATCCAAGTTAGTGGCTCTCACCACCTCCTGTGGGAGTGAGCTCCGCGGTTTAACTACGCACCATGCAAAGAAGTGCTTTATTTTATCTGTCCCGAATCTTCAAACATTCAGTTTCACTAGATGCCTGCAACTTATTGCGAGAGAGGGAGAAAAATCTGCCCACTCTCTCCATGCCATGCATAATGTTATAAATTGCTATCATGCCACATCTTACTTTTCTTTTCTCTAAACTAAAAAGCCCCAAATTTCTCCGCTACATCTGCTTGATCATTTTGGTTCCTCTTTCCTGAACCCCTTTCAATTCTATTCTACAATATCCTTCTTGAGCTGAAGCAACCAGAAATGCACAGCGTGTTCCAAAAGTGGTTGCACTATAGATTTGTATAACGGCATTAGGATAGCTGCAGCTTAATCTTCAGTTTCTTTGAAGGTTGGAGAGGGGAAATTGCAGGTCAAATGGTGAGGCACATCAAGGGCCACATCTGATCCAAGTTGCCCCCGCCCCCGGTTTTAAATGTCATGAAGGCATGTTCCCTATAATCCATCAATCATATAATTATGATCCCCACAGGCACTCATCATCCATTCACAAGATTTCCTCTCCTATATGCAGTGCTTGCTGCAGCAACCCGAGAATGTGTTCAGGGGGAAGGAAACTTTTCCTCTGCTTGCACACAATTAAGCTGATGGCAGGTGCAGGGAGGAGACTGCCCACCGATCCAACTTACTTCTATGTTTTCTACGATCCGTGCGACGACAGATGCGGTGACCGAATACCAGTAAGATTCTGCTGTCTCTTCCCGCTCTTTCTGAAAGAGAGGAAGAGGAGGGATTCAATCTTGTGCAAGTATGAAAATAACACCTACAAGTGGCTTTGTGGACTAAGCTAGAGGAGAGGAGAGGAGAGGAGATATTCCTGAACACTTGTAGGCTCTTAATCAAAATCAGCCACCAATTTCTCATGTTTGAACATTTAACTGTCTATAACGGAGATGGAGAACTTGTGATCCTACAGATGTTTCTGGGCTAAGAAAGTCCGTGATCTCTAACCATTGGCTATGCTGGCTAACACAACAACATGAAGAAGCCCCAGACTCCCCAATCCTGATGTGTAATAAAGTGCTGTTGCTTACCGACAGCCCCCTAAACAACCAAGATGTTTGAAAGACCTCCTATCATATGGACCTGCCCATTGGTTGAGATAATCTTCCAAGGGCCTACTGCATGTCCCGTTACCAAGAGATTTTGTTGGTGCGAATGTGAAACAGGGTCTTTGCTGTGGCACCACCCCGATTAGCAAATTCTCTCCCTAGGAAGGCAAGACTGGCTTCATCCAGCCTTTTTAGTGGGCAGAAAACACTTTATTATCTTTCCCCAGTACACTTTCTGAATTTGGGAAACATAGATGAATGTACTATTAGGCTATAGCTCTAAGATCAAAGAATATACAATAGCCAAGTTCCTCACTGTAGCCAACAAAATCAGGTCACAGTTAATGGAAAGAGAAATCATGAGTAAATTATGTGGGGGGTTTTGTTTTTTAAAAAACTATTTATTATTGTTTATAGAAAAAGGCACCACTTGTGTGTATGCACATTGCCTTCCAAGGCCATGCCATTTTATTTTAAGAGAAACAAGAATTCGGTTTTCTGGATCTAGCCAGAAGGAATTTGATTTGTGGTTTTAAAGTAATTTCCCTAAATGCAGAGATAGTTTCATTCAAAGCCCCAAAGCAACTCACTTTCCATTTTTCTTCCAGTGCTAATAAAATAGCTGCCTTGCTTTCTCTTTCAAACAGCCTCTCTTTTTCTTCATCGAAATCTTCTTGCTTTTCCGGTGAGCCAATGAGGTGTAATTTCGATACCGATATCACCCATGGATCAACATGAGGGCGATAAAATGGTATCTGTAGTGTTATCTTGCCAATGAAGCCTACAATTGCCAAGGAGAACAATGTCAGTACATATAGAAACATCTTCCCTCTCAAGCTTCCCATTCACTTGAAAAAAACAAAAACCCGTGGGGTGCCAGCAGAGCCAATAAGGCAACAATGTAATGCATATAAATTCCATACATACAGGTAAGGAATATAAATGTCACTTTCGTGACAAGCATTATTGCAAAATGTGATGATCATGCTGCTTAAAGTCACTGGAAGCCGCTGAGATTCACTGCCAATTTATTGTTTTAAAACCACCGGGTCACTATAATAAGAACTTTCTTACAAAGATGTTCCAGTGAATATAACACTTCAACAGCTGCAGAAGCACACTTCTAAAACATACCAGCTTTGACCTCAAAAGGCAGCAAATCCTTCAAGGCCTCTTTCTTGAGTGGTAAATTTTCCAATTCTACAGCACCTGCAAGAACAAATCAGCAAAGCAGATTCTGAAGGGAAAAGACTCCTGTTTCATCATAGTATAGAGAAGTGAGGTAATGAGAAATATATTAAAAGATAGCACAACAACTCATCGTCCGTCCGTCCCCCCCAAAAAAAGCAAGCAGGTCTGAAATACCAAAACCAACTAAGCATCTCTAAAGGTAAAAGTTACAGGTTGTATCCAATACTAGTAGTACTCAGAGCAGACCCACTGAAATCAATGGGTCTATGTCAGTGGTTTTCATCCAGTGTGCCATGGCACCCTAGGGTGCCTTGAATGGTGGCCAGGGGTGCCACAGGCAACACTGGCCTCTGTCCCTCTTTCCTTCCCTCCCTTCTCTGATGCTCTCTCGCATCCCTGTCTTCCAAAGGCTTGCACAGCTGTTTGTTGCAGAAGTCCTGGCTACAGGCTCCCCAGTTGTCTCTAGGGCTGACCAGGGGGTGCTGGGTACCAGGAGCTGAGGTGGCCTTGAAGTAAGCAAACAAGTGGATGAGGGAGCCCAGCCAGCCAGTCTGCCAGCCCTTGCTATTGGGAATGAACAAACAAGTCCCGGCCCCTGTGAGGCAGTGTGAGGAGGCACCTCTCTTTGGGGCAGGGGTTTGGGCAGCTCAGAAACTAGGGGCGGTGACAGTGGCTGCCCAGAGGACTCCCAAGGAGGGGAGGAAACACTCCACAAGTGAAGTGTTCAAAAATGGGTGAGAGGCAAGGGGTGACATAACTGTGCTTCTGAGTCCCACAGTGGTGCCACAGAAATAATGTAATTGGTCAAGGGAACCATGGACACAAAACGGTTGAAAACTTCTGACCTATGTTAACCATGTCCATTAACTTCAATGGGTCTACTCCAAGTAAGACCAGCAATGAATGCAACCCATCATTTGTTTTCTGCCCTTCTCCTAAGAATCTCAGAGTGGTAATTTGGCCACATCACAACAGTGAGAAATAGACTGGGAGATGCCAGCTTGCCCAAAGCTTCAGAGGCAAATGTGATTCCATTAAGCTATAGGACAGGAAGAGATGGAACTACAGGGTCTCGCCACTGGCTCTGATGAAAGACCATTGACTTCTCCTCCTTGAAATCATTCCATTCTGGCTGCTCATTACAAGAACTCTGATACATAAGAAATAGTGCCCAGGCTTGTCTTTTTTCCTCCTGCCCTTTGTGTTGTGCCTTTTAAATCATAAGCCTGAGGACAGTTGCAGTCTTATCATTGACACCTGTAAACTGCTCTAAGGACCTTTACTGGCTGAAGAGTGGAATAAAAATGCTTTAAATAAAGGTGTGTGTTTGAACCTAAGGTGTATATTTGAATCCTCCTCTATTTCTATACTGGTTCCATGGCAGAACATGGAAACAGACTCTGACAAATGTATGGCATGCTTTAAATGAAATTAGTTCTATTTGTAACATTCATGTGCCTTACCTTTCAGAAGAGCTACTGACAGTTGATCTGTGTTCAGGTTGCTGACATACTTGCCGAGGTAGTTGTTGAGAACCCAGGCTATTAATCCCTCCAACATGACTACTTCTTGGGAAAGGGTAGCAAGGACTGCTCTCTCATTCCTGGTTGCTCTCTTCCATAGTTAAGAGGGATCTGCATGAAACGCAGAAGGAGGAATTTAACCTCAAAGGCACATACTGTACACGAAAGCTGCTAAATGCAGCCACCGTTATCACAGCAACAATGAATACTGTCCAGCAGTATCCAGCAAGGAGCCATAGCTAGCCCAGGCACAGAGCATGCACCCTGCATGGAGAAAGGCCCAGGTCTTAAAAGGCCACAGCCTCCCTTATGGACCCGCCCATGGGTTGAAATCCAGGTTCAGTCCCCAGTATTTTCAGGTAAATCTGGGAAGGTCCCCTGCCTGAAAGCCTGGAGAGCAACTACTGTTAGCCACAGCAGACAATACTAGCTAGATGGACCAATGGTCTGACTCCTTCTAAGGCAACTTCCTCTGTTCCTAAAAAGCTGTAGAACAGGCATCCCCAAACTTTGGCCCTCCAGATGTTTTGGACTACAATTCCCATCTTCCCCGACCACTGGTCCTGTTAGCTAGGGATCATGGGAGTTGTAGGCCAAAACATCTGGAGGGCCGCAGTTTGGGGGTGCCTGCTGTAGAATTTTACTCCTTACAAACACCTTGCCAGCATTCCCGATATGAGTTGTTTCTCCTATTAAGCTAATACAGGCTTCCTCAAACTTGGGCCTCCAGATGTTTTTGGCCTACAACTCCCATGATCCCTAGCTAGCAGGACCAGTGGTCAGGGATTATGGGAATTGTAGTATCAAAACATCTGGAGGGCCGAGTTTGAGGAAGCCTGAGCTAGTAAGTTGCAGCACCAGTCACTGCCTCTGAGTCAATAATGCTGCCATTTTCCCCATCCCCAGTCCCAACACGTGGGAGCAAACCACACCATTTTAAAATTCCTTTCCTGATGCTCTTCCTGCCTCTGCACCTGAATAGGGCCCACCCACTTCCCAAGCCACTACTTGTTTCCCCAGTTTTGCTCTCTGCAGACTGCAAAACCCTCATTGGCAAATGTAAAGGTAAAGGTAAAGGGACCCCTGACCGTTAGGTCCAGTCGCAGATGACTCTGGGCTTGTGGTGCTCATCTCGCTTTATTGGCCAAGGGAGCCGGCGTACAGCTTCCAGGTCATAATAATAAATTTTATTTATACCCCATCCTCCCCAGCCAAGACCGGACTCAGGGCGGCTAACACCAAATATAAAAACAGTTAATTAAAATACAGCTTAAAAACAAGATTAAAAACAACATTAAAATTAAAATGCAGCCTCATCAGAAAAAGGAAAAAGGGGGAGGGGATCAAGTTGATCTGTTTTATAAGCCTTTCTTTATTCTGGGTGTTTGGTGGGTATATGAGAGAGAGAGAGAGAGAGAATTAATGAATGACGTTGAACTCATTTGGTGTGGAAATGCAGCACTCCCACTGTGCCCCATGTATTATCATAGGCGACCAAGCCCAGTCACATGTTTTGACCCATCCAGAGTCCCTGTTGTGATCCAACATCTGGACAGAAAGTGGGTCACTGCCAACCATATGAACTTTCCAAAAACCTTCCTGATGCCCTAAATTGATTACGATCTGGCTAACATGTTCAAGTTAGTTAGTAAAACTGCAAAGGTCAATGCTATGTGCAGTAAAGGTAAAGGGACCCCTGACTGTTAGGTCCAGTCGTAACAGACTCTGGGGTTGCGGTGCTCATCTCGCTTTACTGGCCGAGGAAGCCGGCATGGTCCAGGTCATGTGGCCAGCATGACTAAGCCGCTTCTGGCAAACCAGAGCAGCGCACGGAAACGCTGTTTACCTTCCCGCCAGAGCAGTACCTATTTATCTACTTGCTTTCGAACTGCTAGGTGGGCAGGAGCTGGGACCAAGCAACGGGCGCTCACCCCGTCGCGGGGATTTGAACTGGCGACCTTCCGATCGGCAAGCCCTAGGCTCTGTGGTTTAACCCACAGTGCCACCCGCGTCCCGTATGTGCAGTACTCTTACACAAAGTTATTCCAGTAGCCCAAAGTAGGGTTTAAGGCTACAGGAGGGGTCACTGCAGGCTCTGGTATATACCAATGATGTCACTGCCATGCGATAAGGACTAGGATCAATATCCAGACTCAAAGCAGAATCAGATTAACTCTGCAGAGAGCCAGGGAGCAGGCGGGGGGAATCAATCAGTTATTTCATCACCTCAAGAATCTGAGCCCGCTTGGGATGCAGCCCAGACTTTTGCACAGATTCTATTATCTTCTAATTACTGCTATTAACTAGAAGGCACATTTGGGAATGCTTTCTGTTTTTGCAATTGTAACCTTAATTTTGTAATTCTTTACACAGGCAGGGATCGGTCTTCTTCTTAATTACACCACTATAGTATATCGATGTCACAATACTACTACTTAGTGACTCAGGTCCAAAGATCTACTTTATGAATATCCAAGTTCGTGGAGGTTCTAGTGGAACTTTCGACTTTCCCCAAATTCTTCAGACTATTTATGAACTTGCCTCCCTTTCAAAATAAGTGTGTTACAAACAGCATTGCACTGCTCACAAGTCCAAACCTGTCTTGGGCCAACAAAACTAGTTATAAGAAATAAAGGGGAAAACACTGTTCACCCAAAGCCAGGCCTTTTCTTCCACTAACCCGTTTTCTCTCAGTCTCAGCAATCTCACCTCCAAATCTGAAATACAAGATGCATTCTAGAAAGGTAGCTGTGTTAGCTATGTGGCAGTAAAACCACCAAGTGTGGTGCACCTTGCAACTGAGAAATAAGTTCAGGCACCTGCTTTCGTAGGGCAAAGCCCACTTTGTCAAATGCACTGAGTGATTGTATTAACTAGTTGATGGAGAAATTAATGAGTTGTGTACAGATACCATTTCCGCCTAAGAATGCAATAGAAGGGAAAATAATCCAGAGTGAGAAGAACTATCCTGTCCCAACTGGCAATGAACAAACAAAGCAAGAGAAATAGTATACATCAGCATCCTCAAAGAACCAAATTTTAGAACAGTTAATCTGTTCTTGAAAGAGTCACCAACCCTTTTACACCAGAATCTAATTCATCAAACGCAACAATAAATAATAAAGCCATGTCTAATAATAGTTTTGCAATATGAAGTATTTTAGGTGACAGCTAGTGTAGCATAGAAGCCAAGAGATTTGGCAAGAAATCAACTAATTCCAGGTTCAAATCTTGTATCTGCCATGAAGTCACTTTGTGGTCTGTGGAGGGCCATTCTTTGTTCCTGTCAAATCAGCCAATGGGGTTATTACCCATAGCATTGTTGTAAGAGTAACACTAAGATAAAGGATCTAAAAAACTTCTGACCTACATAAATGCTATATGTGGGATAATAATAGCATAATAATAGCCTGCAAAACAGCTTTGGTGTACACTTGGAAAGAGGATAATGGATGTGATTAAAAAGCTCTATAAGATGAATCCTGCTCGATCTGACAAAAGGCCTATCTAGTCCAGCTTCCCACAGAAGTCAACTAGACATAAGAAGAGTCCTGCTAGATCAGACCAAAGGCTCATTTAGTCCTACATCTGTTTTTCAGAGACCAACCAGATGCACATTATGGGATGCTCGCAAACAGGACTTGAGAGCGATAGCACTCTCCTCACTTATGAAACCCAACAACTAGTATTCAAAGGCATACTGTCTTGGGCAGGGGGATAATCACACAGCCATTGGGGCCAGTAACCAAAATCATCCATGAATTTGTGTAATCCACTTTCAAAGCCATCTAGGTTGGTGGCTGCTGTTACATCATGTGGGAGCAAGTTCCATAGTTTAACTATGTGATGTGCGTGAACACGTTTCGTCTGTCCCAAAATGATTCATATGAATTGCGGTATCACAGAAGTCCTTAGACTGTCCATAAGGAAGCTACAACCTTCTATGCTATACCATCATCAATCAGCTATACCTAGGATAATACTATGACCTTACTTCTGAAGGCTATTGTAACTATGACACCACGATAATAGACATGAAGCACTTTTGATGCTTGAAAGCACTAAGCAACTGCTACTCTTCCAAGCTACAAGAAGTGGGGGTGGGCAGGGGGAGAGAGAGATAGAAAGAATGGGAAGAATCCTACCTGCCCCTACCCAGGGCTGCTGCAATGTGGACATAATATACTAAATACTAATCATTATGCAGAAACCACTAGAAACAAATTAAAATGCTATTATTCTCCCACCCGCAACAATGGGGAGGGGGTATGGGTTGAGGGGGAAAATGTGAATATGCTCATTGTACTGACAGACCTCACAGGGATGTATCAAGCCAGCTGCCTGGGGGAAACGTGCAGCAGGAGCTACTGTCCTCCTGACTTGGGTGTTGTTACCTTCACTGCTCCTGGATCTGATCTGGGGGAAAGAGTGCTCATTATCAAGGAGAAGACAGCCAGAAACGCCACTGACATTGGTTGTAACCTTAAGAGCTTGTGCCTGAAATTGCTTTTCCTTCCTTTCTCCCTTCTATTCCCTTTCCCTCCATTGCCATTCCTTGTTCGCCTGACAGCCTTATAAGAAGTGACTTTGTGTAAGCTGCTCTGTTCAGAGAGCCTTTCCAGCTCACATGCTTATGTTTTTCCAGCTTATGTTTTTATTTGCGTTGTAGGCTGTCCATGTGGGATATAAATAAAAAAATATTGTTATACACACACACACACATGCTGGGTATAAGTGCAGCATAGCTAAGTAATAAATTAACTTAACACATAATTTCAACAAATGAGACGGGCACCATTGATTAAAGCACCATATAGACTCGAGAAAGGCTAGGACAGGTGAACCGTTTTCCACGACGCAAACAGCACACGAATACTAAAGGAGGGTGAAATGGGAAGAAGCTCCTTCTACCGGCCGACCTCACAGGGTTTTTCGCAGACGGACACCGAGAGAAGAATTGGTACGAAGCAATGCCAATGGGGGGGGCATACTATTCTCCCCAACGACAACATGGTGGGGGAGGAGGGGGAAAAGAGAATAGGAAGACGCTAATCGCACGGACCTACCTCACGGGGTTGTTGTGAAAGGGAGGGGGGAGAAGCCCAACACTCTGGAGATATATGGACGTGCGAAGCCAAAACCAAGTGCGAAGCTATCGGGCCCCGCCCCCTTTTCCCATCAGGCGTAGCGAGAAAGTCACCTCCTCGCCAGCCAAAGGGAGGGGAAAGGACAGGGCAGCCCAGGCGGGCCTGCGCCGAGTCTCCTTCTCCTCCGCCGCTGCCTCCCGCCTCAGCACTTCCGGCGACGTCGAGTGACGGCCACTTACTTCCCTTTGCCCTTCCGTCCCCGGCGCGCGCGCGAGAGAGAGGGGCGAGCGTACCTGACAATCCTCGCGGGCCGCCGTCCTGCGCTCGCTGTGTGAGCCGTGCCGGGCCCGCCTACCTTCGGCCTGCGTCAGGTCGAGCGCAGAGCGACGGCGCAGGCCGAGAAGCGGGACGCAGAGCCGTCGATCGGATCCGTCGGCCGGGCCGGCGTTTACCGAACGCCATTGTTGGGAGGCCGGGGAAAGCGGGCGTGGCCCGGGGGGGGGGAAGCTCTCGGTTGTCGTGGCAACGGAGGCCGCCCGGTTCAGGCTGCAGTGCTGTGCGCAGGCGCACCTTAACATTGTTGTAGAACGGCGGGATAGAAGCTGCGCTGGCGTAGCTTAATTTGTTAGAAGGGGTCGTTGATGTAATAAGCAAAAACCTGCTCTTATTCCCTTATGGGGTACACAAGAGCCCTTATTTGGTTCTCCATCGGTTGGAGAATATAACAGAGGCGAACCAGAGAATTTTGAGAAGCAAAGCCTTTATTTTTGCTGTTACAGGGTCCTTCCCCTCACGCAGGAGAGCAAGGAAGGAACCCCAAACAAAGGTGTCCTGCCCTTAAATAGAAATTTGAAATTGGTTTCAGCCCACCCCATCACCCATACATCACAGAAGGGATGTAGCCCAAGACCGCCCTCCCTAAATTCATCATAGATACATCATGAAAGGGGAGGTCTGGTGGCAGTAATCTGAGCATCCTGGACCCTGCCCCCTGCTCCCAAAACCTAATCAAGTAAAAAAAGAGAGATATTTACATTTAATATGTAAATCTCTGGCGTGGGTCTCTGGAGTGGAGCAGAGGCGAAGAAGGTGGTGTTGCGAGGGATTCTGGGTAACTGCAGCTGTCAGATTCGGTCACCCCTCTCTGTTCATTAGTAATGGTGTCCTGAACCCCCCCCCCCAATATGATTTTATAACACATAATACAAAGAAGTTATATAAAGCATTAATACTTTTGTAATTCAAACAGCACACATGCACCAAACGACAACAGTAAAATAACATAAAAACATAAATCGGCTCAGCCCATCAAAGTTCTGGTGGAAAAGCCAAGTTTTTGCCTGGCGCTGAATAATGCCAGGTAGACCTCACATATGACAAGGAGCATTCATCCTGATTTGCTTGTGGGGTCTTTATAAGTCTTCCCATTAGTCATTTGTTTGCCCCATCAGTACCAGCTTTGTTTGCACTAGGGCAACAGAGCACAGGTTAAGCCCCCTGCTTTCCTCTGGTGCTGCTGAGTGCCCCGTTTTACTGCCTCCCATTACGATGAATGCCATGTGAAGATCTGAGTGTGTGAAGATGTGGAAGCCACTCAAAATTACCACACAATAGATGTCCCAGTCAGATTTATTTAGATGTAACATAAAGCGATAGATCTGCTTGTCCCACCTGCGGGGTTTTGGTACTTTGGCCTGTCGGGAGAGCACAGGCCCAACAGACACTGGCAAAGCTTGAGGGTTCTTCCTTATATGTCATACCAACAACGAAAATGGTTATGCTATGCAAAGCCTAGTTTCATTTCACGGGGGGTTATCAAGATGGTTCAAAATCATAGATGGAGAGGACTTTTGGGTCCTTCTAGCTCAGAGCTTTCTGCACTGAAAAAAAAACCCAGGTTTCAAATAGGGGTCCCTCCCAGCGCTACCTGGAGATGCCGGGGATTGAACCTAAGACCTTCTGCATGCAAAGCAGCTGCTCCTCCAACGCAACGATAGGATCAGGAGAGACCATTCATTTGAAAGGCAAAGCAAAATTCTTCACTTTTTTTCCTCCAAGGCGTCTCACAAGCAAGCATGTGTAAGGGACATAAAGGTAAAGGGACCCCTGACCATTAGGTCCAGTCGTGACCGACTCGGGTTGTGGCGCTCATCTCACTCTATTGGCCGAGGGAGCCGGCATACAGCTTCCAGGACATATGGCCAGCATGACAAAGTCGCTTCTGGTGAACCAGAGCAGCACACGGAAATGCTGTTTATCTTCCCGCTTGGAGCGGTACCTATTTATCTACTTGCACTTTGAGGTGCTTTCGAACTGCTAGGTTGGAAGGAGCTGGGACCGAGCAACGGGAGCTCATCCCGTCGCGGGGATTTGAACTGCCGACCTTCTGATCGGCAAGCCCTAGACTCTGTGGTTTAACCCACAGCGCTGGGAGGTAGAAAGTGTTGAACACTTGCAACTGAAGCTTTCTCGTGCACAGATGACTAAAATTCCCTCTCTTTTTTTTTTAATAAAACTGCTTTCTCTCCCCACTCAGTGATATATTACATTCCTTTATTTATTTATTTATTACAGCAACTGCACACAATAACATAAATGGAAAAGAATGCAGACTAAAATTCTGGAAAACTACAGTATATTGAATTTAAAAAAGTTTTGAAAAACAAATTCATCATCCCTATTGAACAATGGAAACCTGTTTGGAAGGAAAACATTTGCAATCAAATTGCAGCCATCTTACAGGCCTGGGCCTCTGGAAGTGTGACTGAAAACCCAGCCTTCTGCTTAGATTGGATAACTTAGCCATAGGGAGACACCTTTTCCGGGTCAGATCCAGCTCAGTATTGTTGACACTGACCGGCGGCAGCTCTCCAGGGATGGGGCAGGAGCCTTTCCAAGCTACCTAAGTTTGCCTCGGACCTTTAGGGAACAATGCATGTGATCTGCCACTAAGTTGTAGATGCCCCAAATGACCACAGGAAGCTGCCTTTTACCAAGTCCATCTACCTCAGTATTGTCAACACTGACCGGCAGCGGCTCTCCAGGTTTTCAGACGGGACATTCCTAGCCCTACCCGGAGATACCAAAGATTGGACTTGGAGTTATTTGCATGCAATGCATGTGCTCTGTATACGCTCCCACAGGAAGCTGACTTATGGTCAGACCATTAATCCATCTGGTTCATCTACACAATGACTAACAGTGGCCCTCCAAGGTTTCAGACAGGAGCATTCACAGCCCCGTCTGGAGATGCTGGGGACTGAACCTGGGACCGTCTGCACGCAAAGCGCATGGTTTCACCACAGAGCAACAGCTCTTTTCCAGTTGCTAAAAACACAGGCAGCATTTCTCCACACCCTGGGCAGAGCTTGTCTGGGATTTGAACCCAGGACTTCCTGCACCCTAAGCGAAAATAATACACGTAGGCCAAAAAGCAGGAAGGGGGCAAACTAGGAGGTGATGGAAAGTAAAAGGTGGGATGGAGGCACCGGGGGGGGGGACACATTTTGGGGTGTCAGCTGGCCACGGAATCAGAGCACCATATCACTATAGGTGTGATTTTGGGGCAACGTGGTGATCACCACACTCCAGAATCTGCATCTTTAGTCACCGACAAATCCTGGAATTCCAATACTGTATGTATATTTCTCACAAAGTTCGTTTTCTTCACCTTTTATATATTGCTAAGGAAGCACCTGAGATTCTTTAGAACCCGTGACGGGCTTGTGATCCATTTGTAACATACAAAAACTTCTGTGCCACACTCGGCGAGTCTCCACAAGCCTCCCTCATGTAGCCTTCATGCCCACATCTTGTACGCTCAGTGGAAGTGCCTTCCCCACGCTGTGGTCAAACGCGTCCATATTGTCCTCAACCTCTTCCGCAATCTGCGTCCCGCTCTCCTTTTTCGAGGGGCTTTCTTCCTTCGACAGGGGAAGGTCTTCTGCCAAAGCGCAGTCTCTGGAATCGGAGGCCCCCGGAGCATTCAGCAAGTGGAACGGCAAGCTGTGGTCCGAAGCGTTGCAGATGCTGACTGTGCAACTGACATTGACATGTGTCCCACTGCCGGATTGCTCTGTTATTAAAAAAATAAGAAGGCAAAACCAATTTATAGCTGGCACTTTACTCCACCATAGCTCTCCTTTGTGCATCTTCACTGTGTTGGAGGGGCTGCCGTGTGGTCGGTACATATAAGTACACATGGCGGGACTGAGATTTGGTGGCTGAAAGGTGGCTGAATTTTGGAAGAAGGTGTTTGCTGAGATCGCTCCGATAATTACACAAACGATTGCTCCATCTTTCTACCTGGCGCTTTTGAACCTGTACATAGAAACAGAACTTACATCAACAGCAGCCCAGGGTTGTACTGTATTGCCAAATCCTAATAATTTGGATTCGGAAAAACTTCTGTGTTCTGTTTATAATATGTTGGGGAGGGGAAATCTATCTTGTTAATCATTTGGATTGCTGGCATTCTAGGGTTTAACAAATTACCTTTATTGAAAAGAGAGCTCACAGACTAAAAGTGTCTAAAGGGCAGAGCTTGAATGGCCATTTTTAATATACATAACAGGCACCCCCAAACTTCGGCCCTCCAGATGTTTTGGACTACAATTCCCATCTTCCCCGACCACTGGTCCTGTTAGCTAGGGATCATGGGAGTTGTAGGCCAAAACATCTGGAGGGTCGCAGTTTGGGGATGCCTGATATATAACATGATTTTATTTCTTATACAAATATTGAGGCACACCACACACATGGTGGTTACTCATTGGCAGCAATACATGCAAATGTCTGGTTTGTTTAAAGCTATATAGAACCTTCATTCTCAATAATGCTAGAACTCACAGGGGGAGAACACTTTTATTTTCCGATATCTTTATTATTTGTAAGGAGGACACTCTATTGTCCCTTTGGAGCTGCACTGGACCTTTGCACTTTCATCCTTCCTTGAATACTTTCTGCTTTATATTTTTGATTCTTTGTTTTCTTTCTTGCTATATTTTCATTTTTCTTTTCTTTTGTAACTGATCAATATACCTATTTAAACCACACTACTATTGGGCAACTGATAAATGGAATAAATGAGTACAAGCAGCATGCTCAGGGGAGTTTCTTACTTGAGTTTGCACCGCTGTGATGCACGCAGGTATTTGATGGAGAAGATCTTTGTTGAGTCCTCTCTGTGTTGGTGCTTAAAGTGCCCTCGCTGCTGACCCCGCTGCTTTTCTCAGAGGCTGGTGGGCTATCTAAAGACCCGCTGCTTGAGGCTGAGACCTGAAGGAGATTCTGCTCCTCCTGCAGAGCGTTGGTGTCCTGAGGCCTGTTGGTGGATGCTTTTTCGGGACACGAAAACGGCTAGAAAGCAATGGAGGGCAGAGGTGTCAGACTCAGAGACACACCGACTTTGTGCTCAAGTAACTGACCATCGGCAGGTGCCCCTGACAGAGTTTTCATTTAAATAAAAAAATTAAAAAATCCCCTAAACAGAAAGTTATGAGGCAAAAGGTGCAAGTACCTTTCAAACAATTTATGTGAATTGAGAGTGGCCGTGATGTAGCCACCTTGTCTGTTTTTAGTCCTGTTGTGTTTAGCTGGCACCAGTATGTGAGAGAGATCAATATTATGTTATCTCCACAACCAGGACCAGCCGTACATTAAAGGCATTCAATGAAACAAGAAGCTTGAATTATTCAGGAATAAAGTCTCTGCGTAAAAGGGTCGGGGGTGGTTGCCTCTCTGATTTTACGTTATGCCATGATCCCTAATGGCAGCCTTTTTGCGTTATGCCCCGCCACACCATGGCAGCCATTATGCGGCTGGCACCTCCAACACACACACACAACGTTTGAAATGTGCCCACTGGTTCAAAAAGGTCAGCGACTCACCAATGCAGTGTGGAGGAGTTGTAATTATCTATATTCACCTTTGCCTGAGTATTATCACTAAAATACTCTAACCCAAACTGCAGGCCACAGTTAATATTTAGCTGAGGGCTGATGACCATATAATGTTATTTTTCTGCCCCGTGTAGCAATTGTAATGTGTTGTGCTGTAGTCTTTCCTTGCTTCTTGTCCTTATTTTTATTTATTTGCTTCCTCCTGCTAATCCTTCCCAAGGAAGGAGCCAAGGCGTTATCTAGCCCAACCCTCGGCAATGCAGGAGTCACAGCTTTGGAATGCCTGACAGATGACCTTCCAAACGCTGTTTAAAAACCTCCAACGAAGGAGAACCCGCCACCTTCCTAGGTAGTCTGTTATTACGTAGAAACATAGAATTGTAGAGTCGGAAAGGGCCCTGAGGATCATCCAGTCCAACCCCCCTGCAATGCAGGAATATGCTGCTGACCCATGTGGGGATCGAACCTGCAACCTTGGCACTATCAGCACCACGCTCTTGTGTAGTGGCCCAAAGGGCCATAATGAATGTGATCATGTGAACCCCTATAAATCCTTGATTATGTTTCTAATGTTTCTAATAGAGAAGTTATGGTAATCTGCTGCTTTAAGAAACTGATGATTCGGCAAGATGCCGTCCCCCACTGGGACAGAAGGACAGCTAATATGTCAATCACAAAGATACAGCTCATGCTAGAACCATAGCTGCCAAGTTTTCCCTTTTCTCGCGAGGAAGCCTATTCAGCATAATGGAAAATCCCTTTAAAAAAGGGATAACTTGGCAGCTATGGGAGGAGCACCCATGCGTCGTATAGTTGGAGATGAAAATACAAGATTCTTTCCTTTATATTGGAAGAGAGGCTGTCACTCACCTGTTTTTCCTTGGCAAAAGGCAGTATGTAAAGGTGGCCTGCCAAAGAGAAAAATCACAAATTACAAATTAACCTCCCTTCATGCAAAACTAGTTTCTGCAAAAGCCCACAGAGAGATGGGTGAATTTGTCAATTTTGGTTTCTCTCGGCTTCTCATTTCTTCCCATCTTTTAGCTATAAACCAGGACAAGGACAGGGAACTGGATCCATCTTTCCCCAACCCCTGTGGGTAACTTTGACAGCTGGGCTGGGGCTGCCCACCTGTTGACCACCTGACGTCACAATGTGGCCACACAGTACTTTGCAAGCACCCCTATGGTCGCTGGTGGGGAGCTGACAATCAGAGATCTATGCATTGGAAGATGCCCCAAATGTGTAGCTCTTGCGACACAATTATCAGAATAATTCAGCTACCTATGCCAATTGCCATTGCATGTGGCTAGCAAGAGTTACAGGAATGGCCAGCTCACCATATCATTTAGAGAAACTAACCTATTGGACCCATTCTCAGTAGCCAAATTGTACATACTAATTCTCCCCTAACCGCTGAAGGAGGCCAATTGGGTCTAAAAGCCTTTGACTAAATTTGTTGTTATTCATTAGCCACGCAAGTATTTCGATCAGTCTCAGACCTAAACAGAACAGGTTAAATTGTCATTGTATTATCCTTTGCGGTTTTCTCCGTTTCAACGGCATGCTTATATTTCCACATTGTGTTAAAGTTGTATTTTATTTTCTTATAATGTTTAGAAACATTCCCCCCCCCCATTCCTACCCAACTTAAATCTTTGAGTTTTATATCGTGGAGATAAAGCATCCTTTTATCATGTTGCACAGTTACTAAGAGAACATCTGTTCTTATGCATTGGGCTGCCTGGCTTTCTGTGCTCCAGAAATATCCATTGTCATTTTTTGGAAGCTGTGTGTGTTTACTGCCGCTGGGAGCATAGCCAAGATTCCAATTTCATTCTTTTCTCTGATTTCCGGCTAAGAGCTCTTGCAACTTAGAAAGATATAATACTGCCCCCCCCCCGAAAGTTGGGAAAGAGAGAAAACTGGGGCGGCAGGCAGCCAGAGTATTTCGAAGCTATGTAAGTAAATGTTGGTAAGATCACTGAGACTTAGGATTGCACAGTTGGAAGGTACCCCAATGATCATCTAGTCCAGCCACTTGCAATGCAGTAATAGGACAGAAGAGTCTAGGGTTGCCATGCCTAGTGGAAAGCCAGCAACAGAGAGGAATGGAAATACAGGCAGGAGGGGACACTGTACTAGGGGAATAAAGAGTTGGACTGTATAATGGAGGACAAAACAAAACAAACAAAATGGGGGCTTATCATACCTCCCAAGTTGCTGTCAGAGAAATAAGGGACCGGGCCGGAAGCAGCAGACCGGAAGTAGCGCTGCCGCCATTTTGGAACTGGGCGGAGCATGCTCAGAAGTGACTTTTGATGCTGCTTTGCCAAGTTCCAAAATGGCCACCATGCCAGAAGTCACACTGCAGCCATTTTGGAACTGGGCAGAGCAGCATCAAAAGTCGCTTCTGAGCATGCTCCGCCCAGTTCCAAAATGGCCGCCGCGGCAGAATAAACCGGGGGAAAACAAAAAAAATCCGTTTTTTCAGCTAGGAACAGCTGGGAAAACGGAGATTTCCCGGGGAAAACGGGAGACTTGGCAGCTATGGGGCTTATAATGAAAGAGAGGACAATGGAGGACTTTGATTATTTTCACCACCAGGGGGAGCTCTGAGTGCAAGAGACCACCAGGGGTTCTGAGGATCTCTGGGACCAGAGTCAGGGATGCGGTTTAGTTATTTCCTCAGCAGTTCTTCACATGGCTCACCTTTTTTCCTCAAAGCAAAACAGGCACAAGTCCCTCCGATCAGTGCAAATATGGCACACGCCACTCCAGCCACCAAACCTGGGAAAACAAACGACGGCAATGATAGGAACCCCAATGCGAAACCCAGAAAAACACAACTTCCAACGCTTCCAACTTCCATCTGGGAAACGCACACTAGGGTTTTAAAATGTCAGATTTCTAGGAACTTTGAAGTGTACTGGGTGAGGGGGGAGTCAGTTTCAAAAATGTAAATGATGGGAGAAATCAAACTTTATGCCGCCTTATCAAACCTAGACTGGACTTCAAGAAGAAGGGTTTAAATCCGAGTCCTCAAAATCAGCCAGGGTGAAATGTCCTTTTTTGGTTGTTCTGCTGTGAATGTTACATAATAATAATAATAATAATAATAATAATAATAATAATAATAATAATGGTAGTAGTAGTAGCAACCCTTATCGCTGTTCTTTTACCGCACTTCTAAGTGCTCAAAGCACGCAACACATGTTATCCAGCTTGCTGTGATCTTTTATTTGTTTATTACCTCGATTTCCTAACCAGCTTTCCCAGGGCAGGTTTACAGCAACACAGTTATAAAAGCAGTTATGCAATCAAACGGTTATGAAACCAAGCACAACAGTCCCAACCAAAACAGAGCAGGTTCTGGATTTCGACAAAAGTGATGGGTCCCCAAAACAAAACAGCTTAACAGTGAAAGAGCAGAGCAAAGAGGTGTATCTATAACACCTGGCAGAAGCTGGGTGCACCTCTGTAGGGAAGGAGTTCTACCTTTAGGGGCTGACACAGAGAAGGCCCCCTTTCCCCACATTCCTGACCGTGGCAGCACTACCAAGAGAGCCCCCTCTGCAGATCTTAACACCCAAGAGGACCCTTAGGGATGGAGGCTAAAGTCCTACCTGGCAAAGTTTTTTTCTTCATGGGCCATTTGAAAATTGATAAGGGCCTTGACGGACCATATAATGTTATTTTTCTGCCCCGTGTAGCAATTGTAATGTGTTGTGCTGTAGTCTTTCCTTGCTTCTTGTCCTTATTTTTATTTATTTGCTTCCTCCTGCTAATCCTTCCCAAGGAAGGAGCCAAGGGGTCATCTAGTCCAACCCTCGGCAATGCAGGAGTCACAGCTTTGGAATGCCTGACAGATGACCTTCCAAACACTGCTTAAAAACCTCCAACGAAGGAGAACCCGCCACCTTCCTAGGTAGTCTGTTATTGCGTAGAAATATAGAATTGTAGAGTCGGAAAGGGCCCTGAGCATCATCCAGTCCAACCCCCCTGCAATGCAGGAATATGCTGCTGACCCATGTGGGGATCGAACCTGCAACCTTGGCACTATCAGCACCACGCTCTTGTGTAGTGGCCCAAAGGGCCATAATGAATGTGATCATGTGAACCCCTATAAATCCTTGATTATGTTTCTAATAGAGAAGTTATGGTAACCTGCTGCTTTAAGAAACTGATGATTCGGCAAGATGCCGTCCCCCACTGGGACAGAAGGACAGCTAATATGTCAATCACAAAGATACAGCTCATGCTAGAACATAAGTTGATAAATGGTACAGATGGCTACACGTAACACAGGTTCCCAACATGTATACAGTGGTACCTTGACTTCCGAAGGCGATCCGTTCCGCGGCGCTCTTCAGAAGTCGAATTCTTCGGTTATTGAAGCGCCCGTTCTGCACATGCGTAAAGCGAGATTTTGCCCTTCTGCGCATGCGCGGACCGCGTGTGCAGAACGCGCACGGGGCGAAAAGCAGGGAAAAGACTTCCGGGTAACCTGACTTCGGAAGTTGAAACTTTTGGAAGTCGAGTTACTCGTAAGTCGAGGTACCACTGTACTAATGTAACAGATCACAGTGAGAATCAAAGTTTAGTTAGCAATGCTTATTGCCATAGCTGTCAAGTTCTCCCTTTTTTTAAAAGGGAAATTCCCTTATGCTGAATAGGCTTTCCTCGCAAGTAAAGGGAAAACTTGACAGCTATGCTTATTGCGAATGCGTATTAAACATGAAATGAGGTAATGATGTACATGATTGGTTAAAATTAAAATCCTTTGTTTGAAATGTTATAAATACCCCTGCCCGGACCTTTGGGGGGTGGGTTGCAGTTTTGCGAAAAGATTCGACTGTAACCTATTGCTTTGCAATAAACAACAATGGACTCATAGCTCCTCTTGTCTCGGAGTTTTATTGCCGTAACTCAGAAGATAAGCCATTTTTGGCTTACAACACTCTAACCAGCTGAGCTATCCAGGTTCCTGCGGTGGTTGAGATGCATTCCTTTGATGCAAGGTGCTTTGAGCATGCTTTTCTTTGTGGGGGGACGGGGACGGGGACTACGAACGAACTACGAACAAACGAGTCCATCCCAACCCCTGCCTGGAAATGGCGAGTATTGAATCTGAGACCTGGCACTGCAGCACTGTGACCCCCCCCCCTCTCCAAAAGAGGAACGTGACCCCAGCTCTCTCTGTACACTGCCTAGAAGTTAAGTTCGTTCCTCCGCCCACCACAATGCTCACCAGCAATTTGAGACATGTCTGCTGGAGGCTGTTGCAGAACCTTCTGTGTCTTCTCTGTCGGACTCCTGGTGACCCAATGACTCTTTGCTGTGACTGTGGTGCCCAGAGGAGCTGCCATGGTGCCAACAGGCACACTGAGATCGCTGCAAACTGCATCATGGGTGCTGTTTCCGGGGGTGATTTCTGATTCACATCTGTGAGGAACCAAAAAAACGGGAGAAGGAAAGTGAAGAATCGGAAAGAACCAGGAAAGTGTATGCTTGTGACAGTTAAACCAATCAGAGAATTGCAGAATTGCAGAGAAGAATGGCAAACTAAGCGGCTGGATTATGCCGAAATGGCAAAACTGACCGGAAAGCTCAGGAACCAAGAGGACCAAAACTTTAATAAAGAACAGGGGGAAATTATAATTTACTCGAGAGATCACTGTAAGCAGATGAAAACATTAGCAGGATTGCAATAACACTTGTAATGTAGAAAATACTATGGACAAAATGGAGAGACATACAGGTGAAACTCAGAAAATTAGAATATCGTTGAAATGTGCATTTATTTCAGTAATGCAACTTAAAAGGCGAAACCAATATATGAGATAGATGCATGACATGCAAAGCAAAATATGTCAAGCCTTTATTTGTTGTAATTGTAATTATTTGTCGTTAGGCGGGTCAATTATAAATGGAATGTAATTAATGGAATGTAATAGTGATGTTTATTTTTGTATTATTGTAACTATTTGTTTTATTACTGTGGAATTTCCAAAAGAAAGCATTTGTAAAAATAAAAATAAAAATAAAAAATAATAAGTTGCATTACTGAAATAAAAGCACTTTTTGACGATATTCTAATTTTCCGAGTTTCACCTGTAAAATTTGGATGATGAAATAATATGCAGTTGATAATATTTTTTGATAATAGGACACATGGATGGGAAGGTGGGAAGTCTAGAGATTCGGCGAAATCTCTAAACAAGGATTTGTATTTTGTATTGTTATAATTCTACACTTGTAAAATCAAATAAAAATTATTTTGGGGGTGGGGGGAGAATTGGAGAATTGGAAGGCACCCAATGGATCATCTTATCCAACCCTCTGGAACCACAGCTAATATTTTTTAAATAATACTAAACTTTCAGGCAGTAACTAATGGGGACTAAGGTCACTGGTACAGCAGCTGCTTTCCATGTAGAACGTCCCAGGACCCAGCCTTCCCAAACCTGGAATTATTATGATTAAAATCTGTATACTACCCTTCATCCGGAGATCACTGGGCAGTTCACAACATAAAAATATAAATATAAAAATGAGAACTGAAAATACATTTTAAGAAAAGCTCAAAAGCTCAAAACAAACAAACCAATTACCCTCCTCCCACAAACACATTAAAAATACCATGTACAGTAATGTTTAATCAGCCAAAGGCCTGGTTATAGAGGAACGTGTTTGTGTGCGTGTGTTCTTAAAGGTCACTTGGGTTTTGCATTGCCAGTATTTAAGGTTCAAGTGAGGAGGAATTAAAGAACCTTTTAATGAGGGTGAAAGAGGAGAGCGCAAAATATGGTCTGAAGCTCAACATCAAAAAAACCAAGATCATGGCCACTGGTTCCCATCACCTCCTGGCAAATAGAAGGGGAAGAAATGGAGGCAGTGAGAGATTTTACTTTCTTGGGCTCCTTGATCACTGCAGATGGTGACAGCAGTCACAAAATTAAAAGACGCCTGCTTCTTGGGAGAAAAGCGATGACAAACCTAGACAGCATCTTAAAAAGCAGAGACATCACCTTGCCAACAAAGGTCCGTATAGTTAAAGCTATGGTTTTCCCAGTAGTGATGTATGGAAGTGAGAGCTGGACCATAAAGAAGGCTGATCGCCAAAGAATTGATGCTTTTGAATTATGGTGCTGGAGGAGACTCTTGAGAGTCCCATGGACTGCAAGAAGATCAAACCTATCCATTCTGAAGGAAATCAGCCCTGAGTTCTCACTGGAAGGACAGATCCTGAAGCTGAGGCTCCCATACTTTGGCCACCTCATGAGAAGAGAAGACTCCCTGGAAAAGACCCTGATGTTGGGAAAGATGGAGGGCACAAGGAGAAGGGGACGACAGAGGACGAGATGGTTGGACAGTGTTCTCGAAGCTACGAACATGACTCTGACCAAACTGCGGGAGGCAGTGCAAGACAGGAGTGCCTGGCATGCTATGGTCCATGGGGTCACGAAGAGTCAGACACGACTAAATGACTAAACAACAACAAGGTTCAAGAAGGGTCTGTGCACTCCATCACCACGAAAACCCGCTTCAGCTTTTAAGGAAGAAGCAGGACTGCTACCATCCTTTGCAAGGCTGCCACCTGTGTATCTGCATCTTTGGTGGAGAGATGGGGCAACTTACATCCTGTGAGGCCTGCAGGAGGCGCTGTGAGACTCCACATCTGAAAATGTGCCTGGACCGCAGGGCGCACATTCCACGTCGCTCTTTTCTGTGCCTACAAACAAACAAACGGGCATTTAAAAAAAGTTCTGGTTAGTCACGTCCACAGAAACATGAGAGCGGGAAATGGCTCAGATTCCCAGACCCAAATGCTTTGGAGTTGAACTCCCAGCGGAACCACAGTTTCCAGGTTTTTTAAAGAGAGAGAGAGTTTCTTTTATATATATATATAGAATTTTTATTAAATTTTCTGTTTTACAATTTAAAGTACTCATTTTTGCATCCTTAAGATATTAGTGACTCCCCTTCTCTTTCCACAGTTCATTTAATATCATAAATCCCGGCATATTTTACAAAAAAAAAAAAAACACTATACCATTCAGTATTCCATTATTACGTCCATCAAAACTTATTTACAAAACTTATTCTCTTAATGCTGCCAGCGTTTTCAGCTGTACACAATTCTTTCCCATATATCCAACAGAGAGAGTTTCTAGCATTTGTGGAAGTTGATACATAAGATAAAGGCCACATTCACACCATACATTTAAAGCACTTTGACCCCTACTCTCATGGCTTCCCCGCAAAGAATTCTGGGAGCTGTAGTTTGTTAAGGGTTCCTGAGAGTTGTTAGGAGACACACACACACACCATAGCTGCCAAGTCTCCCGCTGAAAAATGCGGGATCAGCAGCGGCGCGGCACCAGAAGTCGCTTCTACGCATGTCTGGACATGCGTAGAAGCAACTTCCGGTGTCGCGCTACCCATGTATGGGCACCGGAAATCGGGCGGCGCCGGCACCCAAAATGGAGCCTCCCTGGCAGGTAGGAAATCCGGGGAATTTACGGGATTTTTTCCAATCCAGGCTACCAGCGGGAAACGGTTTAAAATACGGGGGTTTCCCGCGAAAAATGGGAGACTTGGCAGCTATCACACACACACACACACACACACCATCCCCCCCTCCCGAGTGGTTTATCAATCCCTCTTTATAGTATCTGAAGAAGTGTGCATGCACACAAAAGCTCATACCAATGACAAACTTAGTTGGTCTCTAAGGTGCTACTGGAAGGATTATTTTTTTCTTTATAGGGAATTTTGGGAGTTGCAGCTCTGTGTAAGAAATCTCCTAATAACTCTCAGCACTCTCAACAAACTACAGGCACCCAGAATTTGTGGTAGTTGGCAGAGGGAGGAAGCCACAACTGCTTAAATTTGATGGCCCGTGTTTGGATATTTGAGGGGTGTAATTTAGATGATGGAGCTCCAGAGGGAAGCACCCATGGCGGTTCAAATTATAAGAAAGGAAACTTTGACAAAACAGTAGGAAGAGCTTCCAGGCAACATAAAGCAATGAGAGGAATAGCACCTGTACATTTCAGGTGGTCCCCCATGCCAGCTGTACTCCGAGCAGACCAATTGCAATAAACAGACCTGATGAACTTAATTGATTTCAGTGGGTCTACTTTGAGTAGGACTTAGTTGGATACAACTGGCCACATCCACCCCATCCATTTAAAAGTGCTGCGATATCACTTTGGTGGTGGACTCTTCTTCGCTGAAGGATTTTAAACGGAGGTTGGGCAGACACCCGTCGGGGATTCTCGAACCGTGATGCAGCGGGTTGGACTAGATGACCCCTTGGGATCCCTTCCTACTCAACAGTTCTATGATTCTACAACAGCACTCTGCCCACCTGCAGCTCCCAGCAGCTGGCACCCAGAGGCCTAATTCAGGAGAGATCCTGCACGACTACCATTGCAGCGGTGCCTAAGAACTCTTTTTGGAAACTTTGGGTGTTGCAAAGCAACTTATAAGCTTCGTAAAGACCTGTGTGTGTGTGTGTGTGTGTGTGTGTGTGTGTGTGTGTGTGTGTGTGTGAAGTTTAGCATTTCTTTGCCTGAGCCACACAGTTTTACTGGCTCTTTGCCACACTCCAAATCTCTCCCCGCATTATCGGTCACTGCCCTTTCCCCTCCCTGTGTAAACTTCCCCTTCCTGCCAGTGACTTTTGCACAACAACAAAACCGCCTACAACATGCAGGTCAGAGATTGTGCTCCGTTGTGTTCCCAGCCAGCTCTGGCTCTGCTTCCTTGGCTTCCTGCCGCCTCATTCCTACCTGACATGCTACCTGCCTCTCTCTGTATCTGCCTTGATTGCCTTTCCGGAATTGAGCTATGGAAGAGCCATAGCTCAGGGGCAGAGAATCTGCTTTGCATGCAGAAGGTCCCAGGTTCAGTTTTACAGAAAGAAGGTTTTAGGTCATGTGGGTACAGCAAAGGAGTTTACCCCCTGGTATATTTCACGCAGAGATGGGAAGCCTGGGCCCTTTGAGATGTTGCTGGCCTATAACCCCCACCATGTCTTTATTTATTTATAAACATATTTAATTATCGCTGTATCAAATATATATAAATATATATACGCAAACATCACAGCAGTTTACAACAATATAAAAAACCATAAACCGTACAACCAACCAACCCCCCAAAAAACTATAAAATCATAAAAATTTAAAAGCAAAAAGAAAAATTTAAAACAAACATCAGTAGGCTATCAGGTTGGGGAATGTACTCTTAATTGCCTGGATAAAAAAGGTAAAGGGACCCCTGACCATTAGGTCCAGTCGTGACCGACTCTGGGGTTGCGCGTTCATCTCGCATTATTGGCCGAGGGAGCCGGCGTACAGCTTCCAGGTCATGTGGCCAGCATGACAAAGCCACTTCTGGCGAACCAGAGCAACACACGGAAACGCCGTTTACCTTCCCGCTGTAGCGGTTCCTATTTATCTACTTGCACTTTTGACGTGCTTTCGAACTGCTAGGTTGGCAGGAGCTGGGACCGAGCAACGGGAGCTCACCCCGTTGCAGGGATTCGAACCGCTGACCTTCTGATCAGCAAGCCCTAGGCTCAGTGATTTAACCCACAGCGCCACCTGGGTCCCAAATTGCCTGGATAGGCCTGGCAAAATAAAAAGTTTTCAGCAGGCATTTTAAAGTTGGCCCAGAAGGCGCTTGCTGAATCTCTAGTGGCAGGGTATTCCACTTAGAAACACTGCATTATGATCTTACCACAGCAATTATATATATATATATATAACAACCAAAGATTGAATGATATGGAGATGCAACGTAATTCTCTGCTTGACGGGGGACATGCTCTCCATGTCATTTGGGTGTTACAGCCACATCTCAGGTGCCAGCTTACTTATAATCTTCCTATTGCCAGTCACCATTTTGCTTTTTATCAAAGCATACTTTGTCTTCCCCTCTAACATCCTTTTTCACAGATTTACCAAGGGTCGAGTCTCAGTTTTATGTTCATGTGACAATTGCTCAATTGAATCCCTTCAGCATATAGTGTTCGTATGTCCCTTATATAGTGCTGTTCGGAAAACTCTATTGAGCCCATTACTCCAGAAATCGTCTGGGTATCCGACAGAGTTGCAGCTTGCCTTCCTACTGCAAGACTCAGATTCCTGTATAACCTTACAATTGGCAAAAATTTTAACCTCTGTTTTGTCTTGTAAGAGACGTAACGGATTGTTGTATACAATTTGAAATTCTTTTTATTCATTATATTTTTATTCCTAACTCTTTATTCCTAAACCTGTATATCCTTTATGCTAATTATTATTATTTTTTTCCAATTGTAATTATTCGCGAGCGTCTTGCTCGTTTTGTATGTTTTGCATGTTGTCGTATGTTTTGTATTTTTATGAGCTTAAAGCTGCAATAAATTTGATTCGATTTGATTTGATTTGCTATTCCACAGGACTGGAGAAATGACACTTAAAGGCTTGATTTCTCATTGGCATCAAATGAGCCTCACCAACTCTGGGAACAACCAGAGACACTAGCCATTGGCCCTGCTGGTTGGGGCTGGCAGTAGATGTAGTCCCCAAAGGCCATCCATTTCCTAACTCGAGTCACACAGAAGCCAGAAGTTCACACACATAATAATAATAATAATAATAATAATAATAATAATAATAATAACAACAACAACAATACTGTAATAATAATTTATTATTTATACCCCGTCCATCTGGCTGGGTTTCCCCAGCCACTCTGGGCGGCTTCCAACAGAAAAATAAAATACAATAATGGATTAAACATTAAAAGCCTCCCTAAACAGGGCTGCCTTCAGATGTCTTCTACAAGTCTGGTAGTTGTTTTTCTCTTTGACATTTGATGGGAGGGCGTTCCACAGGGCGGGTGCCACTACCGAGAAGGCCCTCTGCCTAGTTCCCTGCAACTTGGCTTCTCACAACGAGGGAACCGCCAGAAGGCCCTCGGTGCTGGACCTCAGTGTCCGGGCAAAATGATGGGGGTGGAGATGCTCCTTCAGGTATACTGGACAGAGGCCATTTAGGGCTTTAAAGGTCAGCACCAACACTTTGAACTGTGCTCGGAAACGTACTGGGAGCCAAAGTAGATCTTTCAATACCGGTGTTATGTGGTCTCGGCGGCCGCTCCCAGTCACCAGTCTAGCTGCCGCATTCTGGATTAGTTGTAGTTTCCGAGTCACCTTCAAAGGTAGCCCCACATAGAGCGCATTGCAGTAGTCCAAGTGGGAGATAACCAGAGCATGCACCACTCTGGCAAGACAGTCTGCAGGCAGGTAGGGTCTCAGCCTGCGTACCAGATGGAGCTGATAGACAGCTGCCCTGGACACAGAATTGACCTGCGCCTCCATGGACAGATGTGAGTCCAGAATGCCTCTCCATCCAGGTTAGAGTGTTGGACTGCAACCTGGGAGACCAGGGTTCAAATCCACGCCCAGCCATGAAGCTTGCTGGGTGGACGTGGCCCCAGTGTCTTAGCCTAACCTACCTCACAGGGCTGTTGTGATGACAAATTGGAGAACCACATACACTAATAGGGAATCATTCCAGCCAGGCAAAAGCCCTTGAGGAGGGTGCAGAGCAGGGCCGGTGAGGGACGTGGCCTAAGGAGGGTCTTGAAGGTCATTTTGAGAGGCCTAGGGGGCGGCACTGTGCCCGTTGGCCTGCGGTTCCCCACCTGCTGCTTTGAGACACCAGAAGACCCTTGTTTTTGTGTCTCTGCCATCACCATTTGTCCCCTAGGGAGAGAGAAAGAAAAGACCACTCGGATTTACCTGGTACTGAGACTCCGTAGCCTTTTTGGCATTGCTGGTATAACTTGCACCATCTGCAGGTGTCTGAGAGGGGCAGTTGGCAGAAGTGATGAGGAGGACACTGGCATAGTCTGTCGTGCGTCCGAGTGCACTCCGTTGTTTGAACCAATCCTAATTTCAGGGGGGAAATATAAGACATCAGGGGGCTGTAGAATGACCAAGTCCTTGCTGTAAGAAGCCAATACTCAAATGCCTGGAGATTGAGGAGGAGGTGGTGGTGGGTGAGGGGGACCATCCTCTTGTAGGGATTACAGGATTTGACTTAATTTGGCGGGAGTCAGGAAATGGCGTTTTATGGGCTCTATGGAAGCAGGCCCGCCCTAGCCATAGAGGCTAGTGGCGCGGAGAACCATGGCGCCGGGCACTGGAAGGGCGCCAAGTGAGCACAGGGTTCCGGCAATCTAGCCAGGACTGCGCTTCACTAGCTGAGAGGCTGCACCGCATCTCTTTCCTTCTCCGAGGACTCCGCGCTGCGCCTCCTTCTCGTTTCCCCAGCGCTGAGTTCCGCTCAGTTGAGCTTTGCCACCAGCACGTGCCCAGCGCCCAAGAGCAGCTCTTGCTGGTCCCGCGGTGCGCGCGCTGGTGGCAAAGCTTGACTGAGCGGAACCCAGCACTGGGGAAACGAGAAAGAGGTGCAGTGCAGAGTCCTCGGAGGTGGCCTCCCGCTGCTGTCGCGGTCCGCTTGGCACTCCCGGGCCCTTGGAGAGGCCCTGGAGGGGGACGCTGGAGGGACCTAGGGCCAGGGCGCTGGATGGGCTTAAGACGGCCCTGTATGGAGGCCCTCGTATCTTTCCCTAGATCAGTGATGGAGCCTCTGTTTTGCATGCGGAAGGTCACAGGTTCAATCCACAGCCTCTCCAGTTTGGGCTGGGAATATCCCCTGCCTGAAACCCTTAACTGCTGATGCTACCACTCAGTATAGAGAATTCTAAGCTAGAAGGGCCATTCGTCTGACTCTTAATAAGGTAGCTTCCTATTCTCCTAGCCAGAGAAATGGATTTTATGGCATGAAGAATGACAGGACTTCAAGAAGGAAGTTACAGGATGTGTGCCAATTGGAAATCAAGCAGTCTAACTGCCCCAATACCATCACGGGTGCAAATCACCGCAAATGCATGATAAAAATGGTGTTTGAAAGGGGGCCCATAAGCATAAGGGACTTGTGTTCACCATCACCTTCCACCTCCAGGGCCCTCAGATTCAGGCTAGCAAGCTCCAGTGAGCTCAACATACCTGTTTTGCATGATGGCGAACAGCTGAAACAGAGTCCAGCTGCGCTCCAGACATCTGTAAATGTCCCCTCATCACATGCTCCACACTTCGTGTCAGCGTTCTCAGTGCACTTTTCAAGCACGCGGGAACCTGCAATGCAAACAAGGAAAATATATTTGTCAGAGGGAGAGGCTAGCGACGGAAATGGTTTTGTGGAAAGTCATTTCTGCATTTGGGCCCATCAGTGCCGCATGGGTATTGGTCTTCTGCAATCCACTGTAAGAGGAATTAAAAAGGGGGCCTCCAAACATCACTTGGCATAGGCCTTTGTTAAGATTCTCCTACAACATTCCAGTAAAGCCCTCCTGTACCTTTGATTGGAAGATACTTTCTTGAGGCTTCAGGTGCTGCAACCAGTTCTGTTTGCTCAAAGGCATTTCTTAATTTTTATAGGAATAGTCAGTTCCTATTACATGGCCACCTCATGAGAAGACTCCCTGGAAAAGACCCTGATGTTGGGAAAGATTGAGGGCACTAGGAGAAGGGGACGACAGAGGATGAGATGGTTGGACAGTGTTCTCGAAGCTACCAACATAAGTTTGACCAAACTGCGGGAGGCAGTGGGAGGCAGGAGTGCCTGGCGTGCTATGGTCCATGGGGTCACAAAGAGTCAGACACGACTAAACGACTAAACAACAACAACAATTACATGGGAGGGGGGTTGGTAATTAATTTCATTTTCACAACCCAAACAATAATTCATTTTTGAATTTTGAATTTTTACGCGTGCAGTTTTGTAACGTCACAGTTGCACTTTTTAGAACAACAGTTCTGGAAACTAATAAATTGACCTCACTGCCCCACTCCCCAGCAGAAAACAGGCATACTTTTATTGAGATGCAATTGAGGACCAGTTCAGCAATGCCATGTGAATGAACATCAAACAAGGAGGAAGCTTCTAACAAAGGTACATCCTCCTGAAAAGTCCTATAGGTGCTTTGCCAGGCTATACTGGGCTAGCAATGAAATTGCATTCCAAGTCTGAAAAATCACCATGGACCAAGTCTTTAAATGTTGGAGGCCAACACAGAAGGTATGGAGATGCAGCGACGTGCTCTGCAGTAGAGTATCAGCTTTGCATGCAGAAGGTCTCAAATTCAATTTGTGGCACTTCCAGTTATAAGGACCTCTGCTTGGTCATTCTGTTTGGTTATGCCAAAGGTCAGGTCCTAGCAGATTAGAGGGAAATGGTTAGATATTTATTAGAAGTTGCTCATATAACAATCTGCTGTACCTGAAAATAGATAAAGACTCTTGACTGTAGTGGGCACTGTAGCTGACTAAGTTCTACTCAGAGTACAACCACAGAAATTAATGCAATTGAATTTGCCATGCCCAGTAATTTCAATGCACCTACTCTGAGCAGAATTAACACTGAATGCAACCCTGAGTAATTAAAACTCAGGAAATACAACAGACTTGACAAGGGTGCATTCTAAACAATATATACCAGATATAGATGTGCAATACTGCTGGAAATGCACTTTTAGTAGTCTTATAATTTTCTCTTTCTCCGTTACTTTTATTGGCTTATTTTGCTGCTATTATATTTTGATGGTTAGGATAAGAGGGCTAGAGGCACTTTTCATGTTTATGCAGCATTGTTTTAACACAGCGAAAGCCACTTTGCAAGCTTTTCTTAAAATAAAATAAAAACTACTAAGAAGGCTGAATAAATTCAGTTTTAAACGAATGTACCCCTCAGGGTACAGTCAAGTCAGTTGATTCAGGATTCACTTGAAAACATTACATCAGTGGATTGGAATTAGAAGCCGTGCTTCCCAGAATCCAAAAAGACTGCACAACAGACTGTGAAAAACAACGCCGTTGTTTTTTGAGCTCTGTATCAGGGCCGGCTCCACCACTAGGGAGAGTGAGACATTGGCCTTGGGCAGCTGATGCTAGGGGCTGCGGCACCCTTACTTCTAAGACAGCCTGCCCTGTAGCCCCTAAAATAATCTGTTGCATTGTCGAGAAGGGCACTGTCACCAGCACTGAAGCATATTTTAGCTGCTCTTTGGTTGAATTCCCTACATGGAATCGATTAGGAGGGTGGGTCTTTCCTGGGCTGCAAGGTTTTCTTGGGCTGCCTCTGCTATGTAGCAACCTGAAGCACTGACTGAAAACTACGCTTTCCTGATGGGAATTGTAGTCCAGAATTTACGGAGATCCTCTGGGATGAATGAGGCTGGCACAGACAGTAACATGGATCAATGCTGCAGCTCAGAATAATGTAGAAATTGGAGTTCTTGGTGCAATCAGGAAATCAAATGAAAAGGTTCCAAGAATTTGGGCCAGGAAGGAGATTATTTAAGAATTCTTCAAACTGTTGTATGCTTAAGATAATGAGAAAAATTCCAGTTGAAATGATTTTCAAATCCAGGACAAGGCCCTGTTTTGTTTATTCTTCATCAGCTATAGTTTCATGGTCAAAAGTGTACCAATTGTGTTTGCCTTTGACCATGAAACTACAGCTGATGAAGAATAAATGAAACAGGGCCTTGTCCTGGATTTGAAATTCATTTCAACTGGAATTTGTCTCATTACCTTAAGCATAAAACAGTTTGAAGAATTCTTAAATAATCTCCTTCCTGGCCCGAGTTCTTGCAGCTCAGAATAAGCCAAGCTTCCTACGTTCTGTAGACCAATATGCATTTAATAGAAGCCTTTAGCGATCGGCGGAGCATATTTTTTCAGTATGCGATGGCTCGCAGACTTTGCCATAAATGCATTTATAAAAATCATACTTCCTTTTGTTTTTTGTTTTGTTTGTCTGGGTTAAGGGAACATTCATATGGCAAAAGCTCACTGTAAACAGGAGGCTTTGCCCTTTAACTTCTCTTTCGAGTTCTCCTTTGAGAGCTTTCTGGAAGACACACATCTGGTCACTGACTCCCCTGCAACACAGGAAACCCAGCTAACTTGCTTGACATTTGCTACTTTGCGAAGCTCGCTCTCTTCCCCTGCGCGCTGGTTTCCTGCTTGTTCAGCCAAATTTTGGCAACTGGGGGCGGGGAGGGCAAAGACTTGCTTCTGCCGTAGAGTGCACATGCCCCAGAGTTTTGAAAAACTGGGGTGGCAGGGGAGAGAAGAACTGAATGGAAGAGCTCGCCTGGTGTTAGGGACTGGGCAGAGGAGGAGGAATGGTGGAGATTGCCTCACCAGCCGGACGCTTCCAGACAGTTCAGAATTAAAACGGGTTTGAGGGAGGTCACAGCTCGGAGGAAGATGAGGGGGGAAAGTTGGGAAATAATGGGAGAGGAGAAGGAGGAGGAGGCAGAGCCGGAGCAGCAGCTGGCTGACACATTATCACTAGAAAGCCTTCCAAACCCACCATCTCCCAGAACCCGGCGAGCCTTAAAAGTAGGAGAGCAAAGAACTTGGAGGCAGATGGCCCTAAGCGGTAACTGTAAAGGGATGTGTGTGTGCTGTTGACGAATGAGGAAGTGGAAGAAAAGGGGTGTGTGTGGAGATTTACTCAGGACAACACCGCTATTCGAAGAGGCTGAATTCTCAAGCCTCTCTCTGTAAATATTGAATAAAAAGCAGGTGATAAGGACTCTTCCTTGTCTTATGTGTTTCTGGCAACCTGCCGTAGGGGTTGGTTCTTCTGACACCTGACACCTGGGCTTTCTTCATATTGGGAGATCAACAACTGCTGGAGCCAGAGGCAATGATGGGCAGACAAAACTTACTGCACCTTTGCCTGCCTCCCGCTCCTCTTCCTCCCTCCTGCAAAGGCAACACTGAGACGGAGGAGGGGGACTGGGCCACTTCCTGGACTGGCTGTAAGAAAGAACAGCAGTTGGGCTCAGAGGAGATTGAGACTGAGCTTGATGGGACCCCATTTGCCCTAGTGGACCAACTCTATCAACACACCCTTTTTCCAATTCAGATGCCCATGAGCTGGATGAATGCATCAGCTCAACGTTTAGGACTGACTGCGGACACATTACCTGGAGGGCACAAGCTGCAACATTTCTGGATGGCTTCGTCATATCGCTCCGTGTTTGGATTGTGGCACTGGTTCTGATTCTGGGGGGTGTACGGCAGTGAGGACACCTGCAGAGATCAAGAGAGAAAATAGGTCTTGAGTGGAGAGAAAGCTTGAGTTTGCCCATCACTACGCTGCGCTGTGGGTTAAACCACAGAACCTAGGACTTGCCGATCAGAAGGTCGGCAGTTTGAATCCCTGCAACGGGGTGAGCTCCCGTTGCTTGGTCCCAGCTCCTGCCAACCTAGCAGTTCGAAAGCACCTCAAAGTGCAAGTAGATAAATAGGCACCACTACAGCGGGAAGGTAAACTGCGTTTCCGTGTGCTGCTCTGGTTCGCCAGAAGCGGCTTTGTCATGCTGGCCACATGACCTGGAAGCTGTATGCCGGTTCCCTCAGCCAATAATGCGAGATGAGCGCCGCAACCCCAGAGTCGGTCACGGCTGGACCTAATGGTCAGGGGTCCCTTTCCCTTTACGCTGAGCTCTTCAGGAAAGGGTGAGACACTGATTAAAGGCAAAGGAACAAGGGATAGCAAATCCAGTCTAGTTCACTCTTGGGCAGAACCAATGTGTGATCTGAGCAGACCAAGGTATAATGAGTATTTCAGCCACGGTGGTGTCATGTTGAATCTTGAAGTGCAGCAGTTCACCATGACAGCGTCCAGAGCCCAGGCAATTGGTTCCAACAACCTCTAAGCCAGAGTTTCTCAAACCTGGGTCTCTAGCTGTTTAGGGACTACAACTCCTATCATCCCCAGTTAGCAGGACCAGTGGTCAGCAATGATGGGAATTGTAGTCCGAACACAACCCAAGTTTGGGAAGCCCTGCTCTAAGCTGAAACCCAGGGGCTTTGATTGGGAGGAAAGTTGGCGTTCTCTCCAGATGACATTATACACAGGATTTCTGTGGACAAACGCCGGCTCCCTTAGCCTGAAAACGAGATGAGCGCCACAACCCCATAGTCGCCTTTGACTGGACTTAACCATCCAGGGGTCCTTTACCTTTACCTATCTCCAGGTAGCATTGGGAGAGAGAGACCCCTGCCTGAAATTCTAGTGTAGACAATACTGAGGGTAAATGAGCCACTGTTCTGACTTGGTACAAGCCAGCTTCCTGTATATCTATCTGTGCCAATTGCTACCCTAATATACATGTGCAAACATAATCTGAAGGGAGATAATAAGAGAAATTAGAAGTAGGAACAAAAGGTGGAACAGGCCAAAATCGAGGGCAGTCTTCCTCCACGCTTTACTGTAAACCCCACAGTGACTTGACTAAGTTTGTTCTTTGGGAGCCAAGATAAACATCTGCTTCTCAGTCTCACTGAAAGGGAAGTGTCATTTTAGTACACAGGGAAAATGTTTCAATTACTCCTCTGACAGGCGTTTAACAGCATTCAGAACTAAGAACTCTCTCTAAGTGGGCTATTGGCCAATAAAAAAAAAGCTAGCAACAATCCAGTTACAGTACTTATTTTCATTTTTTTAAAAATGTGTTTAAGTTGATACTTTGAGGAACAAGGAGCAATACAGTCCTGGGTGTTAGCCACCTCAAAAAAAAAAAAAAACAGGAAAGAATGATTATGTGTCTGGTTTGGGCTGTTGCTGAGTTTAGTTTAAGCTTGAAACCAGGAATAGTTTGGAGCAGAGGGGCTTGCTCTTGGTTCAAGTAACTTATAAAGAATTGCAGGCTGAGCTGAGACAGTGCTGGTCACGTGAAACACTGCAATGCGTTTAGGAAAGTTTTAATGCCAGAGGGAATTTGAAAAAAGAGGACAGACTTGAATTCCATTTGAGAAGAAGAATGGAAGCTGCAATAGATCAGCCTAAGAACCTAAGAGCCTGCAGGATCAGGCCAATGGCCCATCTAGTCCAGCATCCTGTTCTCAAAGTGGCCAACCAGATGTCCGTGGGTAACCCTCAAGCAGAACCCAAGCAGAAGAGCACCTGCCACTCCTGTGGTTTCCAGGAACTGGTGTTCAAAAGCATTTCTGCCTCCAGCTGAGAAGGCAGAGCATAGCCATCATGGCCAGTGGCCATCAATAGGCCTTCTCCTCCATGAATGTGTCTGAGCCTCCTTTAAGGCCACTCACGTTGGTGTCTATCACTGCCTCCTGTTCTGGAATTTCACTATGCTCTGTGTGAAGTACTTTACTGTATGCTGTCTTAAACCTCCCACCGTTCAGTTTCATGGCAGAGGTCTGAGAAACTTGAGCAAATGGAGCAATAGGCTAAGAGCCCACGGAGCGATTTTGTATGATGGTCCTACCACCTGGCTGCTTTCTAGGGGCAAAGGTGGTCTAAACCACTGAGCCTCTTGGGCTTGACGATCAGAAGGTCGGCAGTTCGAATCCCCACGTGCGATGGGGTGAGCTCCCCTTGCTTTGTCCCAGATCCTCCCAACCTAGCAGTTCGAAAGCACACCAGTGCAAGTAGATAAATAGGTACTGCTGCGGCAAGAAGGTAAATGGAGTTTCCATGTGCCCCAGTTTCTGTCACAGTGTTGCACCAGAAGCGGTTTAGTCATGCTGCTCATATGACCCGGAAAACTGTCTGTGGACAAACGCCGGCTCCCTAGGCCTTAAAGCAAGATGAGCATTGCAACCCCATAGTCTGGACTTAACCATCCAAGGGTCCTTTACCTTTTTTACCTTGGGGCAATGTCGCCTACTGATGTTCAAGGTGGTTGGCATATTAACATCTAAGGGGGTAATTTCACAGCAGGGAAGTGGAAGAGGTGTCATGGTTTGATCCTGGGGAAGAGAAGACTGAGAAGCCATCTTCAAATAGTTGAACAGCTGCCGACTGGAGCAAGCTAGCTTTCTGCTGCTCCATCAGGTAGGACCCTAACCTATGGATTCAGATTATAAGAAAAGAGACTTGGAACTGAACATTAGGAAGAACCTCTTTATGGTAAGAGCTGTTCCAACAGTGGCATGGAATACCTTGGAAGGTGGTGGACTCTCCTTCCTTGGAGGTTTTTAAGCAGAGATTGGATGGCCCCTTGTCAGTGATTCTTGAGGTGTGATTCCTGCATTACAGGGGGTTGGATTTAATGACCCTTGAGTTACCTCTACAATGCTGCAATTCTAAATGTATAGTGCAGAGGGGTCCCTTAACTGGATACAGCCTTTAAAAATGATTCCACATTAAAAAAAATAGTTCCAACAGAGATGCAAAGTGAGATGGAGATACCCACTTTCAAAGCCCTGTTGAAATTGATGGCGATGATATTAATTGATGATGACGATGATGAAAATTCACATTTCCTAACTGCATGGCTCAGCAGCTCCAATAAGCGTCACTCAGGAAAATGCAGCAAGCAATAGAAAAACCGCAAGGCTTGCAACTGTGAACAGACATTATTTCAGACATCGGAAACAGGGCAGCTTGGTGCGAGGGTGGGGTCAGGTAGCAAGGAAAGAGGTTTGCAGCCGCCTGAACTATTTTTAGGCCAATCTGTTTGTGGTTTGCACAGAGCACACAAGATCAAGGTCCTCTGCAAAATTAAAAGTCAAATTAAAAGTCAACCTCATTCAGCAGTGTAGCTTCTAATCTAGAAATCTTCCATTCAAGAACAAAGAGAAAGATAAAGCAGACCGCATTAAATAAATGCATTTGAGTGATGTGGCTGAGGTTATCCAGAAAGTACTTATCTTCTGCATGCTAGATAAAACAGGGCCAAAAGGAAGATCACTGACACTACATAGAATCATGTCACAAGAATTAGCAGAAAGTTGGGCTTGACCCATCGTTGAGCTACTGGCCCATTTGTGGTAGACCGTCTCACGAGCGGTGGTTGGAATTCCTGCCAAGGTTACTAGTCTAATTGGAATAGCTCTGTTCCACATTCCTTTTCTTACTAAGTCAAGCTGCACACTGAGGATTACTCAATGCCTATTGATTATCCCTTCGTTATTAGGAGAGCCCTTACCATGCTTCCTAGCCTTGGGCTGCTTGGCAAGAACAAGCCATTGTTTACCAGATTTGACGAAACATTAAACTACAGCTGCCCCGTGCAGAAAGGGAGGATCACTGCATTCAAAGGGAAAGGGGAGAATTGGAGTCCTTGAGATGCACTGATGTAGCAGCAAGCCATGGTTTGGCATTATTGTCAGGATCAGCCCAGTACCTGAAACTGAATCTCTTCATCATGCCCATAAAGGTATCTCCTAGTATGAGTCAAATGTCAACTCAAGGGAAAGTCACTTGTGGAGTGTGAAAGGTGGCAAAAAGCAAACTTTTTGAGTTTATGGTCCATGGTCTCTCCCGCCTTCAGGTGTGCCAAAAATCTACTTGCCAAGGGCACAAGGGATTATAGAGAAGCAATGAGGGACAGTCTTGGAGTGTAATGTTCTGCTGCCAATCAGAAGCCGCGCTTTGGTTTTCAAACATTTGGAAAGTAGAATGGACTTCTGGAATGGATTCCGTTCGACTTCCAATGTACGACTGTACGTAGTTGAATACTGCCCCAGTAAGAAATGTGGGTGAAAACCCTGGTGAATTTTCACAATGCCTTTTTAAAAAAAAAAAGAAAAGAAATGAAATTGCAAACTGATGTGGAAATGTGGAGAATTCAGCTGAAGACTGGAAAAAGTGATGAGCAGAGAGAACCAAAACTGTCAGATTTGCTCATTCACACACGTGAGACCAGCCCACCCTGCACTCATCAGTTGTGGTAGACCTCAAGGTCACAGAGGAAGGCGGAAGTTGAGCTAGTCCCCCCCTCTTCAGGTGAGAAGGTAACTCCAGAGGGGGAGAAGTGGTGATGGGGTGACTAACTCTGCCCACCCAGAATGCATAATGGTAACAGCTAAGAGGGGGGTAATATGCTTAGATGGAGACAGGAAGCAACAGAAAGAACAGCCCTACCGGCTGCATGACAAAACCACAGGGTTGAAGCCACCCACTTTCTGACATCAGAACCTGCGGCTGTGGGGGGGGGGGGAGAAGAAGAACAGAATATCTGAGGTCGCTGCACAAAGCAGCAAAATTTTGCACATATGAAAAAGGGGGACGAAGTTCCTCTCCTTGCTCCGTCCGAAAATGTCCATTGAGCGATATTAAGAAAGAAACACCAACCAGGTCACATTTCGCTCACAGAGAAGGGCAAGGAAGAATCCCAGGAAACGCAGAGTACATGATTCATTGTGAGACCACACTCTTGTGCAAGAACGCCGCTGTCGCACCAAAAGGGGGGCTTTTGGGTGCCCATCCTACACATGACCCAAATTTCACTTGTGTGGGGAAAGCCCATTCCAAAGGTCTGCTCTGGTGTGGTGGTTAACCTCAGGCCTGGGGAAAGAACGCCCCACCCCCACCCAGGAATCCCTATACAGCCCTTGGGACTCTCCCCAGGCCAAACAACAGCCCTGATCGGCACCCTCTTGTAATGCTGTGTTGAGGCCAATGGTGAGCCTGAGAAAGCATTGGGCCATTTCTCTTCCCCCCTGGAGAAATTCATCTAACTAGTCACTGCCACCCTCCCAAACCACCTGCACGTAGGCTGGAGAATTTTGGAGGTCCACTTAGGAAACATCAGCACAAGTGGGCATTTGTGTGTGTCTGGTTCCCCCCCCCCCATTTCTGGTGGGCTCTGCAATGAGATAAGCAGGCACCCAACCGGTGACTATCATAAATGGAGAGCAGCTCTTTGGGGTTTCAGCTAAGCCCGTTATCGTTATCGGACAAAGTTTCTGGAAGATGGCAATTGCGAGAACATTGGCCTCTCAGAAAAAAATTAAAATGTTCTTCCTTTGAGGTACGACAGGCACCCCCAAAACTGCGGCCCTCCAGATGTTTTGGCCTACAAATCCCATGATCCCTAGCTAACAGGACCAGTGGTCAGGGATGATGGGAATTGCAGTCCAAAACATCTGGAGGGCTGAAGTTTGGGGATGCCTGAGGTATGGTATTTAAGCAGAGGTTCGATGGCCAACTGCCCACTATTTCTCAGCTGTGATTCCTGTCCCTTCCACCTCTACAATTCGAAGTTATAAACTACACCCCTGCCCAGACAGCTGCTGCATCAAAACTTGTGAGGTGTAGGTGGCCTCACTCCCAGGATCGCCCTATAAACTCTATACCCTTTTAAATGTGTTTAGCAGAGTGGGGTTATTGGTTTGTTCTCATGTTTATTATATATTTTGTGTTTTTTATCTTGTATTTTTATGTTGTGAACTGCCCTGAGTTCTACGGATGAAGGGTGGTACAGTGGTACGTCGGTTTAAGTAGACAATTGGTTCCGGAAGTCTGTACTTAACCTGAAGCGTACTTAACCCATAGCTGCCAAGTCTCCTGTTTTCCCCGGGAAATCCCCGTTTTTCCAGCTGTTCCTAGCTGAAAAAACTGATTTTTTTGTTTTTCCCCGGTTTATTCTGGCGCGGCGGCCATTTTGGAACTGGGCGGAGCATGCTCAGAAGCAACTTTTGATGCTGCTCTGCCCAGTTCCAAAATGGCTGCAGTGCGACTTCTGGCGCGGTGGCCATTTTGGAACTGGGCAAAGCAGCATCAAAAGTCACTTCTGAGCATGCTCCGCCCAGTTCAAAAATGGCGGCAGCGCTACTTCCGGTCTGCTATTTCCGGCCCGGTCCCTTATTTCTCTGACAGCAACTTGGCAGGTATGACTTAACCTGAAGCGAACTTTCCAATTGAAAGTAATGGAAAGTGGATTAATCCGTTCCAGACGGGTCCACGGAGTACTCAACCTGAAGCATACTTAACCTGAGGTATGACTATAATTGGTTCTGGAAGTCCGTACTTAACCTGAAGCATACTTAACCTGAAGTGAACTTTCCCATTGAAAGTACAGTGGTACCTCGGTTTATGAACACAATTGGTTCCGGAAGTCTGTTCATAAACTGAAGCGTTCATAAACTGAAGCGAACTTTCCCATTGAAAGTAATGGAAAGTGGATTATCTGTTCCAGACGGTCCATGGCGTTCTTAAACTGAAGCGTTCATAAACTGAAGCGAACTTTTCCATTGAAAGTAATGGAAAGTGGATTAATCCGTTCCAGACGGGTCCGCGGAGTACTCAACCTGAAGCGTACTTAACCCAAAGCATGGGTGTAATTGGTTCCGGAAGTCTGTTCGTAAACTGAAGCGTTCATAAACTGAAGCGAACTTTCCCATTGAAAGTAATGGAAAGTGAATTAATCCGTTCCAGATGGGTCTGCGGCGTTCATAAACCGAAAATTCATAAACCGAGGTGTTCATAAACCGAGGTTCCACTGTAATGGAAAGTGGATTAATCCATTCCAGACAGGTCCGCGGAGTACTTAAACTGAAAATACTCAAACCGAAGCGTACTTAAACCGAGGTATGACTGTATGCAGGTTTAATAAATACAGTGGTACCTCTGGATACATACCTGATCCATTCCAGGGTGCCCTTCGCACCCCGAAAAGTACGTATACAGTGGCGCTTCTGCACATGCGCAAAGCGCGCAAAACGCTTCTGTGTATGTGCGTGCAGCAGAACCCGGCAGTAAACACTTCCAGGTCCGCTGAGTACTTAACCCGAAAGTACTCAACCTGAGGTATAACTGTAATAATTATCAGCAGCAGCACTGAGTTGACACAGCAGCCCTCTGCCTGAGACCCTGAGGAGCATCTGCCAGGAAGCACTGCCAGTTCTGGGCTGGGTGGGCTGCTCGTCTGACTCAGTATAAATCAGCCCTTTCTCCAGAAACATGAGGGCTAGAATCTTACTTCACGTTTAAAAGACCGTAGCTCGGTGATAGAGCAACTGCTCTACATGCGGAAAGCCCCGGGTTCAATCCCCAAAGGCATCTCTAAGTAGGGGTGGGAGAAGCTCCTGTTTGAATCCCGAGGATAACAGCTGCCAGTCAGTGTAGACAACACTGAGCTACATGGACCAACGGGCACACAGCAGTTTCCAGTATTATCTTTACTGACTTTCTAAAAAACATCAAATGCTGTTTTCTCCTTGGCTTGATCAGATGCCTGTTTGATACCTGGCACAGCTGTCTGTGGCTTTCTTCATTCTGGGGCGATGACTCACCGCAAGGCGCTGTTATTTCCTAACTGTTACGTTAGCCCTTTCCAAAACACAGCGATACAGTTAACGTGAGAGTCACACTTCGGAGATGGATTTGAGTCACACTTCCTGTAATTTCGCCTATTTGCAATGCACCCCCCCCCCTGTGCAAACCATGAGTGTGGGTGTTAAGGAGGTAGCAAGCTTTGCTACAGGAAGACTGCAGCTCAGCATGGAAAAAAATACTGCACAACTATTTGCACTGATATCCTCACCTTGCCTCCAAGGAGCTCAAGGCAGCATACATGCATGCTTCCTTCCATTTTTTCGGCCTTACAACAACCCTGCGAGGTAGATCTGAGCTGAAAGGCAGTGAGTAGCTCAATGCTAATTTGGATTGGGGTCTCCCCGGTCCTAATCTAAAGCTCTAACTAGCTCACAAAGGTGTGTACTACCAAAGAAAGCAAATTGTATAACACTAGGGGCTACCGCTCCTGGTTATGTTGTTGTCCCCCCAACGCTGCTTTATTCGAACCTCTATCATTGTTTAAAAATACAATTTTAATATTCTCTTTTGCTCCCTCCCTTCGTGCAGATCCAGGATTGCAATGAGGTACTACAAATCCTCCTGTGTGACAACAGCCTTGTGTTTTTATGTATATAGGAAGAAAAGGGGAACCATTCAACTAATGAAGGGGTATTGCAGTGGGAAGACTTTGGCAGCTGAAGGTCCCCCACACATGGCGGCACAGAGAGCAGAGGTGTGCTCTTAAAAAGTGCACTGCAAAGGAATGCATATGCTAAGCTGGTTGTAGCTCAGTGGTTAGAGCAGATGCACTGCATACAGAAGCTCCCAGGTTCAATCCTACCACCTCTAGGTAGGAAGCATCCACAATTCTAGGGTCCCAGTCTGGACCAGGCTTCTGCCCTTGCTCTGTCAATTTGCATTGAGAAGCAAAAACAAACAAATAATAAAGCTCTGTGCTTCAGGGCACAGATTTTTGGGCACTCCCAAATGGCCTACTTATGGAACGTTCCTCCTGACATGTTTGCAGGGAAGCAAGGTGATGTTGCTTCAAAGCAAGCATTTCACCGTCACTTTCCTTCCTGCAAAAAGTCTGTCCATTTGGGGTAGCATCTTTAATGGCGCAGCCTGAATTTGCCGCCAAGTGATGGAATCATTCACAGACTGGATTAGCCCTCCTTGCAGTTAATGTCAGCCCCGCCCCCGGTCCCCTTGCATAGCCTCAGTGAGGCAGTTGCCGCAGGTAGCAAGCTGAAGACAGCTGAGGGCTTCTGCTCCTCTCTGGCCTCCTTTTCTTCTCCTCCGCTGCCTTCAGTGGACTCTTCCCTGGGCTGCCTCCAGTTGCCTCGGGCAGCAAGGGAGCAGAAGGTGGCTGGTGGGGAAGGTTTGGAGGCAGCAGAGGTGCCAGAAGTACCATTTCTGGTTTGGCCTCAAACAGCAAAACGTACTAGGAAATGAAATAGGAAGGGAGCTTGGGGTAACGTTCTCATTGTTTCGAAAAGCTGAGATTATCCTCTGGCCAGATATTGTTCTTTTCCAACTCCTTCCAAGTATCTGCTTCGCTCAGATAAGATTTGGGCAGGGAGGCAGCAGTTAATTAAACATTTTGTTCAGGAATTGGCGCAGGATTGCCAGTTGTTCCTATGGGAATGTTGAGCAGGCAGTTTCCCTTGTAAGCTCTAGGAAGCTCTAGGGGGAAATCGTTGCTGAGATGGGGGTGCGGGGTGTGTGTGGGTGGAGACGAGGCGTACCATAGAATCAAAGAGCTGGAAGGGACCCATCGAGTCCAATCCCCTGCAATGCAGGAATCGCAGCTAAAGAACCCATTAGAACAGACAGGCGCATGTTTGAGAAGCTGCCTTAGCCATACAGGGCAACCAAAATGTTCAAAGGGATTGAGTGACTCCCAGATGAGGAAAGGTAGAATCGCCAACCTTCTGATCAGCAAGCCCTAGACTCTGTGGTTTAACCCACAGCGCCACCTGGGTCCCTCATCCTCAACTTAACCGTGATTTAATCCCAGCATTATTATTCTTGCCTCTGCCTCTTTACAGTACTTCCCTTTTTTTTTTAGTTTGGAGATCTTGAGATGAGCAGCAACCAGCAGAGAGAGAATTAATTGTGAAGAAGCAAGGTCAGCCTTGGCACCCTCATTAGGAAGAAGTGTGCATGCACACGAAAGCTCATACCAATGACAAACTTAGTTGGTCTCCTTTTTTTGTGTGTGACAAACTTGGTCTCTAAGGTGCTACTGGAATGAATTTTTTTTTGTTTTTGTTTCAATGAATAAGAGACATAGCTCAGCATCCAAGGTGACCTGTTGGCCCAAAACAATACCCATCTCCATTGCAACCTGCTTCCCGAACTTGTGTACATAGTCGCACCCCCACCGCAAATGCCAATATGTTCCTCGTACCTTATAACCCTGTTCATCTAATGATCTCTCGCGGGTGGAAGGACATGCCTCGCGGGTGGAAAAGTCATGCCGCCAGTGGTGAAATGGACCCCTTTGCTTTGCTTCAGCTTAGGGGCCATTTGTGATTGATGTGATGAAACAATCTCATAGTTGGCACATTCCCACTAAATATGTGTTTATTTGGCAACATGCATGAACATCTGGTACGTTCGGTAGAAATCTGAACCTTGTATTCCACTAAGTAATATATTTTACACCATCCGTTCTTTTTAAGCCTCCTATGATTATTAATTTATTGTCTTGTGATGTTATTCTTCCTGTTTTTATGGCTTATAAAGTGAACCTACAGAATCAGCAGCTTGACACAATCATCTCTTTGGAACTTTCTTCTCTATAAAGGTTGCTTACTTTTACGGAAAGGGCTGGTGCTGTGATGTTCCTATTGAACCCATCTGATCTCTTATATGTGCGTATTGTATATGAAAACATACATATATGTATCTATTTTAATACTACTACCAATGTCCTGCCTTGTTAATAGCTGCCCTTTCTGGGTTACTTCTTCAAATCTGGGAATACCCTTCTTTTCTCAGTTAATAAAATCTGCAACAAAAGGGGGAGATCTTTCTGTTCAGTCTATCATAAAACGGATGCAAACCTTTACCTATATACATCCAGGGCTTTTCCCCCAGCTGGATCTCAGTTCCGGTACCTCTCAGGTGGACGCCATTGCCATTATAAGAGAATGAGGGAGGCGTTTGTGCTGAGTTCTGGCACCCCTTTTTCTAGAAAAATAACACTGTACTCTGTATACATGCTTCTAGCTACCATCCCAAACATACCAAACAATCCATCGTATACAGCCAGGCCCTACGTTACAGCCGCATCTGTTCCAACTCTACAGACAGAGACTCTCACCTAAGAGATTTACAGCAAACTTTTTTAGAACTAAAATATTCACCCGATGATGTTAAACAACAGATCAACAGAGCCAGACTGATACCCAGAGAGAACTTGCTGCAAGACAGACCCAAAAACGAAAATAACAGAACACCACTAGTAATCACATACAGCTCCCAAGTTAAAACAGTACAATGCATCATCAGAGATCTACAACCTCTCCTAGACAATGACAGTTCTCTTTCTCAAGCTCTGGGAGGAAGACCTTTCATTGCCTACAGACAGCCACCCAATCTTAAACAACTCCTCACCCACAATAATACCACCACCAGACTTAACATGGACACTGGTACCAGAGCCTGCAAGAAACCCAAATGCCAACTTTGCTGCCACATACACCCGGACAACACCATTACTGGCCCCAACAACATCCAACATACCATCTCAGGACTATTTAATTGCTCATCTTCTAACATTGTGTATGCCATCAAATGCCAACTGTGCCCTTCAGCTCTCTATATAGGCCAAACCCTATGACAAAGGATAAATGGACATAAATCTGACATCAGGAATCACAAGACAGAGAAACCAGTAGGAGAACACTTCAATCTCCCAGGACATTCTATACAAGATCTTCAAGTAGCTGTTTTATTACAGAAAATTTTCAGAAACAGACTGGAAAGAGAAGTTGCTGAATTGCAACTCATTACCAAGCTTAAAACCATGGAGAGACCTGGTCTGAATAAGGACATTGGATTCTAATCTCATTATACATGATAAAGCTTTCTTTAGCCATCTCACCCCTTGCTTTTTCCTGCAAGACCAATTGCAGTCGTTAACAGTCGTCAACAGGTTTACCACTCCTATCAGCCAATCACCCATTCCCACCATCCTTCTGAGTAATACCCGTCCCCACCCTCTGACTATACATAAGGCTCTGGTGACTTCTGTTTCAGTGTATCTGAAGAAGTGTGCATGCACACGAAAGCTCATACCTATAAAAAACTTAGTTGGTCTCTAAGGTGCTACTGGAAGGAATTTTTTTTATTTTCTGTTTCGACTACGTCAGACCAACACGGCTACCTACCTGTAACTGTATACATCTATACCTTTGCTGCTCATTGCTAAACTAAGTTGAAGGTAAACATATGGAACAGATAAGAAGTTCGGAATAAACTAACCAGTCAAGTATTTGGTCCCCGCCCCCAGCATATGAGTCTTCACTGTGTTTGAGTCATGCTTTCACTGTCTACCTCTGACCTGTGCCCTGCCGCCATCACCTGCCGTCAATCTAAGGAGTAAACAAGACCAAACTTTTCTTGTAATAATAATAATAATAATAATAATAATAATAATAATAATAATAATATATTTGTACCCCATCCATCTGACTGGGTTGCCCCAGCCACTCTGGGCAGCTTCTAGCATATATAAAAACATAGTAAAACATAAAACCTTAAAAAGCTTCCCTATACAGGGCTGCCTTCCGATGTCTCCTAAAAGATATATAATTACTCATCTCCTTGACATCTGATGGGAGGGCATAGAATCATAGAATCATAGAATCGTAGAGTTGGAAGAGACCACAAGAGCCATCCAGTCCAACCCCCTGCCAAGCAGGAAACACTATATGACATCCTTTTATATATTTGAACATGGCTATCATATCACCCCTTAACCTTCTCTTCTCCAGGCTAAACATACCCAGCTCCTTAAGCCGTTCCTCATAAGGCATCGTTTCCAGGCCTTTGACCATTTTGGTTGCCCTCTTCTGGACACGTTCCAGCTTGTCAGTATCCTTCTTGAACTGCGGTGCCCAGAACTGGACACAATACTCCAGGTGAGGTCTGACCAGAGCAGAATACAGTGGTACTATTACTTCCCTTGATCTAGATGCTATACTCCTATTGATGCAGCCCAGAATTGCATTGGCTTTTTTAGCTGCTGCATCACACTGCTGACTCATGTCAAGTTTGTGGTCTACCAAGACTCCTAGATCCTTTTCACATGTACTGCTCTCAAGCCAGGTGTCACCCATCCTGTATTTGTGCCTTTCATATTTTTTTTGCCCAAGTGTAGTACTTTACATTTCTCCTTGTTAAAATTCATCTTGTTTGCTTTGGCCCAGTTGTCTAATCTGTTAAGGTCATTTTGAAGTGTGATCCTGTCCTCTGGGGTATTAGCCACCCCTCCCAATTTGGTGTCGTCTGCAAACTTGCTCAGAATGCCCTCAAGCCCATCATCCAAGTCATTGATAAAGATGTTGAATAAGACTGGGCCCAAGACAGAACCCTGTGGCACCCCACTAGTCACTACTCTCCAGGATGAGGAGGAGCCATTGATGAGCACCCTTTGGGTTCGGTCAGTCAGCCAGTTACAAATACACTGAATGGTAGCATTCGAAAGGCCGCATTCCATAGGGTGGGTGCCATTACTGAGAAGACCCTAAACTCAGGTAAAAGTCCCCATTTCACTGAGTGATGCTGAACCTTAGAAATTAAAAGGAAGGAGCTGCAGTTATGACCTAAAGTCAAAATAAGAAAGATAATAGAAAGATGCTGTTCCCAGATCAGCCCTGAGGGTGCCTCCAGCCTGTCAATATTTTGCAAGAAGGATTCAAGAGCGTACCGAGAAATTTTGGTTTGGGCAACTAAAGTTGATTCAAGTGCTCTGTTACCCTGACACAGCAAATCCACTGTTAAAAAAACAGGAACCAGACTTGTGCAGTTAGGAAATGCGTTGAAATGTGTGGGGTGGGTGGATGTATAAACATTATGCAAAGCAAATGAGGAGGAATGCTCCTTGTCCTGCAAGCTGCAAATTGAAACAAATGCTCAATAAAGACCAGACATAGTCTAAGGCTCGCATAAGCAAATTAGGATGAATGTTCAATAAACAACGAATGCTCAGTCAAGTGGAAGAGCCCTGGGACTTTCCAATAAAATCCAGGCCCTTTCATGCACTACTTGCAAACAGGGTGTAATTATGAAGACTTTGCCCTCAGCATTGCATGTGTTGCCTACGGTTGCTTGAAGAGGAAAAAGCAGCTCAGTGCTGCTCACATGTAGAGGTTCTGTCGATGGTTGTGAAGCATCATTATTTAGAACTGCAAAATCCCAAGCAGATGTCTACAACAATTTTTTTTTCCAAATTGTGCAACAAAATGACAAGAGGAGTTCTAATGTAAATGCAATGCAAAGCAAAGAAAGAGAGAGGGCATTGGGACAAAAAAAGAAACTGTAAATTCCCAAAACTTCCCATGTATACCAGGCAGGGTTAACTGATTGTGTTTTCTCCAGAAAAAAATGGAGTTGTGGTGAGCAGTAAATGTCAACTCGGTGCAAAGAAAAGAAACTTAAACACACGAGTCCATCCCACCCAGACAAGTTATTGACATGTGTCAAAAGAGCTGCGTGACAGGTATAGGAAGGGCAGTTTTGTGTTGGGGATTTTTAAGAAAGTGCTTGAAGTTTTATTTTAAGAAGGCTTCTCTGGATCGGGCCGATGGCCCATCTAAGTCCAACATCCTGTCCACTGGATGTAGCAGTGGGTTCACTGTTAAGTACATAGGACTTAGTTGGCCACAGCCCCATGCAGACAAATTGTGTAATAGAAATAAATAAATTCAGGACCATAGCTGCCAAGTTATCCATTTTTTAAAGGGATTTTCCCTTATGCTGAATAGGCTTCCTCGCAAGAAAAGGGAAAACTTGGCAGCTATGTTCAGAACACTTCCAGATTTGCTATTTCGCAAGAGAGATACAATCTCAAAGCAGTAAAACCAGGCAGCAGAAATTGATGTGAATTTGGGGCCCGCTTGCTCAACAAACCTGCTGCCTCTCCAATTTTTATTTTTTAGAAAATAATATTTTTTTGCGTTAAAAACATGCCAGGAAAATGTGCTGGAAAGTGTGGCATAACAATTCCCCGACGATGTGATGTCATCTAACCAGCCCACAAACAAATCAGAAGAAACTCTCGGTAAACAGCCAACATCACCTAACCTCCCTGGGAAAAAAAAAACCTTTTCGCCAACAAACCAGGGTGAGTTCTGAGCAAAGTGACTGCCTTAGGCTGCAATCCCATGCGCTCAAGGGGACTTACCTCTGAGTAGGCACATAATAGGCTTGTGCTTGCTTGAAAATGGGATGAGACACATTCCTGGAGGACTGTTGACGGGTATCTGTTTGTTTTATTTACATCCCACCTTTCTTTCAATGAGCCCAAAGTGCTGAGCATCATTCTCCCTCCCTCCCACCTATCACCCATTTTATCCTCCTAACAACCCTGTGAAGTAGGCTAAGCTGAGACGGTCGCAACTGGTCCATGACATGGCCACAAAGAAGCTTGAACCTGGAATACTCTGGTCCTAGCCAGACATTCTGCACCAGGCAGTCTAATGTTTATCTGCACAAAACTCCCACTGGAAGAAGCTGAAACGTGGTCTGGATCCAACCATCCCTGGCCTGGTTTCCTCCAGATATTTTGGTCCTGGTTGCAACCTAAAGGCTGTTGCAGCCCAAAGCAGTGCATCTTTACAACAAAAGTGAAGTCCGAGAGTCTTTCAGACTCAGAGATGTCTGTACCGCAGGTGAACCTCGGACTATTTTTCTTAAAACTGCAAAACTCTGCAGCAGCAGAATTGTCTATCGTATGAATATGCTGAGCCCACCCACAAGGAATGCTCTTTTCCAATTTGTTGCCTCTGAAGAAGACTTTAAATTAAAATGTGCCTGTGGAGTTTTCTTCAAACACACTTGTTGCAACAGGCTTTCTTCCTGAGGATATCAGCTTTTTGGTCGACCAGATCTTTGCATTTCATGGCTGCGGCGCAGTCAGCATTGGATAGAAATATCCGGTCAGCTCAGGTAGATATTTCAGAACACATTGACTCGATAGAACACACAATGTCTGCACTTCAGAGTCGTGAAGCTATATGACTGCTTGGGTATTACAGTATATATTCTACTGTCCAAAGTCCAGTGGCATTTACAAAGGCTTAGTCTTCGCAAAGTTTCTAAACCTTTGCCTTACGCAGTGTTTATTTAGTACCTTGCCTGTATCGCCTCCTTTGTAATGCAAAGACTATACCAGCCGCTGAAAGGTTTTACAGCTAATCTGTATTTTCCATCAATCATTCCTCGCCCCACTGAATGTGGAGAGATTCAAATATATGCTTTTTTAGGGTGGGGAGGCAAGTAATCCTTCTGCCTCTGGGGATGGGACAGAGCTATATCCTGGGAGGGGGAGCAATATAGCAGCTTTCCTGCGAATGGAGATATATAGCCATAGGGACACACTGTTGCATGCACCTGTTGGACATCTGCCTGTCTCGTGGAGACATGGAATGCCCTCCAGAGAACTTTAGGTGCTGAATCGAATGTGGGGCTGTGAGCTTTAAGGACACGATAAGGCATTTGTTAAGGGGAGATTGACAGTGGATGGAGTATATCTATTTAATTAAAAACAATTCTTAACTGCTTAATGCTATTAAAAATAAACCCTGGGGAAATCCACAGTGAAAAGCAGGAATGGCTGGCACTGTCCGGCACGAGCCTGGCAGGGGGGGTGGACTTGAGGGGCTTTTCCTGGCTTGAGGTTCCTAAGGACACGGCGGGGGACTGGCTTGGGGGTGGGAGGGTGTCCGTGGACTGGGTTGTGGGCAGGAAGCTGGATAGGATAGTGGGGGTCGCGCTTTGTGCTTCTAAGGAAAGAAGGGGGTCTTGATGGGGGTTGGGTGGGAGCCTGCCTCTGTGATTCGGTTGAGGGCTGAATGGGACGGGGCAGATCTAAGGACACCGGGTGGGGGAACCTGGGGACGACGACTCTGTCCTGGGGGTGGGAGAGCCCACGGAAGGGGCTGCCTCTCTTACCTTCAGGAGCCCCACCAGCTGCAGCGCCCCATAGAGGAGGAGTCCCGCGGAGCGACAGCGCGCCGACATCTCGCTCCCTCGCAGCGGAAAGCGAAAGAAGCGGCAGCGGCTGCCTCGGGCGGCCCAAGTCGAGGCGAGATCCAAAGGGGCGGGGAAGGGGCCGGCCGGGAGGAGGTCTGGGCACCGGAGCCAGCGCGCTCAGCTCCCCGATTGGACGGACCCAAGGAGCCAAAGTAGGGGGATACACCGGGCGCCTCTGAGCATGTCCAGAGAGCGCTTCCTCGCAATCTCGAGGAGAGTTTTGTACAGTATACGCGCTCCGAGGCGTCGCTCTCGCGGAATAAGCGATCGCTAAGGAGGGGCGGTTCTCTGTACGCGCTCAGAGGCATCTCAGAGGCATTCTCCCCAGGCTGAAAACAGTGACTTCTAACCATGTTCAGAGAATTGCGCTTGCTTCTGTCATTAGAAAAATTGTTGGTCCTGAATCCGTTTTAGAATTGCGATATTTGATCGTGACAACAATCGTGGAGCCTGTATACAACAGAGCTTGCTTGCTCTGTTTATTTCCCCCGTGGCAATCCTGTTAGAAGTGTGACTCCACTTACTTGATAGAACTCTTTGAAGGTCACAGGTTCGATTCCTATACGCCAGGGGTCAGCAAACTTTTTCAGCAGGGGGCCGGTCCACTGTCCCTCAGACCTTGTGGGGGGCCGGACTATATTTTGAAAAAAAATATGAACGAATTCCTATGCCCCACAAATAACCCAGAGATGCATTTTAAATAAAAGCACACATTCTACTCATGTAAAAACATCAGACAGGCCCCACAAATAACCCAGAGATGCATTTTAAATAAAAGGACACAGTCTACTCATGTAAAAACATGCTGATTCCCGAACCCTCCACGGGCCGGATTTAGAAGGCGATTGGGCCGCATCTGGCCCCTGGGCCTTAGTTTGGGGACCCCTGCTATACGCAATGTTTCTGCATTGCAGGGGGTTGGACTAGATGACCCTCGTGTCCCTACCATTTCTACCATTCTGTGATCTCTATGCAAAGCTTGGGGCGTTTGGCTAGTGAATCTGGTTAGAGAGCAGACTCTACCTGTTGCAGTCTCTCACACGGAGATGATTGTAGACTAAGAAAAATAACGAAGTAGTTTATAGTAGGAAGTAACTCAGGTAGAAAAAAGTTTATAGTTCTCTAACCTAACTAGCACATCTGGAGAAGACAAAAGGCAGCCTTCTTTGCTCCCTTGTTCTCAGAGGCTAACTCCAACGTGAACTTCTCCTCTTGAGGTCCGATAGAGAGAAGTAAGTGTGTGGAGGAGGAAGTTGTAAACAGGATGCACCTAAGATTTATCAGCCTAGTCAACAAAGAGAGAGATAGAGAGAGATAAGTCAGCATAGAGATAAAGGTTCAAGGATAGTCTGGGACTCTAGAGGTTCCTCATTCTGTCTTAACTCCATGCAACCTCCCTTCTGTAAACTGACTTGTACCTAAACATCAAACAAATTCACTTCCGTTTCTTCCCCTGTAGCTCGATACACATTAGGGATGTAAAATGTAGCTTTGTTGTTCTTTTTCTCTATTCGCATGGAAGCTGGTTTGGGGAAAATGCATCAAAATACAGCATTTCCAAGAAAGAATATGATGCTGTTGTAAACAAAATCTGCCCTTATTCCCTTATGGGGTATACAAGAGCCCTTATAGAGTCATTTGTAGGTTCTCCATTGGTAGGAGAGAATAACAGAGGCCAACCAGAGAATACTGAGAACCAAAGCAGCTAGTAAGCCTGATTGTTATTAAACTGTTGCAACAGGGTGCTCCCTCTCATGCAGGAGAAAAGAGGAGGACCCAGAACAAAGGTGTGCCTGCCCTTATATAGACATTTTAAATTGCCCGCCCTGGAGTCCAAGACCACCCCCAGAAACCTCATACATAGATCACAGAAGGGGTGTAGCCCAAGACCACCCCCCAGATACATCATACCTACCTATATCACAGAAAAGGCAGTCTACAACAGAAATTTGAATGTTGTTGTTTTTCCTGTCTGCCAGGTTATATGATAATGCCTTATTTGATTGCCTTTTCTGGTAGTCTGGCCATTCCTTTGAGATGGTAATCACTTAATTCCTGAGAAAATGGGAAGGTTCCCTCATCCCTTCCCTCCTTGCAGAGAAACATTTGGCCAGTTTGGGAGTCAAAATGGTTTCAGGCTGCTCCAGACATGTGGCTTATATTTTTATGTACGTGTTTGTTTGGTACATTTATGAACATTTATTATATAAGACCTTACTTTTTTTATTACAATAGATACAGGTTAGAATATGGATCATAGATATAAACTGCGCATGTAACACCACTTTCTAAACCAGTGTTGGAAGCAGAGTGGATACAGAGTAAATGGGAAATCTAACATGCAGGAGAAAACTCTTCTTTCTGTGCCCCGAGGAGTGTTCTGATATATCTTCTTAACCTCCTCCTGTTTACGAGTTTATTGATGAGCTGCAGTTATCTCATATCTCCCACTGTTTATTTTCTTTTCTGTTTGTTTGCTTGATTTGCCTAGTCAATATTTTACACTTCATGCGTGTCTGTTTTGTTATCATTATGCTTTGTTGACATTTTATATCAGTAATAAAGGGGAACTTCAGGTGGGAAGAGAAGTCTCTCTGATGAGAGCATCCAGCATTTCTGTTCTGCTCAACACTTTTCAGGAGCTGTCATCAGCTGAACTGCATTTTCTTAAGAAAATAATTTTTAGAATTTTTTTCTAAAAAATGTGGCATCCTATGTAATAAAGTCCCTGTGTCTCTGCATCCAGATTCCGTGTGTCCCGTTTTCCGCGCTACTGAGCATGTGCCCCACGGACACAGGGATTGGACGCAGAGACTGGACGCACACAGAGCCGGGGGGGGGGGGGGAGCGGCAGTTCTCTCTCCCTCAACGGCTTCCCCTCCAAACTGCCGTTCCGCGCCTCATCTCCCGATTAATGGCGCGAGGGGAAGAGGGGAAGGGACCGTGAGGGATTGAGACGCGAGCACGCGTTCTCCGCCGCCGCTGCCGTTCCCCACCCCCACCCCATCGCCGCATCCCAACCCCTCCCCCCACCCGGCATGTGGCGGGCTCAGCTCTGGGTGGGTTGGGAAAGGCGAGGAGAAGGAGGCTGCTTTCCCCCCTTTTTTCTCTCCTACGCTTCCCCCGATGACCAGCAGCAAGCGGGCGTCACGCACACGTGTGCTCTCCCCCCCCCACCCCTCTGCCTACTGTTTCCCTCGCGGTGCAGGGTCAGAGGCAGACAGAAGCGGGGACAGCACATGGGGGGGGGAGGAAGAGCAGCCCGGGGGGGGGGGGAGATGTTTGACAGGGAGCAGGGAAGGAGGGGCGGGTGGCAGCCACCCGCCACCCACCCCTCTTTCCCTGCTCCGTGAAGCATCTCCTCTGCTACCCCGTGCCTCCGCTGCGTTCAGCAAGAAGCCGGTGGCAGCGGAGGGATGCTGCTCATTCTTCCCCACTAACCCTTCGCAAAAGCAGGCTCGAGCCCAGGGGGAGGGCAGGAAGGGAAGAGGGCCCTGGCCACCCCTATCTTCCCCCCTCCCCTGCCTAGGCATGGACCGCAGCAGCGGAGGAGGAGGAGGCGGAGCAGCGACAGAGGAGCAGCGCCGGTGGCAGCCCAGGAGAGTCCCGGCACGTGTGGGTGGAGAAAAGAAGGGAGGGGGAGAGAGGGGGGAATGGGCGGGGGGAATTGCATGTTCTAGCACCCGTTAATTTAACGGGCTTCAAGATACTAGTTGAAAATAATGGCATGAAAGCTAGCCCTGCTCAGAGTAGACCCATTTAATTAACAGCCAGGACCATTAATTTCAATGGGTTCAGTCTGAGTAGAATGTAGTTGGCCATAAACCAGTGTAATTAAGCAAGGCCACAACTTATCTGTGTTGCATTCAGAAGCTCCAAGGTTCAGTTCCTAGCATCTCCAGGTAGGACTGGGAATACCCGCCACTTGAAACCCTGGAGAGCCTCTGCCAGTCAGTATAGACAATACTGAGCAAGGTAGACCAACGGTCTGACTCAGTGTAAGTCAGTTTTGTATGCTCCTATTTCTCACCCTTGTTTTGGTTTGAATGCTGAGCAAAGGCCTGGGGCCTGAAGGTACCTAATATCTGATAAGAGTCCTATTATTGCTCCATGTAGCTCCGTGTTGTGTACACTGGGAAGCAGCGGTACCTAATGGTTACAGGCAGGAGACTTCCCCTGCACACAAAGCATCTCTCTGTTCCCGTCAATGTATTGCATGTCAACAAAATGTCTTGGGATAGGTGAACTGAACCTTGTAGTCTTGGCAGGAGTTGTTGACACCCTCTTGTTGCTCATTGGTGCAAAAGCAAATCCTCTGACGTGATGGAAATTGCACATGTAGAGACACAAGGAGACTCAGTTCATTCATTACAAGCTAACAAAATGTGGGGGTGGGGAGGACACTGGAGCAAGGGTGGGCTTTCCCCCCAGCCTGAAGGCTGCATTCCTTCCTGGGCAATCTTCCAGGGGGTCATATGCCCATGTTGGTGGGTGGATCCAGAGACAAAATTGGGCAACACAACAGATGTGACTCTTACACACTTGGCCATGCAAAAGTCAGAGCAACATGCTCACAGTCTGTCTGTCCTTCATCCAGGCAAGCAAGAGGCATTATCACAGTTCAGTGACACATTCAAGCCAGGTAAAAAGCAATCAAGGAGAGTGTGGAGCAGGGCCAGACAAGGGTGTATCTGGCAGGGGTCCTGGAGGGCTTCATCATTGTACAGAATCAGGCCATTTGTCCACCTTGCTTCTGGCACCTTCTCCATGCAAAAGCACCTGCTCCACCACTGAGGTGTTAAAGATATCAGTTTAATATGCATTAAATGTTATGCTTGAGTGCATTGCATTTGAAATGCTATGCTGTAAGGTTTGCATTTGCAACGGGAGGCTTGCATTAGGCACGGGAGGTTTCACTCTGGCAAATGCAGTAGAAAAGGCTGGATGTTTCCATTTCAGTCATTAGGCTAAGTGATGACTCATTTTTGGAAAACCGAGAGATCTTTAACAGCAGGAGATGAAACCCGATAAGCCCAGTGTCTTTAGTCACTGACAGAGCCAGCAGTAACAGCAATAGACGCTAAGCTCCACAATGATGATACAAGAAAGTTGCTTACGATCTCTCTCTGGGAGTAGAGAGAAGAAATTTTTATCGAACTGTTGTTGGCATCTGTCTGTCTTGGGAGACAAAGGAAGAATGCCCCTTTGTTAATCTCAAACAGTTGGAGACTTACAGTGCCTGCTGTGGCTGTACAGACCTATATGGGATTAGTTTTATTGCAGCTGGAGCAGATACAGGTGTCTGGTTTTGCTGCTACAGTTGCAGGATTGTGTTTCTTCTGTCTGTGCTCCTCCCAGCAGTAAGTAAGTAAGTAAACTTTAATGCGGTCAAAGACCAGCAGAAGAGTAATACAATTCAGTTCATAAGTTATAATAATATTGAGCACTACAGAGTTTTAAAATTTTATAACATATTGCATGGTTGTTATAAAACTGAGCCTCTGTAACCCTCTCCATCTGCTATGGGTTAACTAGGAACTTTATCTTTGGTGGTTGCTTTTGTCATGGCATGTCTTATTCTTGTCATCAAGTATTTAGCTACTGCCCTAGTGGTCTCTATATCTGTATCAGCTAGCAGATAATTGGTGTAAGCTTCTCCTGATCCACCGGGTTGTTGGGCTAGGAGTGGTTCAATTAGCTCTTTTCTCATCTCTTGGTATAACGAACAGTGTAGCAGAACGTGCCTGATTGTTTCAATCTCTTAGTTGTTACATGGGCATAATCTTTGATCAAATGGAGTCTTGTTATACCTACCAGCTAATAGCGCTGAGGGGAGAACGTTGAAGCGGGCCCTAGCAAATGCCCAGCGATGTTTAGGATTATCTACCGACTTAAGGTAATTTGCCAAATAAATCTTTCGATGGTCATATAGGTGTTGATAATTTGTAGAGAGCCTGGTAAAATCATTTTGTAGTTCGTTGTCGGTGATTCTTTCCTTGATTCCATTTTTCGCCCTCCCCATTTCCAGACTTAGGAGATGCCCTGCTGAGAGTCCGTATCGGGCCAGATTCCTAAGGATGCTCTTCTCCCAACTTGATTGGAATTTGTCACAGTGTATCAGAGGGAGAAGGCCACTGGGTGTCTTGTTAAGTCTTAAAGGTAAAGGTAAAGGGACCCCTGACCATTAGGTCCAGTCGTGACCGACTCTGGGGTTGCGGCGCTCATCTTGCATTATTGGCTGAGGGAGCCGGCGTACAGCTTCCAGGTCATGTGGCCAGCATGACAAAGCCGCTTCTGGCGAACCAGAGCAGCACACGGAAACGCCATTTACCTTCCCGCTGTAGTGGTACCTATTTATCTACTTGCACTTTGACATGCTTTCAAACTGCTAGGTTGTCAGGAGCTGGGACCGAGCAACGGGAGCTCACTCCGTCGCAGGGATTCGAACCACCGACCTTCTGATCGGCAAGCCTTAGGCTCTGTAGTTTAACCCAGGTAAAAGGCAGATTGCCATACCTTTGCGTCAACTCTATGCAGGCCTATTTCCAATCGAAGAGCTGCGTTCGGCACACATTTCAGCGTTTGGAAAATTGTTCTTAGGAACCCTGATTGGATTTTTTCGTATGCGTCCAGATTGGCAGTAGGCATAAGTGGTGCACCATATAGTAATTGGGCTAATGGTTTAGCCACAAATAGTTTAAGAGCAGCTGGAATATAATTCCCTCCCTTTGATTGGTAGAAGCTTACAATTGCTGATGTGTTTCTTTGCGCAATTGACGAAATGTATTTGAGGTGGGCCGTTTTCCTCTTAGAGGCTTGAAAAACGACTCCCAGGTATTTAAAGCAAGGTACCTGTTCGATGGTTTGCTTGTCAATGTGCCAATTATATATTTTCCTTTTATTGGAAAAACCCATAATGTTAGTTTTTTGATAGTTCACAATCAATTGTTCCTCTCTGCAGTATTGAGTGAGTTTGGTAAGTGCTCTTTGAAGGCCTAGCCGCGTCTGGGAGAGGATGACTGCATCGTCTGCGTACAACAGGATGGGTATCCTTTGGTCCGCCAGTTTTGGGGCATGAATGTCTGCTCCTTGCAGATGCGCAATTAACGGGTTTATGCCAAAAAAAAAAAAAGACTGGACCACATTGCTTGCTTAACAGCAATGTGTTCCTTTGTATCTTGTAACATTTAATTGTAACTGTTTTAAAGACTGTTTGCAGCAAAGCTTTGAAACTCTTTCTTGTGGTGGAGCACGTTCGTTTCTCAGGTCCATGGGCTCAAATGTGGCTGTCCAGGCCTTTCTCTCCATCCCATGGGCCTCTCCCTAGGAAAGCCCCCCTCCCAGTGGGCATGCCCCTCATGCCCCCTCCCCTCCTCAAGGGCTTTTGCTTGGGTGAAATGTGTCCTTGAACTGTGATAATGCCCCATTGCTTGCCTGGATGGTGGATGGAGACGTGTATGTGTGTATAAACTCCTTGGTTTCTGTGAGGCTGGAATGTAGCTACTGTAAAAGGTAATAATCACACCCAGTTTTACCTCTGTCCCTGCCCATCACTGGCCTTTGTCCTCAGGTGGCTGAAAGGGGTTCCTAATCCGTGGTCCATACCTGCTGGCATTTGCTTGGCCTACTGAGCTGGGACCCTCCCCCAATTCCCTCCCCCCCCAAAAAATAGTCAGGGGGACACCTAGAATACGAGACGTGACTCCCAAGAATGTGAAGCTTTGCAGATCACTTCCCCATCACAGAAGGAAATACGGTACTTGACTCAGTTGACTCAGCGAAGATTTGATTGGGATGTGCACATTGACTTTCTCCAGTTCTGCATTTTGGAAAGTTAAATGCAACCTCGTGTAACCATGAATTAGAATGGCTATAACACACCTTTTGGAGATCTTTTAAAGAAGGAGAAGGAGAAGGAGAAGGAGAAGGAGAAGGAGAAGGAGAAGGAGAAGGAGAAGGAGAAGGAGATTCAGGTGGAACTTGCTGGCATTCTCTGAATGGCCTGTTTATAAAGTATTGTGAAGGAGAGAAACAAGAAGCACTGAGGTCAAAGAGGCTGTAAAATGTTGCAGGGCAGGTGGAGTAGCCCAGACTAGAGGAGGGATTTTTTTTCTAGCCTTTTGTTTGCAACCACTGGCTGAAGTAATTAGAAACGACCCTAAAACAACAGGAGTCCAAATTAATTACACACAATGCTACCTAGGAATGTTTGCTGGTTGATACACTGATTTTATTGAATTAACAATTAAGAAAAGCAGGCAATGCCTCTCATGGCAAAAATGATGCAGAAGGTCTGGTCTTCAGATTAGCCTAAAGAAATCAGAAATGCTGTGCTTTAATTTAAATCACAAAAATAAACAAAATAGACAACATAGGTATACAAAGTCATGGCCAAGCCATGAAATATTTGGGTGTGGTAGAAAAACATAATTACGGACCTTTTTTTAAAAAAAAAAAAATTAAAAGCTTTGCAAATATGGAGCGAAATAAATCCATCCTGGCTTGGGGAAAAGTCACTTCCATGGAAATGAATAGCGTATCACATTTTAACTTACCTTTTCCGGCTGTTGCCTATTCCTATGGCAACTAAAATGCTCAAAAATTGGCAGAATTTTATTAATTTATTTATTCACGATGGTAAAATAGCAAGATTAACCCCGCCCACTATAATGTATAAATTATTCCAAGATGTTCACAATGAACACTACAAAGATGTCTTTTTTATGTTGATGTTTGTTATTTGTATGCTCAGAAAAATCAAATATTTACACACACACACAAAAAAAGCCCACCCACACAGGAAGCTGAAACTATTCACTTACAGTACTTATATATATATATATATATATATATATATATATATATATATATATATATATATATATATATCATTGTATGGATAATGCGGAAGATTATTGTAATTTTGAGGAGATAAGTGATCTGGCATGGTTATCTCTTCCTGTCTCTGGTTATGTTTTATTACTTTCCCTATCCTTTGTAAAAAATGTCTTTGATGTGTGGACTGTCGACACCGGTCAGTAAAAGCCTTTGATGTATGGCCTAGCTTTTTGTCTTTGAGCTGGTAGTTGAGCCTGTATTAGCCCTAACAGGGCACAGTATCTATAAAATATCTAGTTTGGGGGCATGCCAGTCAGAAGTTCAGCAAAGACTGTTGGCCGCACTGCTGTGCATCGAATAAAATCTGTAACCTTCTCACCCACTTGTGTCTGTATTGCTTCTGAATCTAATTTTAAAAGAACCATCTTGCATTTGGCAAAACCATCATTAAGGAGGTTTGCCATCCCCTCTGCCCACTCCCACCCAGTAGAGAATATCCTATTAACTCATAGTGGCACTCACCAGAACAGAAGGATCCTGGGCATGTGAACTGGACCCTGTAATCACGGCAGGACTGACCAGGTTCTTGCTCATCATTGACGCAGGCAAAGCCTTGAGTGGTGTCATACCTGAATAACAGCAGGTGGGAGGGGGGAAGCACGCTGTATGAAATTGCATGTTACAGGCGTTATTTTCCACATCTTAATTGCAGAGTCAGAAGGAACTCCGAGGATCATCTAGTCCAACGCTCTGCAAGGCAGGAATATGCAGCTGTCCCATACGGGGGTCGAACCTGCAACCTTGGCATTATCAACACCACAGTCTAACCAACTGAGCCTGTATACCTGAAGGAGTGTCTCCACCCCCACCGTTCAGCCCGGACACTGAGATCCAGCGCCGAGGGCCCTCTGGCGGTTCCCTCATTGTGAGAAGTGAGGTTACAGGGAACCAGACAGAGGGCCTTCTCGGTAGGGGCACCCACCCTGTGGAACGTCCTTCCATCAGATGTCAAGGAAATAAGCAGCTATCCTAATTTTAAAAGACATCTGAAGGCAGCCCTGTTTAGGGAAGTTTTTAATATTTAATGCTGTATTGTTTTAATACTCAACTGGGAGCCGCCAGAGTGGCTGGGGAGACTCAGCCAGATGGGCGGGGTATAAATTATTATTATTATTATTATTATTATTATTATTCATGCTTAATTTAGTTACATTTTTGCTATGTAAAATGTATGCTATGTAATAGGAGCCACACTCATCTCTGCACTTTGGAAAACAAAGAAATCATACATTGCAACATTTAAAACACAGACACAGAGAAGAACAAGGGAACAGAGCAACTGAAGTCAATTTTCCCTTTATGCAGTCGGCTGTTTTTTTACCCGCTGCATCTCCACCCAGACAAGCAAGAGGCATTATGAGAGTGCAAGGATACACCCCAGCCAGCAGAAATATTCAAGGAGGGTGTGAATCACAAGCCACTGGCTGGTGGAGCCAGAGGCAAAATGAGCAGTGCAATAGACAAGACTCTTGCCAACGGTGCAGAAGCCACAGTCTTCCACACACAGCAATTATTGCTGTTGCTGTTTGCTAATTACCTTTCATGTATGCTCCAACATGATATGCAAAGCAGAATAAAAAGTGGTAACAAACAGTTACAAACCGTTAAAAGAGATAAGAGAAGGCGAGTGTAAATGCAATGCTGAATGGATGCTTGTGGCAAGGGACATCTCTTCCCACCATATGAGGCACTGCTGCAGCTCAAGGAGCCAGTGAAACTGGACAAAAGCACTCAAAGAGGGTGTAAAGCAGGGGTGGTGAGGGGTGTGGCTGGGGAGAGTTCCAAGGGCCAGATTGAGAGGCCTGGAGGGCCACATTTGACAGTCTAGATCAGGCATCCCCAAACTTCAGCCCTCCAGATGTTTTGGACTACAGTTCCCATCTTCCCCGACCACTGGTCCTGTTAGCTAGGGATCATGGGACTTGTAGGCCAAAACATCTGGAGGGCCACAGTTTGGGGATGCCTGGTCTAGATAGAGGTTCCCCATTTCTAAGCTAGAGTGCAATGCATGAAACCTTATCTGGCACCTATAAAAAAAAGTTCACACTCCACAACCATCACAAAATTGTCTTCTCACACTGAAAACTTTTGCCCCGTCTTCAGGGCAGGAATCCCATTCACAGTCTGTACGTTGATTGCAAGGGGCTCAGCGCAAATCTTGCCAGGGTATTCGCTCCGCAAATTGGAAAGGAGTTCATAGTCTCCCCTTCCCGATGGATCGTCCCGATCAAACCACTGGGTCGTGCATCCTAAAGCATGAAAAGGCAAGGCAAAACTCAAATGAGTGTTGCTTGCAGGTATGGGAAGCACAAGAAAGTTGGAACATAGGAATACAGGAAGCTGCCTGATACGGAGTCAGACCATCGCTCTATGAAGCCCAATAGCGCAACCCCCCCCCCCCGGCATTGTTATCTGTTGACGGATAGATGTAGCACCCACAGTGCCTGTTCTCCATCCCCTAATCTAGCCTGCTGCCACCACTACCCTCCATGCAGTGCAGGATACTATCTTGCCACTAGTGCAGAAGTGGGTTGCAGGGAAGAAGAACAACTGCTCTTTCACCCTTAGTAAAATGTGGAGCAGATGGATGGGCCAAGACATTTGGGCACTAAATTATGTCATGTGAATGCTCAGATATGATGTGCAAATAAACAATTACAGGAAATGGAATAAATTATTGGGTGAAGGCAGCCTCTCTCTTTTTTAATACAACCACTGCCATCCAATAAGATGTGGGCATGTTTAAGGGGGCATGTTTAACAAAGGAGCGGCACACTGTGGGTTCCATGTCAGCAACACCTCATACAGTATATAAACTGAAGACTCCTGCTTTTAATTTACGAGCAATTGTTTTGGTGTTATACAGGCATGGCTTATTATGATGTGGTTGGAGATCATTCCCCCATCTCACCACAATATGTCCTGGTTGACTCACCTGAGCAGAAGTTCGAGGGACAGGTGAAGCGGACTCTGTAATCCAAGCAGGAATGCTTGTGCTGCTCTTTATTAACACAAGCAAATCCTTCTTTAGGGTTAAACCTAGTGGGGAGAGAAAGAGAACGACAGACGCAATCTGACTCACCAAACTGTGACCAGGAAAGAGAGAAGAAGTTGTAGAGAGATAATCTGCACTAAACTGGGATCCAACAGAACCTGGGATCCATCAGAACCTTCCTTTGAAATACAAAGAGCAGCTTCGAAGAATCTATTTTCCTTGGGCCCATGGCAAGGAGAGCAAGAGTTAAACTTCCCCTCCCCTCCCAAGGATGATCATGGTTCTTAGTTCCTGGCATCACTCACGGATGAAAGATCTGCCCAGTGCTGGACGCTGGGGTTCCCTCCACGGTCTGAGCTTCAATTCCAGTGGGTTCAGGGCAAATGTCCGTGGGATATTCCCTCCTCAGGTCAGCAAGAGTTTCAAAGTCACCCACTCCTGAAGGGTTGTCCCGGTCGAACCAACGAGTCGTGCAAGTTGAAGCTGAGGTGAGATGGAGAGAAACTATTCATGACTCTTTACTCTGGATACACTTTTGGAGAAAGGGGAGCTTTTTTGAGTGGAAGTAAGATCGCAATGAAAAAAAGGTCTTTAAATTCACGAAATGTGCCTGCCAATGCAAGTGTGGTCCCAGGGTATGGTGTGAAGGAACACAACGCCATCACTTTGGTGAAGCTTTTTTGAGTGGAAATAAGGAACAATAATAAAAAGGTCTTTGAATTCACAAAATGTGTTTAACAATGCAAGTGTGGCCCTAGGGCATGGTGTGATGGCACAAAATGGTAAAGCCAAACAGGTCCAGGTCTGGTTAGTTCTTGGATGAGAAACCATTTATGTAGGTCCATTGCACTTTATTTTTCCACTTTATTCAAGATGTCCAGCTTTCCACTTTATTCAAGATGTACAGCTATGAGCTGAGTGTTTATTGGGCATTATACCGTTATGTGTTTGGTGAGCAGGGGGTCAGACTGGATGAAACCATGGGCCCCTTCCAAACCTGCCAGAGAATAATATATAAGAGGAAACCTACCAAGCCAGTTCCTTTGTCAAGGTAATGGCTCTGGCTGGCTAGTTAAGTACAGTGGTATCTCAGGTTACAAACACCTCAGGTTACAAACACTTCGGGTTACAGACTCTGCTAACCCAGAAGTAGTACCTCGGGTTAAGAACTGTACCTCAGGATGAGAATGGAAATCACATGCTGGCGGCGTGGTGGCAGCGGGAGGCCCCATTAGCTAAAGTGGTACCTCAGGTTAAGAACGGTTTCAGGTTAAGAACAGACCTGTGGAATATATTAAGTTCGTAACCAGAGGTACCACTGTACCGTGATTTAGCATATCCAAAGAAGTTGTTCCGTTGCCACAGAAGGAAATGGGCGGGCCTTTTTCCCGTGTAGAGAAAAATGGGCCTTAGTGGGGCTGGTTTTGTGAGACTATGGTGTCTTTATGATAGATTGGCACCTGAGGTGAACCACAAAATCGCTCCTGCACCTCTAGGTAAGAACCCCCATCCCCACCGAGAACATCCCATCAATACATAGCAGCACTCACCGGAACAGAAGGATTCTGGGCAAGTGAATTGGACCACATAATCTAGGCAGGACTGACTAGGTACTTGCTCAGTATTGACACAGGCAAAGCCTCTAGTAGTGTCATACCTGCGTAAGAGAGGGATAAAAAGTTGTGCTGTATGGAATGACATGTTACAGATAGAATTGTGCCCATCTTACATAGTTGAGTATTGCTATGAGCTTGTGGGTGCTAGACACTTCTCAAGTCCTGGAACCAGTAAGTGTTAGAATTTAATCAAGGTTCAGGGGGCTATAGAATCCCTGCTCACCTCTGGAATCCATGCCCACCTTTGGAAAGAGAGGAAATTATGTATCACAAGGATTTTAGAACAATACATCTCTGAGCAAGAGCACAAATGCATGGTCTGATCAGGCATCTTTAAAAAAATCACAGCCATCAACAAAAGTGTCTTCTCACACTGAAAATCTTTGCCCCGTTTTCACTGCAGGTCTCCCGTCCACAGTCTGTACGTTGATGGCAAGGGGCTCGCCACAAATCCCACCAGGATATTCACTCCGCAAATTGGAAAGGAGTTCATAGTCTCCCTTTCCAGACGGATTATCCCGATCAAACCAGCGAGTTGTGCATCCTAAAGAAGGGGAAAAGGCAAGGCAAGACTTAAATGAGTGTTGGTTGCAGGTATGCGAGGACAAGAAAGTTGGAACATAGGAACACAGGAAGCTGCCTGATACTGAGTCAGACCATCACGCCATGAAGCCCAATAGCACACGCACTGACAGGCAGCTGCTCTCCAAGTCTTTCCCAACTATACATGGAAATGCAAGCGCCTAAACCTGGGACCTTTTGCAAGCAGTGCAGATGCTGCAGCCCATGCGCAACTCTTTCAAAGGCAAGCGGAAACACCATTCTCAGTGCCACCCTGCTCTTTGAGTGGACCCACTTGCTCAACAGTGTCCCAGGTCATTCACTTGCCAGTTGAGCCTGTGACGGGTCCTTCCAAGCCCCTGTGGCTTTTGCTCATCCTAGCCAGGGTCCAGCCTGTACTGCTAGCTCCATCCTTACCACTCCTTGCGGGTTCAAGCAAGGCAGGTGGACTGGCAGTGGCAGCACAGAGGGGAATCAGCAGGGAGACTGAGGCCCTTGCAGTGTGGTGGGCTTCAGCAAGCGCCCAGCAATGCCACCTTCTGATATCAGCCTTACAGGAGCTGTGCAAGCGTAGCTGAGTGGCAGGGCACCTGCCTTGCATGCGAAAGGTCCCCGGTTCGATCCTCAGCATCTCCTGGTAAGCCTGGAGGTGCTCCCTGTCTGAAACCCTGGAGAGCTGCTGCCAGCCAGTGCAAGCAATATTGAGTTAGATGGACCAAGCGTCTGACTCAGTACCAGCCAGCTGCTTATGTTCCTCAATTGGTTCCACTCCTGCTTGACTGGGGGATTCAGCAGGGGAATAAACGGGGGTTGTCCTCTGTTACTAGAGAGGCATTGTGAAGCCTGTTACACACAGACTGTCACGTTTACTCCTTTCTTGCCACATTACAAGGGCACGAGGAAAAGGAAAAAGGAACTGCTGGAGCAAATGTTTGGTTGTGCAACACGGGCACGCTTGTTCTTCCACAACCACAGGCAATAGTTCCCTAAATAGCAGGGCTGGTATATTTCCCCCCCCCCTGCCCCCATACACTCAGGTTGCAATATTTTACCAGGAGGAAAATGTGACTCCACATACAAACACAGAGGACTGGTGCTCCTTTGGGCAGAGTAAGGCCACTCTTGCTCCAGGCAGAAGCAGCAGCAGCAATCCAACCATTGCCCTCTGCTGAAGAACAGAGATGTTAAGTCCTGCCTTGCCTATCTTGCACCTGCTAATCAAGGATGCTCCCATTCTCCCTCACCACAAACCGGAGGATGCTATCTTGTCTCCAGTGGCAAAGCAAGAGTCAGCTGACAGCCCCAGGTCACCTTCCAGATGCGAAATGGGTTGCTCCCCAAGAGAAGCACTTTGCAGCACTCTTCAGCTCAGAAGAAGTGGGGTTGTGGGTGTCCTGTTTCGGGAGTTGTAGCCAATGTCAGTCCTACTCAGAGTAGACCCACTAAAGGTAATAGTCATGATGACTAACTCAGGCCCATTCATTTCAAAGAGGTCTGATTTGAGCAGGACTTAGGCTGCTATCACATGGACGCTTGTTCTGTTTTCCAGACTGTTTCCCGAACTGTTAATTTCCACACCTTGCATTTGAGGTTTCATATGACGTAAAAGCCATTTTAGTTCCCATTTCTGTATTATTTGCTTCCAGAAGAAGCCCTCTTTTTTTTTTTTGGAAATGAGCGCTAAACCTGTGCTATATTCTACTATGTTTCTGGTTTTTATGCCTTGTGAAAGTTCAAGTACAATGCGGAAATTTATAATGGCAGAAATGTCAGGGAAATGGAATAAAGTCTTGTGCAAATGCAGCCAAAGTTAGCAGGCAGAGGAAGCAGCTCTCTTGCACACTGTGGATTTTTGGAGGGATATTTATTGAGACATTTTCTGAGCACACTGTGAGTTCCATGTCAGCAACCCACCTTATATAGTATAAAAGTAAAAAACAGTTCACTTTTGAGCAATTGGTTTAGTGTTATACAGACATAGTTTAAGTGCTTGGAGATCATTCCCCCATCTCACCACAATATGTCCTGGTTGACTCACCTGAGCAGAAGTTCGAGGGACAGGTGAAGCGGACTCTGTAATCCAAGCAGGAATGCTTGTGCTGCTCTTTATTAACACAAGCAAATCCTTCTTTAGGGTTAAACCTAGTGGGGAGAGAAAGAGAACGACAGACATAATCTGACTCACCAAACTGTGACCAGGAAAGAGAGAAGCACTTGTAGAGAGATAATCTGCACAAAACTGGGATCCAACAGAACCTGGGATCCATCAGAACCTTCCTTTGAAATACAAAAGAGCAGCTTCGAAGAATCTATTTTCCTTGGGTCCATGGCAAGGAGAGAAAGAGTTAAACTTCCCCTCCCCTCCCAAGGATGATCATGGTTCTTAGTTCCTGGCATCACTCACGGATGAAAGATCTGCCCAGTGCTGGACGCTGGGGTTCCCTCCACGGTCTGAGCTTCAATTCCAGTGGGTTCAGGGCAAATGTCCGTGGGATATTCCCTCCTCAGGTCAGCGAGAGTTTCAAAGTCACCCACTCCTGAAGGGTTGTCCCGGTCGAACCAACGAGTCGTGCAAGTTGAAGCTGAGATGAGACGGACAGAAACTATTCACGACCCTTTACTCCGGATACACTTTTGGAGAAAGGGGAGCTTTTTTGAGTGGAAGTAAGATCGCAATGAAAAAAAGGTCTTTAAATTCACAAAATGTGCCTGCCAATGCAAGTGTGGTCCCAGGGTATGGTGTGAAGGAACACAACGCCACCACTTTGGTGAAGCCAAATCTGCTGAGGTCTGGTCAGTTCCTGGATGAGTGACCACCAATATAGGTGGATAGCATCTCTGAGATGCTCTGGCATGGCCAGCACTCCCCTGTAGCAACTTTTGACTTTATTCACAGATGATCCCAAGCCAAAGGAATGCACACAGCAGATGGTTAGCTCTTTATTGCAAGAACAGACACTATTTTGTAGTTTTTACAGCTTTAGTTTTCAGTCTAGGGTCCAGGCAGCTATTCCCTGGTCTATGCTCTACAGAGAGCTTGCAGTAACAGGTGCAGCTGGCCCCCTCCACCAGCTTAAGTATCTTTCCCTGATGGGCTGTACACACAAAGCCAGAGACTGTACGTGCGGAGAAGCTGCCTCTGCTCTTCCCTCTTCAACCTGCTCTTTGTTCTAGGAGACAGTGGCACAGGAGAGGGCGGGGATACACCTGACCCTTCAGTCGCCGGGCCTGCCTCTTCCTCCTCTTCTGACCCATCCTGTGCACCCTCCAGCTCTGAAGCTCCCCTGCCTCCTGGCTGGTACAAGTCCCCACAAATCACTGCTCCCCTCTCCCGAGTCAGACTCCAGTCCCCTTCCCCCCGGTGCACACTTGTCAGCCTTTCGCCCATCCCTGACATCCAGGTGTTTACGGGATATTATACTGCTGTGAGTTTGGGGAGACGTCATGGAATCTTGGGTCCCCTCCAAGAATGTATAAGAGGAAGTCTGCCAAACCAGTTTCTTTCTCCAAATAATGGCTCTGGTCTGGCTAGTTAAGTGCTGCGTTTCAGCATATCCAAAGAAGTTGCTCTGTTGAGGGAAATGGGTGGCCCTCTTCCCATGTGAAGAACAATACGCCTAAGCAAGGCTGGTTTTGTGAGCCGTGGCATGTGAGAGCTAAAGAAGAGATGCTGGAAGCAGTAGGCACAGAGAAATGTGTTGAACCTAAGCTGGACCTGAGGCTCCCCAGGAAACCTAATGGAGAAGCGAGATCCCTTGGGATGTTAATGCTGTGAGCCCTTCCACCCTATGCTCAGGTTGCTATATATGCTTAAATAAAACCATATATCCCCAAGACACCACAGACTCTGCTGACCTTCATTCCAAGGAAACAAAACACTGGGTAAATGAACGAACCCCTGGAGTCTCTCACCTGTCAGGGACTGGACAGAGGAGGAATGGTGGAGACCACCTCCCCAGCCTGAACCTTCCAGAGAAGAAGAAAACATTATAGATTGACAACAGTGGCTTTCGGGAGGTCACAGCTCAGAGGTAGATGAGGGGCAAAGTTGAGAAATAATGGGAGAAGAGGAGGGGGAGGCAGAGCCGGAGCAGCTGGCTGGCACGTTATCACTAGAAAGCATTTCAGACCCTGCCTTTCCCAGAACCCGGCAAGCACTGAAAGTAGGAGAGCAAAGGGCTCGGAGGCAGATGGCCCTAAGTGGCAACCATAAGGTGGGTGGTGCTGTTGATGATTGAGGAGAGAAGGGGGGGGTTGGAGATTACTTGGAGCAACACCATTACTCCAAGAGGCTGCATTTCCAAGCCTCTGTCTGCAAATATTGAATAAGACATTGGTAAGAACTTTCCTTGTCTGTCTATTCCTGGCAGCCTACTGTGGGGGGATTGGATTCCCTGATGCCTGACACCAACATTCAGAGACTGGGGTGGCATATAACAGTTAAACTTTCCCATTTTACTTTACTGCAGTTATAACAATGACAATTATATTGTATATTGCTGTTGCCAGAATGCTGTTACACACCACACCAATCTCGACAGCAGTGTGAGTTTCTAGGGGTTGCAGGTGCGCTTGCGCAGGGTCTGTGTTTCCCTTTGGAAATGAGGCAAAGTGGAGACAATGGTGTATTTATGATATATGGCTTATTTATACACACATATATAGCTCAAGCCTACATGGAAGGGTTTAGAGCATCAACATTCCAAGAGGTCCCAGTTTCTCCTAAATCAGGCATAGGCAACCTTGGCTCTCCAGATGTTTTGGAACTACAACTCCCACTGGCCCTGTTAGCTAGGGATCATGGGAGTTGTAGTTCCAAAACATCTGGAGAGCCAAGGTTGCCTATGCCTGTCCTAAATCATAAGCTTTGTTGAAGAAAATACGGATGAGTGCTCCAGAAGCTGGTTGCCAGGAGAAGTTCTAAGACAGAAACATTCACTCACTTACCACATGCTGGGAGAATCAGGACAGTCAGCAGAAGCTGAGGGGATGAGAGAGAGAGAGGATGCATTTAATGAAGAAGAGGGGTAGAATCAACCAGCCACCATTCTGGCATACCCACACAGTAGGGTGGCAGCAAATTCAGAAGCGCAGGGTCCCTTCATTATAGTCAAAGCCATGTCTCCTCCTAAGATTATACAATAATCTTTCAATCATACAGTAATATGGGGGGGAACCCAGCCAGATGGGTGGGGTATTAATAATAATAATAATAATAATAATAATAATAGAGATGCATTACAAAGAACAGTGTGGCCCTCCATGTGTTGCCTTTAAGCTAGATCTTCTGTGCACACACATGATTTGGGACGCTCTGAGATCTTCTTTCAAAGAGACTTAAATCATGTTTTCCTTAAAGTCTGTTGTATGTAACATAGCTTGCCCACCTTTCCTGTGAAAATTGTGTTTCCAGTGTTTCTAAATGCCCAGTATGGGAGCATACAAAATAATTCCTCCTTGGTGTTCCTCCTGTGCACCTTTTCCAGAGTGACCCGAGGAGCCAATCCTCACCTCTTTTCACTCATACTTGGCTCCAATCAGCACCAAGTACGAGAAGACTTCAGTGGCTAAAAAGTCTCCTTTTCATGTTGATTGGGTGGCTGGAGAGAGAGACTTGGAGGGACCCTGTTGCAGAAATGGTAATGAGTCTTTGATTACACCTCCCCAGCCATACCAGTTGGAAAGGGTACAGACTCTGGATTTTGTGTTAAAGCACCAGATGGAGAGGATTGTTTTACTCCCTATTACCAAGCAAGCAATGCTCACCAGTCTCGGAAACTTCCCCATACTTCTTGGCTGGCAACGTCCCTATCTGTCGACCGCCAAAGCTTTTGGTGCTTCAGCTAGAAATGCACAACAAGCTTTTATAGACCTTGGGACCACACCTCTAACTGCATTGCTAGGATTCCTTCCTTCGAGTTGGGTAACCAATACTGCTGTCAGTTACAGAGCTGACTCCCAATGCCAGGTGATCCCTGCCTTGCATAATCGCTCACATGATGCAGTTCACACGCACCATTTGAATGGGAATACCCATCAACTTTGCAGGGGCTCAGCCCTCATAGCCCCTAGAAGTTGGCTCCTATGAGACAGCCTGATCTGCAGGCTTATGTTCTAAAAGATGCAGCAAAAACGAAGAACGGATGTGGAGAAAGAAACAGGAAAATCTATCCAGGCACATTAGTTCTTATAACGACTTGCTGCTATGGAAATATTTCAGGGGGAGCTCAACGGAGCTGTTCTTTCAGCAGTGCTGATGGAATGGGCCCCTGCTTTCCATCTCTCCCATTAGGACTGTTTTGTTTTCTGGTGGGTCTCACCAGCAGAGGTATTAACAGTTAAGAAAGTAAATATGGAGAAGAGGCGGGCCACGTATGAGGAAATCTTGACGAAAACTGAAAAAGGATGGAGTTTAAAACCTTTTGATGACATTAAAGGAGTGTTAACAGGATGGATAGAATACCATCAAATAAATGATGTGCTTAAAGAAGATAGAAAAATAGGTTTTGAGGATAAAAGATCCAAATTTCAAATAGAAGTGCTAGAAGGCAAAACAAAGCTTTTGGCAAAGATGTATGATTTGTTGTTGGAGTGGTATACAAAAGATGAGTTGACAAAAGAAGTGATGATTAAATGGGCAAAAGATTTGGGGCATAATATTGAATATGATGCGTGGTTGAAATTATGGAATCAAACTTTAAGATTTACAGCATGTACTGCCTTGAAAGAAAATGTATATAAGATGATGTACAGATGGTATTTAACTCCAGTTAAATTAGCTAAAATGTATAGAATGAGTGACAAAAGTTGCTGGAAATGTAAAGAGAAAGATGGTGAATTTTATCATATGTGGTGGACATGCGAAAAAGTTAAAAGATTTTGGGAAAGTTTATATAACGAATTGAAAAAGATGTTTAGATATACTTTTCCAAAAAAACCAGAAGCATTTTTGTTAGGAATAATGGGAGGAGAGATGAGAAAAGAAGATCAAACATTGTTTATGTATGCTACAACCGTGGCTAGGACTTTGTTAGCCCAAAAATGGAAATTACAGGAATTACCTACAATTGTGGAGTGGCAGACAAAAATGATGGACTATGCTGAACTTGCTAGATTGACATGCAAGATTCGTGACCAGGGGGAGACAAGGTTTCAAAAGGACTGGAGTAAATATGTGGACTATATGGAGAAAAACTGTAGATTGTCGCAGGATTAAAATAAACCTTACGAATTGACCAATATGTCAAAAAAGGAACTGCAAAAAAGGGAATTAACAAGAAACCCGCATGAAGGGAGGGGGGGAAGTCATAGCTCGGCGGAGCAAGGTAAAAGATGTGAATATAAGATTTTGTATAAAAGATTGGTTTTGTTAATTTGTTGAATTTGGAAAATTGGAATAAAATGTATTTTTTTTAAAAAAGGACTGTTTTGTTTTTCCCGATCTGGAGAGCAAGGTGGGTGTGTACAGCCATTTAGCAAGGAGCCTGAGGAACCAACCCTTCTTTGTGAATCCTCATACTACTGACATTTCCAGACACTTCCATAGAATCATAGGATTGTGGAGTTGGAAGGGACTTCAAGGCTCATCTGGTCCAACCCCCTGCATTGCAGGAGTCACAGCTAAACAAATCCCTGGCAGATGGCCATCTAACCTCTGTATAGAAACTTCCAATGAAGGAGAATCCATCACCTTTTAAGGGAGTCCATTCCACTGTCATTCAGCTCTACACCATGTTGCCAGGTCGCATGACTGAGCTGAATGGGCTTAAGATCAAACCCCAATCCCCCACCTCTGTAAATTTATTTTTGGAAATTTACACTGGCTTTGGCTTAGCCAGCTGAGCAAGTTACATCAGCATATTGTTAGCTGAGCCAGGGTTGGGGGGGGGGGGGCTAAGCACCAGCGGAGATCCACAGCACCTTAAATTCCTTGTCACAGGATTATCCCCCCTCCACCTATTATTTATACTATACCATCAATGGCCAGAGCCGATGACAGGCAGAAAGACAGAATCGTAGAGTTGGAAGGAATCCCAAGGTTATCTATTCCAATCCTGTGCAATCTCAGCTGAAGCTTCCAAGACAGATGGCCACCCAACTTCTGCTTAAAAACCTCCAACAATCTACGAATTCTAATTTTGTCCTCCTCCTCCTCCTACCTGTTGTGTTCTACAAGGAGCAACAGCTCCCAAGGAGGCACTGACAGCTATGGTAACTCTCCGGACTGAATATGCAACAGCAACATGCTTTATTTCAGTCCAACGACCCACAAAACATTTTCAAAAGCAAAGATACAGGGCAAGGGTTCCAAGGCTGTGTTTTATCCAGAGCATGTAGGTTTCTATTTTTTATTATAAGCAAGAGGGCAGACTGAGGGCAGACTGAGGTTGGTGGGGCACAGCCCCATTTGCCCTTAAGGAGCAGCCTCCACTGTATGTGATCATCCCAAAGAATAATCATCTATTGAGCATCAAGCCCTTTTGTGATTGTATATTTGCACCCAGGGCCATAAGTCTTGGCAGGCCAGGGTGCTTGTTTATTTTGCTGCTCTGCTGACAATCCTATTTCATTCTGGCACGTTGTCATCTGACCCCAGCAGGATTTGACTGCTGGACTGTTTGTTTTCTTGGTTGTCCAAGGCTGGATTCCCCCTTTGCCTCCCCTTACAGATCTGAATCATCTTTTCTCTACAAGGATGTCTCCCTCGGTTTCCCTCTGCTTCCCTTAGTTTCTCATAGAAACCCCTGTTTCTATTTTGAGCCTGAGAATGAGGAAATGGATTGGAAGCAGTGAAAGAAGATATCCCTTTAACACTCTATGTTGTTGTGAAATCCTCCTGCGTAACCTTGACACTACAGTAGGGATGAACCTAAGCACTAAATAGCATCAAAACAGCACCATGAACCACGAGAACCTAAGGAGAGCCATCCTGAACCAGTGGTTCAACTGGTCCAGCATCCTGTTCTCACAGTGGCCAATCAGATGTCTGTTTCAAGAAGCGCCCCCCAATAGGACCTGGGCACAACAGAAACTCCCATCACTTGTGATTCCTAGCAACTGTTTTTCAGACAATGAAGCCAGAATGGAGACGTAGCCATATGGTACGTGAGACCCTTTGGATGTTGCTAGACCACAGCTTGCATGATCCCTCACCACCGGTCGTAGTGGGGCTGATGAGTACTGGAGACAAACATTTCTCAATGAAAATGTAACAGATCATGAGGCAGGGCCCAACCAATGACATACCACCCAACATTCCTTCAGTGAAAATAGGGAGGTCCTGCTCCTTAATATGGGACCCAGGTGGTGCTGTGGGCTAAACCACTGAGCCTAGGGCTTGCTGATCAGAAGGTTGGCGGTTCGAATCCCTGTGACGGGGTGAGCTCCCGTTGCTCAGTCCCAGCTCCTGCCAACCTAGCAGTTCGAAAGCACATCAAAATGCAAGTAGATAAATATTAACCGCTATAGCGGGAAGGTAAACGGCGTTTCCATGTGCTGCTCTGGTTTGCCAGAAGCGGCTTTGTCATGCTGGCCACATGACCTGGAAGCTATACGCCGGCTCCCTCGGCCAATAATGCGAGATGAGCGCGCAACCCCAGAGTCGGTCACGACTGGACCTAATGGTCAGGGGTCCCTTTACCTTTACCTTACTCCTTAATATGTTGCTGCTGCTGCTGCTGCTGTTGTCTTCTTTATATCCCAGCCACTCTAGGCAGCTTCCAACATACATAAAAACATAAGAAAATATCAAACGTTTAAAAACTTACAGGGCTGCCTTCTGATGTCTTCCAAAGGTTACTTATCTCCATGGCTCGGAAGGGGGGGGTGTCACATAACTCTATAACTTCTGATGAAAATAGGGATGTCGTACTATACCCGCCAACATTTCTCTGATGAAAATAGGGACATACTAAGGAAAAGCAGGACATCCTGGGATCAAATCAGAAACTGGGACGGCTTCTGTGAATCCGGGTCTGTCCCTGGAAAATAGGGACACTTGGAGGGTCTGCAATGATGCTGAAATAATTCATTCTGAAGCTGTTTGTTCTTGTTCTATGGTCCATTTAAGCCCCACCCCTCCTTTCCTGAAGCCACACCTCCTCTCTCCCAATCTTTAATGAGGCTCCAAGCTGTGCCCCCTCCTCCCCATCCATGCAAGGCACACAATTGGAGAATAACAAATCAGAGCACAATAAGCAAAACAGACTATGACACCTCTGCCAGCTGGACCAATTGGAGGCTGGGTGATGTTCAGGCTGGGAGGGGCAAAACTTAGGGGAAGGAAGATCAGGTTGCACACCAGACTTCCGGACAGAGGTGGGGTTATGGAAATGTGGATTGATAGAAATGTGGATTGATAGGAATAACTGGGATGGGAGACACATTGCAGGCCCTGTGGGGAGGGCCATGGAGCTAGTAGTTGTGTCTCAGTCTGGAAAGACTCAAAGGCTTCACTTGCTGTGTGTGCTGAATCCGAATCCATGGCCTTTGAGACCCTCTCTAGAAACTTAATGGGGAGCCCAAGATCTGTTGAAGTGTTAATGATGTGAGTCCCTCCATTGTAAGCTCAGGCTGTATATCTGTGTAAATAAAACCATTCATGCTCTAAAGCAGGGGTCAGCAAACTTTTTCAGCAGGGAGCTGGTCCACTGTCCCTCAGACCTTGTAGGGGGCCGGACTATATTTTTTGGGGGGGAAATGAACGAATTCCTATGCCCCACAAATAACCCAGAGATGCATTTTAAATAAAAGGACACATTCTACTCATGTAAAAACACGCTGATTCCCGGACAGTCCGAGGACCAGATTTAGAAGGTGATTGGGCCGGATATGGCCCCCAGGCCTTAGTTTGCCTACCCATGCCCTAAAGACTCCTCAGTCTTCATGGACTTTCATTCCAAGGAAACCAAAACCTGAAAACAAACCTCCGGCACCCTGGAGCCTCTTGCTCCTTGGAGACTGGGGTGCACGTAACAATATAAACACCCATAACTAAAATATGTAATGAAACTAACACAACACATACTAATTAAAACAGGGGACTCATGTCAACAGATTGGGGCCGATCAATGCGTGAAGCAAAATGCTAGATGCAGGGATCGCCTAATATTCTGAAGAACTTTAGAAGAGCTCGTTGGATCAGGCCAATGACATCCTGTTCTTAACCGAGGTGGGCCAAATCCCCATGGGAAACCTGCTAGCAGGACCTGAGCAATAATAATAATAATAATAATAATAATAATAATAATAATAATAATAATAATAATATTTATACCCCGCCCATCTGGCCAGGTCCCCCCCGCCACTCTGGGCGGCTTCCAACAAATACCAAAACACATTAAAATATCACAGATTTAAAAACTTCCCTAAACAGGGCTGCCTTTAGGTATTTTCTAAATGTCAGGTAATTGTTTATCTCTCTGACCTCTGATGGGAGGGTGTTCCACAGGGCGGGTGCCACTACCGAGAAGGCCCTCCGCCTGGTTCCCTGTAGCTTGGCTTCTCACAGTGAGGGAACCGCCAGAAGGCCCTCGGCGCTGGATCTCAGTTTCCGGGCTGAATGATGGGGGTGGAGATGCTCCTTCAGGTATACAGGACCGAGGCCGTTTAGGGCTTTAAAGGTCAGCACCAATACTTTGAATTGTGCTCGGAAACAGCGCTCCATGTTCCTATCGTTTCCAGTAACTGCCATTCAGAAGCATTACTGCATTCAACCATGGAAGCAGAGAGTACGTCACCATGTCCAGTAGTCATCAATGGCCTTCTTCTGATCAACTTGTGCCTTTGCCTACATCTCACACTTGACTGGGAGTCTCCGATTCAGATTTCTTGCCAATGACCTCTTCTCATCTTTATTCTGCCCCCTCCCCCACCAGGAATGACTTGCAATACAGCTTCGCTATCTGGGAGCAAGTTGGAGTGCAATGATGGATTCACCTTGGGATAGAGACGATGATATCGTTGGAGAGGAACCCAAGTCTTTGAATCAGTACATACGAGAGGGTAGGTCCCCTGATATCTGAGCCCACCATGACTGGGCAAGATTCTTTTTACCATCTATTTCAAGCAAGCCTTGTTGTGTTCAGTGGGGCTTATTTCCTAGTAGTTGTGTTTTAAGGAATGCAGCCCATAGCAGTGGGTACTTTTATTTTTCTTTGTTTTCTTTTCTCGAAATATGTTTATTGATACTTGTCAGAGGGTCATCGTGGCTACAAACTTCAAGAAAGAAGATTCCACCTAAACGTTAGGAAGAACTTCCTGACAGTAAGAGCTGTTCGGCAGTGGGATTTGCTACCAAGGAGTGTGGTGGAGTCTCCTTCTTTGGAGGTCTTTAAGCAGAGGCTTGACAGCCATATGTCAAGAATGCTCTGATGGTGTTTCCTGCTTGGCAGGGGGTTGGACTGGATGGCCCTTGTGGTCTCTTCCTACTCTATGATTCTATGATTCTATGATTCTACTCTGCTTGAGTCCAGTTTGTCTCTATAGACTTTTATTGTGCAAGATATTTACAGTGCAGAGACAGCTTAAAACATGACCTCTCATTCCGAATCAGAATCTGGCAATGGCGTAATCTGTTCCTACGCCAGCAAAATAGTCGCGGCACCCCAAAACGCCTCCCCCTTGACCTACGTCGCGGTGCTCTCCTTAACTCTTGCGCCAGAAGGAGCGATGCGCTCTCAGTCTCCTCCCTGAGAGGGTGGTGGCAAGGCTCTTCAGCATCCCTGAGCCCTGGCCTGCACCTCTCCGCCCCTGAGCTTCTCTCCCTCCGAGTCTTTCCTCTCCCCCCTGGCTGCTTCAGACCCACTGCTGCTCCCTGATGAAACCCGCCTCCTCTCTGCCTCTACAAAAACTTCCCTGATCCATATGATATTGAAGCTACAATGTTGTGTATGCCTGGAAGGACCAAGAAACATCTCAGATCTGAAGGATCGGAAAGTTGCATAGGCTGCCCTGGTTCCCTGACATGCCAACAAACCAGAAATGGTTTCCCAGTGGAAGTGAAATTGGTTAATAATAAAAAAATAAATAATAGTAATAACACTAACATATTTTTTAAAAAATCAATTATTATTATTTTAAAAACAGTTAAAATCATATCGCTCCACCAGTGTTTTCAGGGTTGCCAGGAATGGTATATTTCAGCCATCAGTTAAGCGGGTGTAAAAAAATCCTTTCAATTTCCTGCTGAGAGTCAATAATGAAGGAGAGAGATGCACTTCATTGAGGATGACATTCCACAAATGGGGAGCTGCCACTAAAAAGGCCCTGTCACAGGTCAAGGCCAATTGGGCAGCCCCCACTGGTGGCACCACTAATAAGGCTTCGCTTCTGATGGCTGTCTGCTCTGTCTCATCACACACATCCCCCCTCTTCCTATAGGGCTGAATAATCTTCTCCAAGAACAGCTCCTCTGCGACACAACCATTGTGGCCAAAGGCGAACGGTTCCCCTGTCACAGGTATTTATTTATACATTTTGGGGTTACTATTTGTTATGCAGGCAAAGGGGTTTAGAAGGGCCCCTGGGCAAGACACTCTCCATGTGGTTCCTTCTGCTAGTGACTTGATCTCATCAATACTTGCTCCTCTACCTTATAATTACAGTGATACCTTGGTTTGCAAACAGCCCTGTTTACGAACTATTTGGTTTACGAACTCCACAAAACCGGAAGTGGTGTCCGGGTTTGCAAACTTTACCTCGGTCTACGAATGGAAGCCGAACGGTGGAAGGGTACTGGCAGTGGGAGGCCTCGTTAGGGAAAGCGTGCCTCTGTTTAAGAACGGATTTGGTTTAAGAACGGACTTCAGGAACAGATTAAGTCCGTAAACCGAGGTACCACTGTACCCCCACACGCATGCTTGCTAGGTCAATGAACAAACAGGTGGTGGGATCTCCTCCTCCCCACCAACACTGTTTGCATAAGAAGATAAGAAGAATGTACTGGCGCATCTCATCTAGCGTCTTGTTCTCACAGTGACCAGCCAGATGTCCCAATGAGAAGCCTGCAGGCACAACACAACGTGAATGCAAGAGTATTCTCCCCACTTGTGATGGCATTTAAAGGCATATGACAGTGGAGAAAGACTATATCCATCGGGGTTAGTTGCTACTGATAGCATTATTGTAGTAACCTGCCCAGGGACCTTGTGGTGGAAGGCAGTGGGTAAGAAATAAAAGAATGGAACTTGCAGTCCAATGAGATCTGGAGGTCCACTGGTTCACCATCTCTGGATTCGAAGCTTTCCCCAATCTGGTGCCCTCCAGATCTTGCTGGACTCCAAATAAATCTAGCCAGCATGGCTCGTGGTCAGGCATGATGGGAGTTGTAGATGTAGCAACATCAGAAGGTCCTTGGGACTTGACATCTTTGGTTTAGGGCAACTCACACGGAATGCCTTGTTGACATTCTTTGCTATATAACTCTTCTCAGTATAATCCTGGAAATTCCTGTGCCAAGGCACTAAGTTTCTTAGATCTACCCACATTGGGTCATTCTCTACCATGGTTGAAACAGCATCCGTGTACTCATGAGGTATGGGGGTGGCTAGGGTGCTGGACTCCAGTTCCCATGAGTCATAATCACTATGAGTTTTTTCCTACAACCAAGTGGGTGTATACATTTTATGAAATAATGAAACAAAGTAAATTATGAGAGCTGCAGTCCACCAATATCTGAATGGTTTTTAGGCCCACCCACTCATAGCTTAGGGTAACTCCTATAAAATCAAACAATGGTCACAAGTGGGGCCACCATTCATATTTTTTTTTCAGGCTGCAAGAGGCTGCAATAATTAGAAACCAAATATGGGAGCTGGTAGACAGAGGAACATTAGAAACTGCCGTATACTAAGTCAGACCTTTGGCCTATCCAGCTCAGGGTTGTCTACACTGCGAGTCGATGCTTTTAAACTCTCTCATAAATGGTTTAGAGTTAGGGTTAAGCAGTGAGGTAGCCCAAGTTTGCTGACAGAGATTCCACATGGTTCAAGGTAGCTAAGGAATGCTGAATTAGAGATTGATATCCTGACCGCCTAATGTCGACGCATCCCTCCCTCCCTTTTGTTTAGGATGCTCCTTGCTGCCATCAACCCCTACTTCCGAGCCATGTTCTCCAGCTCCTTCCGGGAGTCAAAGGATGGAGAGGTTCTGCTGCAAGACATGGAGCCCGCCATTGTCCAAGCTGTGGTGAACTATTACTACACGGAGGAGATTGAGCTCGTGCCGGAGATGGCCCAAGACCTGTTTGTAGCAGCCAGCAGGCTTCAAATCCTTCCACTGCTCGAGAGTTGCTCCAGGTAATCCCTAAATAATGCCACGTCTTGGAACATTGAAATCCTCTTTATAGCAAATTAGACTATTGTTCCGTCTATCTCAGTATTGTCTCCACTGGCTGGCAACAGCTCTCGAGCGTATTCACAGTGAGGTTTCTTCTGACCTAATCTGGAGATGTTGGGATCAAACCTTGGACTTGATGCTCTGAGCTATGGTCTGTCCCTAAATATGAAGCAAGGTTCTAGTCCTCCCATTTGTCAATAAAGGGCTGGCTTAATCAGGAAGCTGATTTGCAGTGAGTCAAATCAGTGGCCGTCTAGCTTTGTACTGTGAACAGTGAGTGGCAGTGACTGCTCTCCTGGGTTTCAGGCAGAAGTCTCTCCCTGCCTTACCTGAATATGCTGGGGATTGAACCTGGGACCTTCTGCATGCAAAGCAGATGCTCCACCACTGAGCTATGGCCCCTTGGTGGGAAATGTCCATCTTGTTTTGCATCGCTTGTCCAGGGAGTGACCTATGCAACTCTCTCAGTTTGTTCTCAGGCAGGGAATTTATTAAGTAAAAATGCAACCCACGTTCAAGCAATATGATACCCATCTTCATTGACTGTACTGCAGTAAAGGATGGTCCCATAAAGGGATGGGAACTGTAATGAACACAGGGTCTTTTCAGCTTTTATGCCACCTCACAATCACCCAATCAGACAAGGCACATCACATTTATCGGACAATTATTGCCATGTTGTCCATTACATGTCACCTAGGCCAGTGGCGGATGGCAGGTGGCGAGACGGGGGTGGCGCTGTGGGTTAAACCACAGAGCCTAGGGCTTGCCAATCAGAAAGTTGGCAGTTCGAATCCCCGCAACGGGGTGAGCTCCCGTTGCTCGGTCCCTGGTCCTGCCAACCTAGCAGTTCGAAAGCACGTCAAAGTGCAAGTAGATAAATAGGTACCGCTCCGGTGGGAAGGTAAACGGCGTTTCCATGTGCTGCTCTGGTTCGCCAGAAGCGGCTTAGTCATGCTGGCCACATGACCCGGAAGCTGTACATCGGCTCCCTAGGCCAGTAAAGCGAGATGAGCGCCGCAACCCCAGAGTCATCCGCGACTGGACCTAACAGTCAGGGGTCCCCTTTACCTTTACCTAAGCCAGTGACATGACATCTTAATGAACCAGCCAAGTTAACGGCATGGGTTGGTCAGTAGTACAAGTCGATCAGAACAGCAAACAGGAGCATATTGCATGGAAAGTGTATCTCCATATCTCTGCCTCTAATTGGTGTGAAAGGAGTTCCCCTTTGAAATAAGGGCTTTCTGCCTCTTCTGCAACCCCTGATTTGCATGGGAGTTGCATTCCAGGTCATTGCCTGCGATGGTGGGGCATGCATAAGCCCACTCCTCCCTGTTATGCCCCTGCCCCACCCCCTTCTGCCTCCTGTTCCGCACTCTTTTCTGGCTGCTTCCGGATTGCAGTGATGCACGGTCGTGCGTCAACTGGACTCACATAAATTGGTTGTTGCCTTTATGCTCAAGCTAATTCAGATTCTGGGGAAGTGGAATATTGGGGTGCAAAGACATTCCCTTCTCCAATATAGTGCATTTCCACCACATGCTGAAGCAATAGGGATGGATAAATATGTCCATTTTTCTCAGTCTCTCATTTTTCCAACCGTCAGTTTGCCCCATTTCCGTATCAAAATTTCTTTTTATAAGCTTGCGGGGAAATCGGCATACCTTTTCAAGTGCCTTTTTCTAAGTATATGCATTTTGGTACACAATTCTGTATGCATTTCCCCCCTTTTGCTTTGCAAGCAATAACATAGGTGCCCCCTTTTTGACTAGAGAACTGCCTCACACAATTGTTGAACAATGGCTATGTTTTCACTTTGCCTTTAGATTCAAGAAGTGTAGATTAGGTAGATTGACTTCAAAGCGTGAACCAAACTAATTTCTCCCCCATGAGTCAGGAGCGCCATCTTCAGGGCTCATGCATAATTCCAGATAAGATGTAGTGTGCCAAAGAGTTGCATTCATATTATTCAGCCTGCACGCTCAGATTTTGCAATTATATTCTGATTACAGGCACAGGGTGGTTTAAAAGTCAACTCATCTTCCCAGGAAACTCTAGGAAGTATTGCTCTGGGAGGGGAATAATGCTCTTTTAACAACTCTCTCCATTTTTAAATAAATTTTATTTATAGCTTTTCAAAAATAAATAAATAGATAAATAATTTGTGCAACTTTTTCAAATTAACATTCAATTAATATTCAAATTCCCCTCCAGCCCTCCATGGTTTCCCCAAATTTTCTAATGTTGCTGTATATTATAATTATTCTATACATTACCTCCTCCACAGTATTCTCAGATATGTATTTTACTGCTGTTCTTACTCTAAACCTGCTTGTGTTTCAACATGTTTACAATGATTTTGTAACCTACAAACATTTTCCAATCCTGCTGAGAAACAGTCTCATCTTGATCTCTAATTTTACTAGTTAGACTTGCTAATTCAGCATATTCCATCTGTTGGGTCTCCTAACAACTCTCAGCACCCTTAACAAACTGCACTTCCTGGGTTCTTTTTGGAGAAACTGTTTAAATTGTCCTGATGCTGCTTTAAATAATATTATGCATCTCCTGCAGCGGTGTGTCCTGTTAGCTGTAGTCTAACCACAGAGCCTAGGGCTTGCCAATTAGAAGGTTGGTGGTTCGAATCCCCGCGACGGGGTGAGCTCTCATTGCTCTGTCCCAGCTCCTGCCAACCTAGCAGTTCGAAAGCATACCAGTGCAAGTAGATAAATTGGTACCACTGTGGCGGGAAGGTAAATGGCATTTCCGTGTTCTCTGGTTTCCGTCTTGGTATCCCATTGTGCCAGAAGCGGTTTAGTCATGCTGGCCACATGACCCAGAAGGCTGTCTGTGGACAAACGCTGGCTCCCTCTGAAAGCCTGAAAGGGAGATGAACCCCATAGTCGCCTTTGGCTGGACTTAACCGTCCAGGGATCCTTTACCTTTACCTTTTTACCTTCCCATCTGTCCACCCCAGATACCTCTTGGAACACATCTCCCCAGAGAACTGCCTTTCACTCTACCAATTGGGCTACGCGCACAGCGACCCTGATCTCTTCCAAGAAGCCAAGATCCTGGTCAGCCTGCACTTCAAGCGCCTCTCCATTGAGGACAAGACCTTCCTCAACTTGAACCCCAGCACCCTCATTAGCATCATCTCCATGGACAGTCTGGTAGTCTCTTCCGAACTCACCGTCTACCGGGCCGTGTGGCGCTGGGTGATGGCCCAGAGCGCCAGCCGCCTGTCATTCCTGGGGCAGCTCCTGACGTACGTTCGCCTCCCGCTCTTGACCCAGGAGGAGCTGAGGGAGGTCCAGTCTGAGCTGATGCGCTACAGGGACCTCCGCCTGCGGTGGAAGCGCTTCAACCGCCAGGAGAGGCTGCAGCACAGCGGAGGCCTGCGAAGAGGGATGTACTCCACCTGCATCATCTGCGTGGACCTCTTCAACATGGAAGGCCCAGAACTGAAGACCAAGGACTTCCAGGTCGGCTGCTACGACCCCCAGGCTGGAACATGGGAAAAGATGCCCCTGTTGAAATGCCTGTATTGCGCCCGCTGTGTGGCCGTCGGGGATAAACTGTACGTCACTGGAGGGGTCCACACGGATGACTCTTATTCAGACACGATGCACGAGTACAGCCCGTTGAGGGGTCACTGGACTCAGCTCCCTTCCATGTCCGTGGCCAGGGCCTCCCATGGCTTCCTCGCCTGCAACCAGCAGCTGTTCGCTATGGGTGGCTGGTGCAAGTACGAGGACTACCTCGACACAGCCGAGTGCTTTGACTTGGCGAGAAAGTACTGGTTTCCGATTACCAGGATGCCCTTTGCGCTCAGCCACTTTGCCTCGGCGGCGTTCAAGAACAAGCTCTACCTGGTCGGCGGCGTCACAGACACCGTCGGCTCATGGTACGCTTCCCGGAAGGTCCTGATCTACGAAGTGGCCTTGGACACATGGAATCAAGTGTACTTGGACAAAGAGTGCTACTGGTCTGGCGCCGTGGCCATGAACAATGGGATCTATGTGATCGGGGGCTACTTCCGGAGCCGGACGAGGCACAACGAGCGCTGGTCAGACACAGGGAACCTGCGCTGCACCCGGAAGTGCTTCTTTCTGGGGGAAGACGGCCACTTGGACAGGAGAGTCACTATCCCCAGGCTGCCCATAGAATTGGCGGGGGCCGGTGTGGTACGCTGGAAGCACCGCATTTACGTGCTGGGTGGGGAGAACACCTACATGTATAACAACCTGGAGGGAGAGAATGAAGAGGAATATTATAACACTGTTTACTACTGGGAACTCGGGGCCACGAAGTGGGTCCAGTGCCAGGAGAGGCTGCCATTCACCAGCTGGGGACTCAGCGGCTTTGGCTGCACCACCATGAAGGTCCCCAAAAAGCCCATCCTAGAGCTTTTCCGGAAGACGTCGGTTGCACTGACAGCCATAGAGGTGGTGAACCCTTAGTGGATGCGAGGCTCACAGACAGCTTGCAAAGTGGTTTCTACAGCAATGATCTGCCTGGGAAACCTGAAGGCACTTAACTCTCGAGAGGTATAGAAGAGAAGAACTAGTCATTACCTACCCACTTGTGTCCAGTTTTTTATTTGTAATTTGTATGATTTTCCATCTTAGTGGTGTAAGAGAGGGTCGGGGAATCTCAGACCCAGAGGTAGGGTTGCCACCTTTGTTTGGGCAAAATACAGGACAGGATGGCGGGCTGGGTGGGGTGGCAATTGCCCCTGACCCCCAGCGCTGAAATGGCTTCAAAGCAATCTGTTGCACTCTATTGCAGCCTACCCGGATGCCACTCTGGAATTTGTCACATGCAGACACGCATGCTCAATGATTTGATCCATAAAATGAATGCAATAATTCATTTATGTACTGTACTATAAAATAAATAAGACAGTATTGTAGATGATAAAAAAATTATTACAGTGGTACCTCGGGTTAAGTACTTAATTGGTTCCGGGGTGCCATTTGCACCCTGAAAAGTACTTAATCCGAGTGGCACGCCAAGCACCGATAGAGCACTTCTGCGCATGCCGAAGTGTGCAGATCGCTTTTTTGCATGCGCGCGCTGCAGAACCCAGAAGTAGACACTTCCAGGTCCGCAGAGTACTTAAACTGAAAGTACTCAAACCGAAGCGTACTTAAACCGAGGTATGACTGTAAGGGACAATATCTGGTATTATACAGGATGGGTGGCAACCCTACCAAGGGGCCAAGTGTACCCCTCTAGGCCTCTAAGCCTGGTGCTTGTGACTCTCTCCAGACCACAACCCCTCTCCAGCCACACAAGCTTTTCCCAGGCCACTGCCCTCACCATTCCTGCGTCATACCCTCCTTGAATGTTTCTCCTAGTTGGAATGTGTCTTAGAACTCGTGGTGATGCTGTTCTCATTATCAGGATAGTGGGGGCTGTGTGAGTGTGTATATAGAAGCCAGCCTACTGTGCAAAGGTATAATTCACTGCCATTGCTCCACCCCACTTTTACCTGTGGCCCTGCCCACTTCTGGCATGTGGCCCCCAGAACGTGGCCTGAAAGTGAATGGGTCCCTCAGGCTGAAAAAATGACCCCCACCCTAGCTATCAGGTAGGGTTCCAGGAGAGATGAGCAGGAGCGCTTGGTCTGGACATAACAGAAACCTGGCGGAAGGGAAACGACATGGTTCTCTCTGGGAAGGATGGCATACTGAAAATGGGGGGCTCTCTTTACATCAAATAGGGCATTTCTAGTGCTTGCGATCCCCCCAAAAGGTAGACTCCTTCACATAATTGTTGTGAATGACAATTCAGTACTGAGGTTGTATGATCCACTCTCCTGACCCAAATGCCCAGGTGATCTTGAGCTGCAGAACGAGATCAAGGGAACATCTAAAAGAGGATTTATACTGTAGTAATAGTTGATTTTAATTACCCTCACTTAGACTGAGTGCATGTGTTTGTTCCAGTCACAACAAAGAGGCAAGCTTTTTAAATGTCCTAGGATTCGGGTGAGCAGCGAAGTAGCCATGTTTGGGTGAATGGGCAAGCAAAATGGCAGATGTGATTCAAAGAAGCAGGTGTAAAGTGATGGAGATGTGTGGGTGTTCTGATCTCACACCCTCATGGGGGTCTGAATTGGAGCTGACTAACCAGGAACAAGATTGTAACAGATAGGTCAACACAGATATCAACTGCAGCAGCTGTGGGGGGAAAAGGGGTAAATTTTACGCAAGGGATCACAAGGACAAAGACTGGAAATAAAACTCTTGTCAGGGACTGGGCAGAGGAGGAGGAGGAATGGTGGAGGCTGCCTCCCTATCCTGACCCTTCCTGGGAAGAGGAAGAGGAAGACAGTATAGACTTACAACAGGGGTTTGTGGTAAATAACAGCCCAGAGGCAGATGAGGGGGAAAGTTGGGAAATAATGAGAGAGCCAGAGCAATACCCAGCTGACGCACTGTCATTAGAAAGTATTCTGCACCTGCCATCTTCCAGAACCTACAAGACGCCACCGGCTGTGCATTTGCATGAATAATGCTCTTCTATATTTTCCATATCAAATATTTCTCTCAACACATAAAGTTCAGCAAAGTAAACAGAAGTCCCAGTAGATCAGTGGAACTGTAGCAAGCTCCCATATCTACATACGTGGAATAGAAACTAGCAAAATATTTGGACTTCATGAATGAACTGATCTATTGGGACTTCTGTTTACTTCGGTTTATTATTATTATTATTATTAAGCGTTTCTTCAAGTATCACTTTGACAATGCAAATAAAGCTATACAATATGAACAAGGGATAAAATTGTGTGGTCTTTCAAAATCAGGGGGGGGGGGGAGAGCCTTCATCCTATGTACATTTTTGTACCAACCTGTGGTTTCAAAGTATGTACCGGTAAGCTGTGACCTGCCTTCTAATGCAAGTCACCTGTCAAGTTACTGATTTTTCAATTTTTTTAAAAAAAGACGTCACAGAATACATCAACTTTATGTGTTGATTATGAATGAGAGAAATATTTGATATGGAAAAATATAGAAGAGCATTATTCATGTGAATGCACAGCCAACGGTTACATCTTGTGTGTTTGTTGAATGTATTTCATGTAACTCCAGGTTTGATGTTGTTTTACATCTCCCAGAACCTGGCAAGCCTTAAAAGTAGGGGAGCAAAGAGCTCAAAGACAGAGGGCACATAGCAGCAACCGGAGAGGAGGTGATGACGATGAGGAGGAGGAGGAGGAGGAGGAACTGGGAGAGATAGGGGCTGAAGATTCATTTGGGACATCATTATTGAAGAGGCTGCATTCTATAGCCTCTCTCTGTAATAGTGAAATAAAAAAGGATGGTAAGAAATGTTTCCTTGTCTTTATGCTTTCCTGGGCAACCAGCCACTGACAGCATCCTAACAGCTGTCAATGTCATAACAGTGCTACACGAATCTATGGTGTAACCACATAGGAATATGGTGCACAGTTCTGATCACCTCACCTCAAAAAGAATATTGGAGAGCTGGGGGGAAAATTCAGAAAAGGACAAACAAAGCTAAGTCTTACTCTGAAAGCAATGGACATGACTAATAGAAAATAATATTGATTATATTGATAACAACAAGAAGAGTTCTGCTGTTCACAACATTGCAGATCAAGTCTCGCAGCAAGTCAGTAGGTGACTATCCATAATTTTGCTATAATTTATTTGCATGTGTCTGCCCGGTTTCTGCTTACTTGGAAGTTCATTCAGGACCACCAGGGGGATGGCTATTTGCTGGCTGCAGACACGATGACAAGGGCGGTGGCCTGGAAAAGCTGGCGGATATGTAGGCTGGGCCTCATAACGGTCACACACCCAAACCTGCTGATGCCCTCGCGGGTGATAGGGATCTCTGTTGTGCACCGGTGCCAGCGGGGTTCTCCAGGCTCCCAGTGGTAAATCATCTTGTAGCGCTGGCTTAAGTCTTCCCCACCCAACACGTAGATCCGCTTCCCGCAGGAGACTACCCCTGCGTTGGCAACCCCACGCGGCAGTTTGGGGATGCCCATGCAGCCACTCACTTTGCCAGTCTCGTTGACCAAGAAGCACTTGCGAGAGCTGTGGCGGTTCTCAGGGACGAGAAGCCCTTCAACCCAGTCCCGCATTTTCTTCTCAGTGAAACCCCCGATCACATAGATCCCCCTGTCCCCGGCCACAGCTCCTGCAGCAAAGAAACCCGTGGACAGAGGCACCTGAGTCCATGTGTTGGAGCTGGTCTCATAGATCAGGAAGCCCTTGTGGAACAGCCACTGGCCAGAAATGCCCGTCGCACCGCCAAGGAGGTATAACTTGTTCTGGAAGACGCTCGAGGCTGGGTGGCTCAGGGCAAACGGAAGCTTTGCAATCGCATCCCATGTCCCTGTCACGAGATCAAAAGCCTCAGCCAAGTTGAGGAAGCTTTGGAACTGACACCATCCCCCCATGGCGTAGAGCTTCTGGTTGTGGAACAGGAAGCCATGTGCAGCCCTGGGCACAGTCATGGGTGGGAGCTGCAGCCACTGGCTTCTGAAAGAGTTGAACTCATACACAGCGGTGGAGTAATTGTTCTTACAGACACCTCCAGAGACATAGATCTTCTCACCAGCTGTGGCGCAACACGCATGCGTCAAGGACTGCAGGCCGGGAAGCTTCTCCCACAGCTCAGCCTGCGGGTCATAGCAGCTCATGTGGGCCTCTTCACTCTCCAGCTCCTCGTACTCGCACATCTGGGTGTCAATGCACAGGATGTGAGGCTTGTACATGCCCTGCCGGAGGCCCTTGATGCGACGAAACCTCTCTTCGCCATCCAGCACCTTCCACTCGAGCCTGAGGTCCTTCCACTTCTCCAAATCCCTCTGTATTTCGTCTTGTTCCTCCGGACCGAAGAGCGGGAGGCGGACATGGCGCATCAGGTCTCCTAGGAGAGGGCCAGGCTTGCTGGATTGCCCTTGCACCCAGAGTCGCACTGCCCGATAGACCTTGATCTCTGAAGCCACTTCGAGGTTGCTGGAGGATATCAGGGTGATGAGCGTGCTGAGGTCCAGCTGGCGGAAACTCTCATGCTCGTAGATCTGGCTGAAATTTCTGGTGAGGAAGTGTATGACCGCCTGGAGGAGGGCAGGACTCTTATGCGTCCTTGCCAAAGAATACACCTCAAAGCAGTTCTGCACAGAGAGATTTGTCATGAGGAACCTGGAAGGGGGAAGAAGGAATAGGAAGGCCTGTGGAGCAGAGGAATCTGCATGGCTCTCACCGTGAAACCTGGTAGTTAGCCTCAGGACCACCAAATGGCCACCCAATTGGAAGGCTTTGGAAGAGGATTAGACAAATTCATAAGGCTACCAATGGCTACCCTCCATTATGGTTCTGTTGTTCTACCTCCCCTGTTGGAGCCAATGTGCCTCTGAATGCCAGCTGCTGGGAATCACAACTGGGAAGAATGCTCTTGAACTCACGTCTTGCTTGTGTGTTTCCTATGCAGACATGTGGGTGGCCACTCTTAGAACAGGGTGGACTGAATGATCCAGCAGGAATTTGCTTATGGGAAAATGCATGCTAATATGGCAACCCACTGTCTCATGATTTTAAATTAGTCCTGAAGATCCTTTGGCCATGTAACAAGGATTGGGAAGCTGTGTCGGATGAAGCAATCCCACAGTTGGATCCGTAGTCCAAGGGCCTTGACAAAGACTCTCTAAATTGCAGCAAAAACTGGTTGGACACTCCTTTGGATTTCTCTATGGATAGAACTCTTATACCCATTAAAAAACCAGAATTTTGTAGATTCTCCATTTGTGTCCATATTCAACATTCCATGAGACAGCAATAACAGATTTCGAAGCTGTCTCTTTGCAGCAGTTCTTCATTATCCCTCACTCCAAATTTAGCTAAAGTAGGTGTGACTAACTTGTGACCTTACTTTGTTCTTCAGCCTCGAGTCCCTAAATGTTTTTTGAACTACAACTTCCACCATCCCCAGCCAGCATAGTCAATGGTCAGGGATGTTGGGAGTTGTAGTTCAGCAGCACCTGAAGCTCCAAGGTTGAAGGACCTTGCTTCAAATGACGTTGGACTCCAGTTCCCATCATCCTTGACCATTGTTGGGAATGATGGGATCTGGTGGTCCAGTAGCACTACAGGTTCTCCATTCCTGGGTTAAAAGAATCCTGATAAGATGTTATGCACTATAAACATAAGAAGAGTCCTGCTGGATCAGACCAATGGTCCCTCTAGGCCACCATCCTGTTTTCACAGTGGGCAACCAGGTAGCAGGGCCTGAGGGGAAGAGCCCTTCGCCTCTTGTGGTTTCCAGCAGCTGGCCTGCAGAAGTATGCTGCTTCTAATAGTGGAAGTAGAACATAACCACCAGGATTAGTGGATAGTCTTATCCTCCACAAATTTATCTCTTTTAAAGCCATCCAAGTTGGACTTTGCATGCTCATGGTGTGATGTACATTGCACCTGTCAAATTGTGGAACTGCAGGCACTGTCATGGTGTGAGTAGAGAAGAAAGATGCAATGACTTACCTACAGCAGAGGTTCTGCAGCGGTATGATCTGTAAGTGGCAGGCTCCAGCAAAGAGGTGCGGCGCCAGCTCTGGGGTGAGTGTTATGTCCTCTGTGTAGATATATTTCAGAATGTTTTCGATGATGAATGGAGCCACCTCCTGAAGCAGAACTTCTTTCCCACCAGATTCTTTCCAGGTATTGATGAAAATGTCCCGGAAGTAGGGGCTAATAGCTGCTAGCAGCACTCTGCAGAGAAGGAAAGAGAGAACTGCTGGAGAAGTTGCTGGAGGTCAAGTTCAAACCCTTGGAAGGTTGCCTGCCATGGACTGGCTGGATGCAGAGGACTGGTAGGAGGCAGCAACTGGGGAACCTCAAGGGAAGAAGGCTCAGAGCCTGGGGAGTGGTGGTGGAATGATGATGGGTGGTCAGAGGGAGAAGAGGGAGCAGACTGGGAGGAGGAGGTCTTGGGAGATGAACAGGGAACGGTTAAGTGAGCGGGAGAAGACTGTGGAAGACAGCAGTCCAGAAGCAGAGGCAGAATTGGAGGCTGGAGAGGAGAAGGGGCCAAGAGGCAGAGATGAGTCAGGCTGGGGATGAAGCCAGGCTCTCTCTCCCTCTTCCCCCTAGTCTCCCAGAACCAGAAGAGGTATGAAGAGGGTGGAGCAAAGACATGCAAGACCTCAGATTGCTTGAGAAGGAACCAATGGAGGACGAGACTTAGAGAGCTGTGGGACAGTGGGGACCTTCAGTCCTGGCAAGTGACTTGAGTCCTTGAGCCAATAGCTACTGGGAAGAGTTGTGTTCACTAGGCTTGAGCTGTTTGGTTTCTCTGAATGAAGAATTAACTTCCTGACACCGTGTGACTTATTCCTGACCTGCTCCTGACTCCCACCCCTTGACATTGCCGAGAATGGAATACAGTGGTACCTCTACTTATTCATAACTCTACTTACGAATGTTTCTACTTATGAACAGAGCTCTGTCCGCCATCTTGGATGTGGTTTAGATAGGATTTTTTCTACTTACGAATTTTTAGATAGGGCTGCTTACGAATTTTTTCTCACAATGCATTCCTATGGGATTCGACTTACAATTTTTTTCGACTTACGAATGTGCGTTCGGAACGCATTAAATTCGTAAGTAGAGGTACCACTGTATGACCTTAAGGTTGAAAAAATGTCCCCTAACCTCACCTACTTGATTTTTCTTTTTAAAGGCAGATGAACCTGAGATTCTCTTTGTGCAACCTTCACATTGAAACAATGAGTACTTGGCAGCCTTCATGATGCTCAGAAAAATCAAGGCCTACCTGTGGCAAGGAAATCTTTGTCCTTCAGCTATGAGGGTGGCATCATAGAGCAGTTCTTCCTCATACATCTCTGCTAGACCTGGAGTCAGGGAGAGGGGAGGAGGTCAGGGAGACAGAAGCTGGTCATTTGCTAAGATGGCCCCAGTTCTTTGGAATAAGAGGTCTTGGGGGGGAGGTTACCTTGTCTTAAGCCAAGAGGTCTTGGTTTGAAGTTTTCTGGCTGCCCCTTTTTATCACTGGAACTCATGATGAGCAGGATCAAGGAAGTAGATGACAGAAGAAGGGGATGGGAAAGCTGTCGTGAGAGAGAGGGAGACAGAGAGAAAGGAATTATACAGTTGTATAGAATCTTAGAATTGCAGAGTTGTAAGGGACCCACAAGGTCATCGACTCCAACTTCCTGCAATGCAGGAATCTCAACGGAAGAATTCCTGACAGATGGCCATTCAACCTCTGCTTGAAAACCTCCAGTGAAGGGGAGTCTGCCACCTTCCCAGATAGTCTGTTCTATAGTGACAAATAGGGATGGATAGATTAGTCCCTTTCCATTCCATGGCATTTCTGCATGATTTCAAAAATAAATGCACTTAATCTCATTCTGTGAAGATCTTCTTAAAAATATGTATATATATATAAATATATCTATCTGTCTGTCTATCTATCTTTCAAAATAATGTTTAAATTCTATATATTGCAATTTTTAATACATATTTCCTCCCTAAAATGCACAGCTGTTTATGTTTTCCCACTAGAATATATATTTTCCTATGCAATACCCCTAAAAATATGGGATTGGCGCAAGGGGGAGGGTACCGTACACATCTCCTTATAAAAAATACAGGTTTTGGTGGATTTTCTTTTTAACCGAACTGCATCACAAGTCAGAGAAGTGCACAGTTTGAATGACAGCTGTGTTTAGTCTCATGTACTTGCCTCAGAATGACAAATTCAGCCAGTTTGCCTAAAATGTGTACAGAACAAGAATTTCCTCTATCCTTGATGGCCAGCATTAAAGAGAGTTCAGGGTGAAATTAGCTTATAATATGGGGAACATTTCCCCAAGATTGTTGAGCAAAAATGAGACTTGCTGCACATGGTGCTAGACTCAAGCAGGCACTATTGACTGAAACTGATTTCTGGATTCATTCTCAATCTGGATTCCAGCCAAAGCTTCCTGTGATTCCTCTGGCCCCTCTCCTTGAGTTTATTTGCTTGGCCGGAACATTTCATTTAGTTGTGGTAACATGAATGGCTTGCATGAAGGGAGGAGTGTGTGTGAACCTCTGAATAATTGATTCTGAACTAAAGGCTGTGTCACCATAATCATCCACTTACCACCCCAGGAAAGAGTGACCACAGTGTTAAGGAACTTGTGAAGTTTTCACCCAAAGGCCAGCGCCATCAATGGCAGAAGATGTTGCCCACCTGCATATGCCCCTCTCACCTCACCTCCTCAAGAGGGCCTGCTCTTCAAGTCACTGTTGCGGCCCCATGCTATCTCTGGGGCCTCTTGCTCAGGGTGAGTGCCTGTTGTTGATGAAGGCCTGCCAGGGGCTCTCTGAAGTGCAGCTATTGTGACATCAACTGTGCATGTTGTCCATTGGGTGCAGAGAGGGAGAGATAGCGTGTATGTCCTATTGGCTGTTGGGCAATCCAGGCTCCAAGTAGACACTGGGTCTAGGGCCATGGTGGTTTGTGCCCATTGGAACCCCTAGGGTGGAAGGCAACAGCAGGTGGCGCCAGAGCCGATGATAGACAGAGGCAACCAATTCTAGATTTTTCTCCAGCCTCTTCCCTGCCAAGTTCTACAAAGGCAAATGTTAGACCGAGGAAGAGGAGGAAGGCAAGAGCCAAGGGTCACCTCTGGTTTTAAGTAAAAGGGCATGCAGGTAAGTGAAAGGTGGGCAAACTGGGGAAGAGGAATTCTGGAAGGGAGGCTTGTTGGGCATGGGAGTCCACAAACATTGAGCGAACACCCTGATGGGGAAAAAGCTTCTGCCTTCTCTCGATCTGAGCAGCTGGTTGTTGCATTTCCAGACCACTAGTTTCCTGATAGCCCAGCCTAGCGGCCTCCACCTTCTCAGTCCGTCCATCTGGCTCTGAGGTACCTCCTACTGTTACCCTAAATGCTTTCCTCCCTCGGCCCATAGAGACTGTTTTCACCCAGAGCCAGAGTGATTGCAGGAGGTTCACCATTTCCCACATGAGAATGATACCGGTATTAGTTCAGCCTTTCCCAACTCGATCCATTAAGTCAGTCTATTGGGATATTGCAGGAAATCATTGCTGTTTTGAGGTGCGCAGCAATGTTCCTTTCGTGACTAGAAAGGCTTTGAATGGTTACTTCTGTTCCTAATCCTGTTCTTCCATAAAATAAAACAGATTTTATGTCACCATGTGGGAATCTTAATATCTAAGATAGGCTTCTGATGATCCCACACTTTGAAGTTGACTGTTTTGGCTGCCTGCCAAGGTGTCTTTCAGGTTGGTGGGTCACAGGTGTGTTCTCCCAGAAACTACATTATACACAACAGTGTAGAAGCCCCGAGAACACCTCTTCTGGTGGAATGTCTATTAAAGGCGATCTACTGAGAGTGCTGTGTACCAGCCAAGCTCCACCTTCAGGACTCATGACCATTTCTGATAGAATTCACAGCAATCGGAGGGATGTAAACTAATTGCAGCGCTTTGTAGTTTTCTTGGGGCTGAGCAAAAGCATCTTTAGTTACACCCCATTTGTGTGTTCATTGTGTTCCGAACCACCAAAAAACCTCTGTCCCATTGCAGAATGGGTGGGGAACCTTCAACCTCCCATATATTGCTGGGCATGTTAAGCGTGGTCATGTACCACGTGAAACTGATGTCAGTCCAACCTTCCCCAACCTGATCCTGTTAAATCAGGGATGGGGAGCTTGCAGCGCTCCAAATATCATTGGACTTCTATCAACCACAGCCAGCATGGCCAATGGTCAGGGATAATGAGAGTTAGAGAGTCTGCGAACACCCAGAGAGATCTCGGTTAGGGAAGCTTGTATTAGTCCACAATCTTCTTTAAGCTGAATGCATCAAGTGTGTTGCCTACCACCAGAAAAAAGCAAATTACTAGTACAGATACTTCATTAATTCTTCTTATTTTTAACAAGCTATATTCATTTGTTTCAAAAATATTTGCTAACAACTCCAAATAAGGTTTGGGCTACAGGTCCTCTCTGGTGTCCCTGGGACCTTCTGCATGCAAAACATGTCTTCTACCAATGAGTTCTGGTCCGTCTTCCAAATATGAAGTAAGATGCTAGACCTAATGGTTCTAAATAAAGGGCTGGTTTAAATAGGAAGCTGCCTTGTACCAAGCCAGGTCATGTGCCCATTTAGCTTAGACTGGCAGCAGTTCTCATAGGCTTCAGGTAGGAATCTTTACCAGCCCTACCTGGAGATGCCGGGGATTGATTGAACCTGAGACGTTCTGCATGTAGAACAGATGCTCTGACATTGAACTGTGACCCTTTCCATTGTTTCCATCACCGTTGTTTCTGTAAACTGTTGAATTCAATGCCTTTTGAGCAGTTGCACAGTAATTGTGAAGAGAATTAGACACCACCATCAAGGTTGGGGTTTGCGTTTGAGACTTTATTGCATTAAGTATCAAGCCATAGGCTGGCAGCAAGGATGAATGAGAAGACACCACCCTCTTCCAGAGATGGGTGGAAGCTGAAGACTGCAGCTGACTGCTCATGGGGATTCCTTCTTCACACCTTTTTGGCCATTTCCTTAAGGAGAGGAAACAGAAATCCAGCATGAAAATCTGGAATGATTCAGTTCCTCCCTCCCCATATCTCTAAAGCCCAACTTCCCCGTGTATTGGTCATTCATTAAACAAGCATAATGGTCAGAGAATCTTGTCATTTATTGACATATTTGCATAGATAAAACACTGAAACAAAGGAACTCTGCTGTGGTTGTATGTACAATTGCTTCAGGGTTAATTTTGTGCAGTGTTTTATTAGCACCTTGATAAAGCAAAGTATGATGATGACACCAACTGTATGCACAATTAGATCAACTTTGCTTTTTTGCCATTTTTCTCAGCATACACACAGGCACAAAGCATTGGTAAAACACCACATATGAATCCTTTTGCAATCATACATACAATTGCACTCCTTTTTTTTTTGCAATGTTTAATCCATGTATGTCTGTAGTGTTAGTTGGAAGAGAAACCTGAAAGAATGGGAAGATGCAGCAAACAGAGATAGATGAATCTGCCAATTTCAGTTTCTCTCATTTCCTCATTTTCCCAGCCTTAAATTCAGATCTCTCCATTTCAGCATCAGATAGCAATAATCATAAAAAATCCTCATGAAAATTCACCAACACCAACTTTTTCCTCACTCGTTTTTGCAAAGCACTCCCCCCATACATTTTTTTGTATATAATTTTTGCCAACATATCCATTTTTATGCACATTTTACCTTTGGGGGTGGATTTTTGCACACATTACTCGGCTGGAGAACCGAAAAGCACAATTCAGAGAAGTGCAAATGTCAAAGGATGGCTGTGTTTCAGTTCGCGTATTGCTTCAGAAAGTGTGGATTAGCCTTTAAATGCAAACTGAATCACATTGCCCCCCCCTTCTCCAGCAGCAAACGGTGTGTACGTGCAATTTGGAAATAAAAAACTAAACAGAACAATGGTGGATTCTCAATACATTGGCTCCCCCTGCAGAAATAAGACTAAGAATTCAAAAACTCCCAAATCTGGGGAGAAATTCAGATGACAAGAATTTCAGAAACATCTAGCCAAGTCACAGGAAAGAGAGTTGGCATGGCAAATACTGGGCACATGTCATGTGATATTGGGTAGTTCACTGCTAGCTTGGAAGTGGGGAAGGCTTTGCTCGACCCATTTCTACTGGCCGCTCCATATAAGAACTGGATATGATATGGACACTCACCTGAACAGAAAGAGTCCGGGCAGATGAACCGGACCTTATAGTCGTGGCAGACACCCCTTTTTCCTTGCTGGGCATTGATGCAAGCGAACCCATTGACTGCATCATTCCTGCTCAACGACACAAGACAGAGTATGGGGGACAGGTACAGGGGGAAATAGTAGCCAAATTTGAGAGAGTGGCCAGTTCCTGATTTCCAGTATAGGTGGCAAAAGCTGGCTGAACTCCAGTGGGTTGTATTGTGCACAGATTGTTTTCCTGCTTACATCAGAAGTTGGGAACCTTCAGCCAACAGGCCCAACTAGACCTGGCCACCCTCCCTGTTTGGCCCACAAGACTGTTTTTGATAAGCTATAGCCACCTGTCTCACAATTGATGCCATAGAATGATGATAGCAGGTGCAGGGCAGGAAAAGTCATGGCAAAGTGGGGGTTGCAGGAACTGCCTGTCAACTTACTGTGCCTTTGCAAGGGCTGAGGAACTTTCCGACAGTAAGAGCTGTTTAACAGTGGAATGGATTCCCTTGGGAGGTAGTGGACTCTCCTTGGAAGTTTTTAAACAGAGGTTGGACGGCCATCTGTCAGTGATTTTTTAGTTGCAATTCCTGTATTGTCCCTTTCAACTCCACAATTCTGTGATTCTGTTTTTTTCTAATTGCTGCTGCCCTAATTGTTTAGGGTGACTTTCTCAAATTTCCTTCCATTATTATTATTATTATTATTATTATTATTATTATTATTATTATTAAATCATTTGTAGGTGAAATAAGGTAGATTGCCAAAATAGCCATACATTGAAACTGATGGCATGTGTACACTGTTCAAATTCCTGTGAGGGTGATTTGAGGGACAACCATTCTCTAACTCTGAAAGAGCATTGTGCCTCTCAGAGTTAAGCCATCCGGTTCATCATCCCACTTCTGGGACTCAGCTGTGCAGCTGCAAATAAAACGTTTTAAATGTGTTGTAAAGTGCAGCATATGGGACGCGGGTGGTGCTGTGGGTTACACAGAGCCTAGGGCTTGCCAATCAGAAGGGCGGCGGTTCGAATCCCCACAACAGGGTGAGCTCCCATTGCTCAGTCCCAGCTCCTGCCAACCTAGCAGTTCGAAAGCACGTCAAAGTGCAAGTAGATAAATAGGTACCACTCCGGTGGGAAGGTAAACAGCGTTTCCGTGCGCTGCTCTGGTTCGCCAGAAGTGGCTTAGTCATGTTGGCCACATGACCCGGAAGCTGTACACTGGCTCCCTCGCCCAATAAAGCGAGATAATAATAATAATAATAATAATAATAATAATAATAATAATATAATATTTATACCCGCTGCAACCCCAGAGTCGTCCACGACTTGACCTAATGGTCAGGGGCCCCTTTACCTTTAAAGTGCAATATACAAATGTGACACTGGACTATTATTATTTTTTAAAAAGAATTTTCATAGCATTTTTAAAATGTGTGTAGATTCCACCCTGGTCTTAAATGCAAAATAAAACAAAATTATACAGTTCTATCCAACTAAGCTCTACTTAGAGAGGAGCTGATGAAATTAATGGACCTATGCTAGTCATGCTCATTAATTCAGCAGATTGGAATTAACACTGGATGTGGCCTATACCCATCACCTCCGTCTTCCCAACCCAAGCCAGAGCGGAATTCTCACCTGGAAAATGTCTGTCCTGTCTCAGAAGCTGGGATTCCATCCACAGTTTGGACCTCGATAGCAATTGGCTTTTTGCAAATGGCTTTGGGATAGTCCTTTTTGAGGTAGTATATCAGCTCATAGTCCCCAGTTGCACTGGGATTGTCTCGGTTTAACCATTTTGTCTTGCAAACTAAGGGTGAGGAAACCCAAGAGAGCAGAGTATTAGAAATGGTTGCAAACCTTCCAGCCCCATATTCCTCTCTGCTTATGGCTGCAATAAAAGTAAACCCATGGGCATTTATGTTTTCAGAGCATGTACAGAGGTCCAAATGAACTGAACTTCTCAGAAACACAGGCCTAACCATGTCAGCATAGTTGCAAATCGGCATGGTGGGCAAATGAACAGAAAACAGCCTAATTCACGCAAAATTAAAGAGTTGCAACATGAAGAGCGTCGCAGTCCCCTGGGATCCAGACACGATAGCTTTGCGTCCAGTTAACAATAATGATGATGACATGTAAGAATCATGGCTAGACTTTTCACTTGGATTTTGCTCTTTACCTGGCGCAGGGCTTAGGTGAGTCGTTTGGACTGGCACAGTGTCGATGGGGGTATTAGCTGTTGTCGTCTGCACAGGCAAAGCGTCAACAGGTGTGCTAGCTGCAGGCGTCAGCCCGGACTGATCCTGCCCTGTTGGGAAAGTGATTGGCACCATTACTTCTGAGAAGGGAGATCTTGGAAAGAAACGGGAAGATCAGGAGAGATGCCTCCCTGATGCTGAAGCCTTTCCCTTCAGTAACACCCCCACACTCAGGGCTCATCTGCACTTCCCTTTGTCCCATAATGTCTTCTTTCCGTTCTTAAATTTCAATGCACAGGGTCCGAGAGGCTTTCCCTGGGGAAACCCACCGATTACTGCTGAATTGGAACAATCCGTAGAAAAGGTGGGATTGAAGCTGGAATATTCCTGCATTGCAGGGGGGGTTGGACTAGATGACCACTGGGTATCTTCCCACTCTGCAGTTCTATGATTCTATGTTTCACATGTGCCTTTCCTCAACTCTGCAGGGCAGGAAGTGCAGGCAAAGCATTTCCTTGCCTGAAAATTTCCTCCTCCAATGAAGGCCACAGCTCCGTGGAATATAAATGTGTGTGTGTGTGTGATAATGTAATAATATTTGTGTATATGAGGAGCTGTATGGCTTAATGTTTCCATGTTTTCTAGTTCTTCAGCTGCGCACACAGGCCCAGCTCTAGGGGTAGTCTCGGTGGTGTGGGGTGCGAAGCCGCGTGGAAGCCGTGCTGTGCGCTGCGCCCACCCACCAGGGCGGGGGCGCCAGAGGAATCTCTGTGCCATGGCACCCGACCTGCTTGAGACGGCCCTGTGCGCACACCTGCATTCCTTACCTTGAGTGGAGAACTGGTTCGTCTCCTGTGTTGCTGGAACAGGTGCAGCAGTTGCAGCAGATGTGGATTCCACCCCAGGCTGGCCTTTTCCTGCTGGAAACATTTATATAATTTAGGTGACATTAGGAAGAACTTTCTGACGGTAATAGCTGTTCAGCAGTGGAAGGGACCACCTTGGAAGGTGGAGGACTCTGCTTCATTGAAAGTTCTTAAAGCGAAATTGGATGGCCACCTGTCGGAGAGTCTTTAGTTGTGATTTCTGCATTGTTAGGGGGTTAGACTATTATTGGCCGAGGGAGCCAGCGTACAGCTTCCAGGTCATGTGGCCAACATAACAAAGCCGCTTCTGGCGAACCAGAGCAACACACGGAAACACCGTTTACCTTCCCACTGTAGCGGTACCTATTTATCTACTTGCACTTTGACGTGCTTTCGAACTGCTAGGTTGGCAGGAGCTGGGACCCACCAACGGGAGCTCACCCCGTCACAGGGATTCGAACCACCGACCTTCTGATCGGCAAGCCCTAGGCTCTGTGGTTTAACCCACAGCGTCAGCTGTGTCCCAGTATGAAGTTTACAACGCATTTAATTGGATTGCTTCTTTGGTGTGTCTTGATCCAACCTAGAATTTTTTTTTCAAATAGAGGACTGCTCCCTGCAAAGCAAGACACCCTGCCACCTTATCCCTAATGCAAAGCCTTTTCAATCAGCTCTGCTTTCTTGCATGATTGAACTAGGCGGGGTCTTTGTTACTCACCACAGAAGGAATCAGGACAGGTGAACCGCACCTGATAATCAAGGCACATGACTCCTTTTCCCTGGTGGGCGTTGACACAGGCAAATCCGCGGGCAGCATCATTCCTGTTGGGAATCACAGGAGGCAAAGCAGACATGGAACAGCTGAAGGAGATATAGCTCTGACAATCACTTGAGTTGACATCCCAACATGGCCAGGGAGGCAGGGAAAGCCAACCCCACAAACAGGAGTGAAGGAAGCTGTCTTGGCTAATGGGGAAGTCCAACCCTGAAGCTGTCGTGCAACTGAAGCTATCCTTCCAGGGCTGCAGGTACCAAACTGACCAGCTATACCATCCCTGTAGAACAGGCATAGGCAAACTCGGCCCTCCCGATGTTTGGGGACTACAACTCCCACCATTCCTGACCACTGGTCCTGTTAGCTAGGGATGATGGGAGTTGTAGTCCCAAAACATCTGGAAGGCCAAGAATGATGCTTCCAACATGGGATGATAGCTTCAGTTCCATGACAGCCTCAGCTGCAAACACCCCATGTGCCTATTCCAGAGAGGACAGAACAAATCTTAGAATTAGGTCCACAATGCTTAGGTTAACAGCCAGCCAGCCAGCCAGCCAGCTCCAATATAGTGGTAAAGTTGGGGGGGGGGGAAGTGTCTGAATTTTCATTGGAGAGTTATAGCATGACCATATCATTTCTTCCTAAAGGTTCCTGGGAATTGTAGCTTTGTCTGAGAACAAGGTAAGACCCAAATCAATGGATTCAATTTACAAGAAAGGAGATTCTGAGTAGAGATCAGGAAGAATTTTCATTTGGTATGAGCTGCTTGACTCTTGGAATGGGGTGGGGTGGACTCTACTTCATTGGAGGATGGGTGGCCCTTTGCCAGGAATTATTTATCTATGGTTCCTACATTGCAGAGAGTTGAACTACTGGTAGTTGGAGGCTACTTCCAATCCTACAATTCTATGATTTCACTCAACCCACTCACAGATTGCCAAAGTTCTCATAAAGGCAAACACCCTTATCATTCCCATTCAAGGCCACATTCTCTCTGGAGATGGTAAATCTGTGTTTATGAGATATCTGGGGAGACCTTCACAGCTCTCTGACAAAGAAGCAGTGCACACAACATCTGCCAGATACACCGTGGAGCAGTCTTGGCTGCCGAAGAAAATTGTTTATGGACAGCCAACTAGGTTCACTTAAGAGCCAGCTCAGACAACTTCTGCCAATCATCTCCAAACTCATCCCATGGAATCTTACACAGCAAACTGTTGCCCAGTCTTGGAAGCTGGGATCCCATCCACTGTCTGGACCTCAATTGCAATTGGATCAAGACAGATTGCGTCAATTTCCTTTTCATCCATGATATCAGAGAGGAGTTCGTAGTCCCCAGTCCCGGAAGGATTATCCCGGTCAAACCAATTGGTCTTGCAAGCTGAAGAAGAAAAAGAAATATGAATTGTAACTGATTAAACAGTTATAACAATGGGAAGGCGTTCTCTGTTTGCCCTCAAGTGGAAACAAGCCAGAGCTACAACAACATGCCGCAGTGTGGATTGCTCCCGCCCAGTGTTTCAGCCAACCAGCCCATGCCTGCCCTTCAAGATACTGGCGTGGTAGTCAACTGAGTTTTACTCAGAGTAGACCTATTGAATTAATGGCCCTAACTTAGTCATGTTCATTATTTTCAATAGATCTCCTCTGAGCAGAACTAACTTTGGAGACAATCATATAAAAAGAATAACCACACACGTTTTAATTAAGTCGATTTTAAGCAACCATGCTTCTGCCGACTTGGAGCAGGTAACACAACTGAAGGCATATTACACACACACACACACACACACACACACACACACACACACCTTGCTCTTGAACTTGGGATCCAGTTTTCACTTCTGGAGAGACAGCAGTTGGGGCTAGAAGGGTAACAGGCTCTAGAAGAGAGGTTGATAGCTGGAGTGAAAATGTTCTTGCATGAATGCTATTTATTTCATTATTTCATTTATATCATACCTATCCCCCAAGGAGCACAAGGTGGCATGTCACATGGCCCTCACTCAAATTTTAAAATCCACACAACAACCCTCTGAGGTAGGATAAACCTTCATGGCTAAGTAGGAATTTAAACCCTGGTCTGAGTGGGGTTTGAACTGAGCCACCAAATGGAAAGGTTGGTGTGAGGCCGCAATATATAAATATATGCAGGAATACATGCCGATTAGCCAGCTCTTAATTATTTTGAGGTAAAAAAGAGCAAGAGACGAATCCCTTCCCCAAGAAATTATTGGGGGGGGGGAATAATGCCTTTTACTTTCCCCCACATAAAGCAACTAAACCTATACACCTGCAGTTTGGCAGGCTTAATCTCCTCTGGAGGGGCTCCTGTGTTTGCAAATTTTATCCACTTTGGTTACCTATTATTGTGAATGTGGGGAGCAGAGGGCTTTGTTTTATACAGAAGCAGTTATGGTGTGCTTTGACCAACTGTGCTCAAGGAAGTCCAAATGAAAAGGTCTCTTTGTTAAAGGTTCAATCCCACACTTATTTAGATAAATGGACCAGTATTTCTTTGAGGGCAAGTTATTAAAAAAATATAAAACGCTTCTGTGATTTTTCCTACTTAGAATAAATAAAATCACCTCCGATAAGTTTCCTACTTAATTTCCTCTCTCCTGGTAAGTTTTCTATACAGTGGTACCTCTAGTTACGAACTTAATTTGTTCCAGAGGTCTGTTCTTAACCTGAAACTGTTCTTAACTAGAGGCGTGCTTTCACTAATGGGGCCTCTTGCTGCTGCTGCTGCACCGCCGGCACACAATTTCCGTTCTCATCCTGGGGCAAAGTTCTCAACTGGAGGTAACTCTTCCAGGTTAGCGGAGTTCGTAACCTGAAGTGTTTGTAACTCGAGGTACCACTGTATAGAATATCCTAAGAGCAATCTGTGCTCTACCAGGGGAATACTATAGGGCTATCCAGTACTGTCATGACTTGACTTGGTTGAACCCAACCCCAGACCCCCAGAATTGACCTGATTCAGTTTGGGATTTGGACGAATCCAGTATACAACCCAAACATATAGTGCATAGAATGTGGGATTTAACCAGCAATTGGTTTTTCGACTCCCTGTGTTCTGGCTTTCTGACTGTGATTCAGTTGTAGACTGGAGACTATTGGGCTACAGGGCTCGATGTTGGGGAATGAGATAATTTCTATCACCCCTTTATTGTATCGTTTGTTAACTATGCCCTGCCTGCCATTACCCTTGTATTCTGGTGGGATTAACAAGGAAAATTTCTAAGATTAGTCCTGGGGGCATGTTCAGTTCGCTTTAGTTTACAGTCCCTTTACATTTGCTTTCCACTTCATGTTACCAAAGTGCATGAAATTTTGAACCGTCTAAGTCTTCTCCCAAGACACCCAGAGACCACTTTTCTCTCTAGCACACGGATAGGGCCTTTGACACTTCTGTATGAATCCACAGTATCTCTCAAGATAGCTGTAGTGTTTCATGCCTACCTTTTACTGGAATTTTTGGACTGCCTTTAATTTCTTCCAAGGTTGGAGTTGGGGCAGGTGATGTTACTGGCTCTGGACCTGGTGTGGATGGGATTTCACCACCTATGGAGGAAGATTCCAATTTGAGGCTAAAGGATGAGGACCACTGCGATGGAGTCACCCCTCCCAGGAAATGCTATGGCCCTCTGCTTATTCCTTAGGCAATTGTTCTTTGAGCTCCACCTCCAGATGCTACCTTCCTTAGGACTGTATACTGTATAACATGTATGTAATCTGCCACTACTAGGAGATGGGATTATTTCTACTATTTCTTTATTGGCTCTTTAGCTAACTTTGTCCTGCTTTCCATTCCCCCGGGATTCCAGACAAATGATGTAGAAGGATTCCTAAAATTAATTCCGGAATTTGAGCAAGTTTGTGTAGCTTTCAGTTCCTGTAGTTCCACTTCATGTTACCAATATGTATGAAATTTTTTCACATTTTGGTTCTTCTCCTAAGAATGGCATCCAGAGAAGGGCTTTTTCTCCAGCACGTGGATAGCATTTCTGACACTTTGTTTATATAGCACAAGTATCTCTTGGAATAGCTATAGGGTGGCATACGTACCTTTCACTGGGATTTCTGGACTGCTTTCAACTTGTTTCAAGGTAGGAGTTGGGGCAGGAGGTGTAACAGGCTCTAGTCCCGGGGTGGTTAGGATCTCACCTATGGAGGAAGATTGCAATTTGAGGGTAAAGGATGAGGACCACTGCGATGGAGTCACCCCTCCCAGGAAATGATATGGCCCTCTGCTTATTCCTTAGGCAATTGTTCTTTGAGCTCCACCTCCAGATGCTACCTTCCTTAGGACTGTATACTGTATAACGTGTATGTCATCTGCCACTACTAGGAGATGGGATTATTTCTACTATTTCTTTATTGGCTCTTCAGCTAACTTTGTCCTGCTTTCCATTCCCCCGGGATTCCAGACAAATGATGCAGAAGGATTTCTAAAATTAATTCCAGAATTTGAGCAAGTTTGTGTAGCTTTCAGTTCCTGTAGTTCCACTTCATGTTACCAAAGTGTATGGAATTTTTCACATTTTTGTTCTTCTCCCAAGAATGGCATCCAGAGAAGGGCTTTTTCTCCAGCAGATGGATAGGATCTTTGACACTTTGGTAATATAGCTCAAGTATCTCTTGGAATAGCTATAGGGTGGCATACGTACCTTTCACTGGGATTTCTGGACTGCTTTCAACTTGTTTCAAGGTGGGTGTTGGGGCAGGAGGTGTAACAGGCTCTGGTCCCAGGGTGGGTGGGATCTCACCTATGGAGGAAGATTGCAATTTGAGGCTAAAGGATGAGGACCAATGCGATGGAGTCATCCGTCCTAGGAAATGCTATGGCCCTCTGCTTCTTCCTTAGGCAATTGTTCTTTGCTCTCCACCTCCAGATGCTACCTTCCTTAGGACTGTATACTGCACAACATGTATGTAATCTGTGTCTTAGTTCACCTGTCTGAGCTACCTGCTTTCAGAATGTGGTGTGCTTGTCTAGAGAATGCTGCTCATGTGTGCCATTGCTTGGTGGTGGGGATATTTGCATTTTCTAATTTGAAATGTGGCTCTTTAAGTGAAATGTTGGGTTATAACACCACCCCAAGCTGCACCAGACTGACAGAAGAAGGTGGCTGCATTATTTTTCTCTTCTCTTTACCTGTATGGGGAACACTATAAGCTAAAGGCGAGTCCGTTCATTCCTGCAAACTAAAGCAAATTATCACTCCATAATTATTAGAAGAGCACGCTTAGAAACTTACTGGAGCAAAAGGGTGCTGAACAGGTGAACCGCACCCGGTAGTCGTAGCAGAGTTGCCCTTTCTCTTGTTCAGCATTGATGCAGGAAAACCCGGTGATGACATCATGCCTGCTCAGAGAAAGAAGCAGACAGGTTGCAGCTGCAGTGCACAGAATGTTAGGAGGTATTGAGACAGAGCAAAGTCTGTAACCATAGAAATAGGGGCAGGGCTGTAACTCAGTGGTAGTGCATCTGCCTTGCAAGCTGAAGGTACCAGGCTCAGTCACCAGCATCTACAGGGAGAGCTTGAAGAGACCCCTGCCAGCAATCCTAGAGAGCTGCTGCCAGTCAGTTTTTACAATGCTGAGCAAGATGGGCAATTGGTTTGACTCAGGGTAAGGAAGCTTCCTACGTTTCTGCAGCTTTGCAGCTAGGCAATTAAAAATTGCATTGCATCCAAGAAAGGTTTAGCATCTCACACAGCAAACTGTTGCCCAGTCATTGAAGCTGGGATCCCATCCAGAGTCTGGACCTCGATCTCGAGTGGCTTAGTGCATATCTCCTGAAGGTGCTTCTGAATGAGGTTAAAAAGGAGTTCCTGGTCCCCATCACCTGAAGGATTGTCTTCGTTAAACCAGCGGGTCTTGCAAGTGGAAGGAGACTCTACCAAAAGAGAAGCAATAGGAGGTTTCTTAGAATGCTTATGAAGCATCTGAAGAGGAGAAGCCTTGATGCCTTGCCAGCGTCCAAGGATAGTCAAATCAAAGGCCTCTGAATCAGGAATTCAGTGCTATGGTTATTTTTCAAATTAATTGGAATCTCTTGTATAGGGCATGATATCTACATAGAATCATAGAGTTGGAAGAGACCACAAGGGCTATCCAGTCCAACCCCCTGCCAAGCAGGAAACATCATCAAAGCATTCCTGACAGATGGCTGTCAAGCCTCCGCTTAAAGACCTCCAGAGAAGGAGACTCCACCCACACTCCTTGGCGGCAAATTCCACTGTCGAACAGCTCTTACTCTTACATCTATACACACATCTATAATTTCTGCTTTTTTCTATCTTCTAGGTCAGGCTGTGGGACTTTATGACCCCTATATGTTCTTGGACTCCAGTTCCTATACTCTGCAGCCAGCATGTTCAACTATCTGGGATGCTGGGAGTCCCTCAACATCTGGAAGGCCCACAAGTTTCCCGGCCCAATTCTAGGTTTTTCTCCAAAGACTGCACACAGAGAACAACTTGCTCTCCAGCCTGTGGACACCACTTTTGACTCTTGCACATGTGCCAAATGGAGCATTTCTTGAAACAAGCTCTGTGTTGACCACATACCTTGACCTGGAGTTTTTGGAGTTGTTTGGACTTGTTCCAAGGTGGGAGTTGGAGCAGGAGGTGTGGATAGCTCTGACCCTGCTGTAGTCTGGTCTTTGCCCCCTGCGGAAAAAGATCATGAATTCGATACTAAAGGATGAGCTCTGAATTCCAAGGAGAACCAAGTCGCCACTTTGTGCTACTTATTCCTCCTTTCCACCCATGTTTCCCAAAGGCTACATATGAACAATTCATAGAATGTGGGACTTGGCCTGTACTCTGTGGCTTGGCTCAGTTTCTTAAGCTGTCTTTTTTTTCCTGCTGCAGTGAGCTGCGTTGTGCTGTGTGGATAGGTGGGAGAGGGTACTTACTTGGAGGCTGACATGTTAAGGTAAGGGCCAGTAGCACTTGGTGGGGCTGCAGTGCTTTGACTTCTGAGCAGTGGCAAGGCAGAAGCGTGACCGTTGTGGTAGAATACTGCACTGCTGGAACCAATCCAATGTTCCCGCCGGTGCATTTGCACCATGCCAACCTCTCTGCCGCCAGTCACTCCTAGTAAGCTGCAGCAACACCAGTGATGAGAGGTCAGGTGAGCACTGCTGAGCACTCTTATTCAGAGCAAGGAGAAGTCTACTAGAAGGCAGAATGTGGAGGAAGGCATGGTTGTGACCGGTCAGTTGAATAATTGTCTGGGACCAACATGGATGAGTATGTATTTATTTATTTGGAATAGATCTAGGAGCAAAGGCAGATTTAGGGGAGAACAACTGGTTCGCCAGCACTGAGCCAAGAAGGTGCCACAGGGAGGCCCACAACAATGACTTAGAACAGAAGGAGAGAGGTGAGCCCCCCCCCCAAATGTTTTGGGATGTTGCACAGGAGGCTGCTGAAATATAAAAGCCCAAAGTCCATCACTGCTAGGAGATGGGGGCATGTTCAGTTCACTTTAGTTTACGGTCCCTTTACATTTGCTTTCCACTTCATGTTACCGAGGTGCATGAAATTTTGAACCTTCTAGGTCTTCTCCCAAGAATGGCACCCAGAGACCACTTTTCTCTCCAGCACACGGATAGGACCTTTGACACTTCTGTATGAATCTGCAGTATCTCTCAAGATAGCTGTAGTGTTGCATGCCTACCTTTTACTGGGATTTTCGGACTGCCTTTAATTTCTTCCAAGGTTGGAGTTGGGGCAGGTGATGTTACTGGCTCTGGACCTGGTGTGGATGGGATTTCACCACCTATGGAGGAAGATTCCAATTTGAGGCTAAAGGACGAGGACCACTGCGATGGAGTCACCATTCCCAGGAAATGCTATCACCCTCTGCTTATTCCTTAGGCTAAGTTCTTTGAGCTTCACCTCCAGATGCTACCTTCCTTAGGACTGTATACTGTATAACGTGTATGTAATCGGCCACTACTAGGAGATGGGATTATTTCTACTATTTCTTTATTGGCTCTTTAGCTAACTTTGTCCTGCTTTCCATTCCCCCGGGATTCCAGACAAATGATGTAGAAGGATTTCTAAAATTAATTCCGGTATTTGAGCAAGTTTGTGTAGCTTTCAGTTCCTGTAGTTCCACTTCATGTTACCAAAGTGTATGGAATTTTTCACCTTTTGGTTCTTCTCCCAAGAATGGCATCCAGAGAAGGGCTTTTTCTCCAGCACATAGATAGGATCTTTGACACTTTGGTAATATAGCCAAGTATCTCTTGGAATACCGGTAGCTATAGGGTGGCATACGTACCTTTCACTGGGATTTCTGGACTGCTTTCAACTTGTTTCAAGGTGGGCGTTGGGGCAGGAGGTGTAACAGGCTCTGGTCCCGGGGTGGTTAGGATCTCACCTATGGAGGAAGATTGCAATTTGAGGCTAAAGGATGAGGACTAATGCGATGGAGTCATCCATCCCAGGAAATGCTATGGTCCTCTGCTTCTTCCTTAGGCAATTGTTCTTTGTTTTTCCACCTCTAGATGCTACCTTAGGACTGTATACTGCACAACGTGTATGTAATCTGTGTCTTAGTTCACCTGTTTGAGCCACCTGCTTTCAGAATGTGGTGTGCTTGGTCCTGGGGTAGGTGGGATCTCACCACCTATGGGAAAAGATGCTGACTTTCAGGCTGCTTTGATGGAGCAGACTTTCCAAAGAAGGAGCTACATTTTTTGTGTATTAGTCAAATATTCTTTGGTCTTTACCCCTCTCATTCCTCTTTCCTTCATGTTGGGCAAAAAGATTCCTGCATTGCAGAGGCTGGACTAGATGACACTTGCAAGATGACTAGATGACACTTGCAAGATGACACTTGCAAACTCTATGATCCATGTGTTACTTTCCCTGCAATCTGTAGTTTGACTGTGATCTATTATCTGTTCTACATATAGTGGTACCTCAGGTTAAGTACTTAATTGGTTCCGGAAGTCTGTACTTAACCTTAAGTGTAAACCTGAAGCGAACTTTCCCATTGAAAGTAATGGAAAGTGGATTAATCCATTCCAGACGATGAAAAACACCCCCTAAAACAGCAATTTAACACAAATTTTACTGTCTAACAAGACCATTGATCCATAAAATGAGGGCAATAATCAATGTACTGTACTATGAAATAAATAAGACAGTATTGTAGATGAAAAAAAATTAACATTTACAGTTGTACCTTGGGTTAAGTACTTAATTGGTTCTGGGGTCCCATTCGCACCCCAAAAAGCACTTAACCCGAGCGAAAGCGCGTGTGCGCGAAGCGCCGATAGATTACTTCTGTGCATGCGCGCACAGCGGAACCCGGAAATAAACACTTCCAGGTCCGCGGAGTACTTAACCTGAAAGTACCCAACCTGAAGCGTAACCCGAGGTATGACTGTACTGAACCAGGAAGAGTTGAGTCAACAGGATTCAAAGAACAAAGTGGTTAAAAACTTACCAGAGCAGAAAGACAGTGGGCAGCGAAATCGCACCTGGTAGTCATGACAGCGCTTGCCTTTTCCCTGGAAGGCATGGATGCAGGAAAAGCCAGTGCGGGCATCATTGCTGTTCAGAGAAAATGAGTCTCAATAGACTTGTCTCATGCTATCACATAGGGTTTTCAATGCATTTCCAGTGCCTTAAACGGCAATAATGAAAGGGGACTGCATAGTCGTGCCATAAAGTATTTGCAGGTATTCCAATAAAAGTAAAAGTTCAGGTCGAGCTTTGCATTTCTTTTACGATGAGAATTAAACCACATTGCCAGTGCAACACTGTGCATGCTTACTCAGAGTTGGTGGACTCTCATTCATTGGAAGTTTTAAAACAGAGGTTAGATGGCCATCTCTCGGGGATTCTTTAGCTGTGATTCCTTGACTAGGTGACATTTGGGGTCCCTTCCAAAGACCCTGATGTTGGGAAAGATTGAGAGCACAAGGAGAAGGGGACAACAGAGGACGAGATGGTTGGATGGTGTTCTTGAAGCTACCAACATGAGTCTGACCAGTGGAAGGCAGTGGAAGACAGGAGTACCTGATGTGCTCTGGTCCATGGGGTCATGAAGAGTCGAACACGACTAAACAACAACCAACTCTACAATTCTATTATTCTTTCCTATCCCTAGTTTGGACACAAAATGAAAGCTCAAGACACAGTAATTTTTTTTTAAAATCCCCCACCAATTTCCAAGACCCATTTCACAAAGAATTCTCACGTAGTAAATATCTGCCCAGTCTCAGAAGCTGGGGTCCCATCCAGTGTCTGGACCTCTATAGCTGTTGGTTCAGAGCAAATGTCACCGGGATGCTTGTCCGCAATGTCAAAGACAAATTCGTAGTCCCCAGTTCCAGAAGCATCATCTTCGTCAAACCAGCGTGTATTGCAAACTGGGGGATTAACAACAACAAAAATACAAAGTGAAAAATCTTGAAAACCAAAACACAAAGTACAGATACATCTGCTCTGTTGGTGCACATATAGAAGGGGAGGCAGAAAAGGGACACAGAAAGTGGGGAACCTTTGACCCTCTAGATGCTCCTGAACTACAACTCCCATGATCCCTGGCCATTGGTCATGCTTGCTGGGGCTGATGGGTCAAAGGTTCCCCACATTTGAACTAAAAGGGATTGAAAACTGATGCAAAAGGTGTGCACATAGTGTGGTTCCATTCAACATTTGGAAAATGAGGAAAAGATGGAGAATTCCTTGTGCAAAGGTTCCATTGGGGAACAAGGCCACATAATCCAAAACTCCAAAAATCCAGGGAGAGATTTGAATGAGGCTGCAGAAGCATCATCCCTGAGTAACTAAAACTACAGCACGTTTTTTTCTTTTTCTTTTTAAATTTTAAAAAACCTTTATTTAGAATTCTTTAAAAACAAAAGACAAATATCAATCACTCTCAAATCATAATGAAAAACATACAGAAGTTAAAAGACAATACAAAATGCATTTGTTCTCTTCTTACAAACGAAACTTCCTACTCAGAAGAAAAGAAAAAAGAAGAAAGGAAAAAAGAAGAAAGGAAAAAAAAGGGGGGAAAATACAAAAAATCACTTCCAACTATTTACCACACGTTTCCCTCTATATATTCACTTTCCCTTGCTATACCGCTTACTTTTTCAGCCTATATTCACTTTCCATATTTGTCAATTAACCCTCTCCTCTTATGCTGTCAATCTAAGCACATCACTATTTTATTCTCTATAATTTCTTTTTCCAAGTAATCTTGAACATATTTCCATTCCCCCATTATTTTCTGTCTTGGTACATTCCTAATTATTGCAGTCATTTTCACCATCCTCAAATATTCTATCATTTTTCCCTCCCACTCCTGAACCGTAGGTAAGTTTTCTCCTTTCCATTTTGTTGCAATTAGTGTCCTGGCTGCTGCGCATGCATTCTATCCTTTGGTATTTTACTCGGGCTCATACTTAACAGAAAAATTTCAGGGCTCTTTTCAAATGTAAATTTCAACATCCTTTTCAGATTATCATAATTCGGCAACCTTCAGGCATGTCCACCAACAGTGATAAAAGCTTCCTATTTTCTTTTGGCACTTTCAACACCTTCCCTCTCCTGTTTTGTAGATTTTAGCAATTCTTTCCGGAGTTACATACCATCTATGGAACATTTTCAAAATATTTTTTCTAATTGTTATACAAGCCGTAAATTTTATATCTGATTTCCATTATTTTTCCCATTGATTTACTGTAATCAGTTTTCCAATATCTGCAGCCCATTTTATCATCACATTTTGGTGAGTTCCCAATCCAAAAGAAATCTATACATTTTCCCCAATGGCTTTTTATTATTATCTATTATAATTTCTTGTAATTTGGATTCCTTCAGAGGGAAGCCCGCTTCTTTATGAACCTTAAAGATACTTTGAATCTGCCCGTAATGTAACCAGCTTGAACAGTGTGTTTTGATCTCCTCATATGATTTTATACTGAATTGATTTCCCCAGCTTCAATTTCTTTATTGCTGAATTAATTTCTTGTTTAGATATTGTTTGATTTAATAATTCCCTTTCCTCTTCATTTATTAATTTCCCCTTATACTTCTCTAGGTATCTCTTGATTTCTGTCTCCTTTCCTATCTTCCCCTCATATAGATTTCTATAATAATTAACTAGGCATCTTTTTATATCTTCCATTTTTGTCCAGCACCTACTTCCTTCTCTGATGCTTGTTATAATTTTTTCATTTTGTCTTTTTCTTAATTGCCAGGATAATAATTTCCTCGATTTATTTCCAAATTCAACATTTCTTTGTTTACTCCAGCTAATTTTCTTTTCCAATTCTTGATCCACTACACTTTCTAATTCTTTTTGCAAAAATTTTATTTGATTCACCAAATTTTTATTTCTAGGATTTCTTCCTAACTCTTTTTCTTTCTCCTCTATTTTCTTTTTGATTTCTTCTATCCTTTCTTTCTTTTCCTTCTCTTTCCCCCCTTTTTATTGTAAATAAAGTCCCTTTGCATATGCTTTACTGGCATCCCACACTGTTGTCAATTTCGTCTCCTCCCTGACATTAATTTCTAAAAATTCCCTAAGCGATGCTTTCATTTTTTCTACAAAAACTTCATCCCATAAGATATTTTCATCCAGCCTCGACCTCTTGGGGTGCTCTGTCTGGTCATTAATTCCTATCATCACTGGATTATGGTCCGATATAAGTTTAGCCAAAATTTCACACTTAAATATTTTTGGGAATAAATTTTTAGTTACCCATATGGCATCTAATCTGGCTGCTGATTGTTTGGCATCCAAATAATGAGTGAACCTTTTCCTGGCCGGGTTCCATTCCCTCCATATATCTTTCAATTCAAAATTTGTCGTTAACTGTAGAAAATTCCCAGGTAATTTCCCACCTCTTTTCCTTCCTGTATTTGTTCTATCTAATTCCGGTTTAAGTACTCCATTCATATCCCCTGCCAAAATAATTTCTTCATCTTTTACATTTTCCCCTATCAATTTCTCTATTTTTTTAAAAAGAATTCTACTTTACAATCATTTGGAGCGTATACATTAATCACAATTTCTTCCCCAACACTCAAATTAATTTTGACTCCTACACTCTCCCCTCATTATCTTGGAAACCACAGCACGTTTTCATGCACACATTGTGATGGGATTGCAGATGTGCCTTGCAGTTCACAGAGAAATGTTGGTGCAGGAGGCTGAGATTCTGGTGTAGACTAGTCTTTTACACCTACAGGAAATCTATATCTAAGGGTTGCACCCAACTAAGTCCTGCTCAAAGTAGACCTATTAAAATTAATGGATCTAAGCCCGCCATGCTCATTGATTTCAAAGAGTCTACTCTGGGTAGGATTAATGCTGCATACAACTCTGTGGACGTCTTTATGAGGAAGGGTTATAACTTTGCAGAAGGTTCCAGGTTCAATGCCTGGCAATCTTTGGGTAACTTTGGGTAAGAATCTGCTCTGGGTCAGGGGTTGGTGCTAGAGATGCAAAATCTTCCTCTCCACACTCCGACTCATCATCATCATCATAATTGAAATGATCATCATTTTCTACTGAGATAGATACAAAGTAGATAATGATTTCCGCCCATACCGTAGCAACCTAGGATGCCCTTGAACATGCCATTGGGGTCCAACTGGTGGTCAAGGACCTGATTCTGAACCATTTAAGTGTGTCTATTTTGAAACTTGGAGCTGGGCCAAAAGATTTTTGAGAAACTGCCCCTCACAAACATTGATCTAGTCCCCTCTCCTAGTTCACCAGTCTTTCAAAGGTTGAGGAAGTGCTGTAGCTCAGTAGTAGATCATCTGCTTTGCATGCAGAAGGACCCTGGTTAAATCCTTTCTTACCTCCCTTTTGACTCTCAGCACTGGTGGTTTGCTCTGGTCCAGGTTGAGGTGTCTGAGCTGGAGGAAAAGTTGTCTCTGGTCCCAATTGAGCTTGGGCGGTGGGAGCTGAAGAAGAAGATTACAGTAGAGGTGAAACTTTTGTTGTATCTTTTTTGGGGGGAGGGAGGAATGTGGGTCCCCAGGGGTATATGGTTGGCCAGGGTGGAAAACAGAAAGCTGGACTAGATGGTGAGGTCTGAATCTAGATTCAATCCAGATCATGCAAACATCAGCAGAGCCCAACTGGGTCTGATTAGCCACCTCTCTCCTCTTCTTACCCCCCTTCTGACCCTCTGCACTGACGATTTGTTCTGGTCCAGGGTAAGGCGTCTGGGCTGGAGGTAAAGTAGTCTCTGGTCTTAATGGAACATGGGAAGTGGGGGCTGAAGAAAAATGCCATTGGTGAAACTTGTGGTTCAGCCTTAGTAGTATCAGATGCATAAATTTCTCCATGGAGATTTTTGACCCATGAAAGGCCAGCCTCGTGACAGGCGTCTACAGTTGCACATCACACAAATATCAGAAAGGATGTTGAGTGTCCTGTAAGCTCTGTCATCCAAAGGAAATGGAACCACTGTGCAGAAATTCCTATCTCAACTCAAAAGTGAGGACTGCTCAATATTCTACATGACACACCACAGAGGTAAATTAAGTCTGTGCCTTGCCATCTCTTTCGCTTTTTCTTACCTCCTTTGTGACCTTCGGCACTGGTGGTTTGTTCTTGTCCAAGGTGTGGTGTCTTGGCTGGAGGGAACGTCGTTTCTGGTCTTAATGGAACCTGGGGAGTGGGCTCTGAAGAAAGAGTTCAGAGATGAAACTTGGGGTGCAGACTTGGGGTGGCAGCTGAACTGTGGGGTTCTGTGCCTCCTTGAAGGAATGCCCAATTGCTTCAATTCATTTTTGACATTTATATTTGTAAATTAAGCAAATATCATAAAGGACATTGTGGGTGCTCAGTGCAGTCTACCACCCAAAGAAAATGCAGTTGGGTGATATCTCTTCCCATAAATTCTAGTCACCTCTTAGACATGGGGAACCCACAATATTCTAGATCAGTGGTTCCCAATTGGTCATCTGAGAACCATGGGGTGTGTGTGGCACCATTGACATCTCAAGGCAGCCCTGTTTAGGGAAGCTTTTAATGTTTGATGGATCTCTGTATTTTAATGTTTGATGGATTTCTGTATTTTAGAATTTCTGTTTTGTTGGAAGCCGCCCAGAGTGGCTGGGGGAACCCGGCCAGATGGGCGGGGTATAAATAATAAATTATTATTATTATTATTATTGACATAACAAAAACTACTATAGGTATGTCAAATTTTCAAAAGCATGGGGTGCATGGCTTGGCTTTTGAAAAACAGAGGACCAGCAGTACTTAGCTAATTACAAACTACTGTTCTAGATGACTCAAATGGCAATCAATCCCAACCAGTTGATTAGACATCTCTGTTTCTATTCCTACCTTCCTTCAGAATGGTGGTTTCTTCTGGTCCAGGGTGAGGTGTCTGGACTGGAGGTAAAGTTGTCTCTGGTCTCAATGGAACCTGTGGAGTGGGGGCTGAAGAAAGAGTTCAGAGATTATTGATCTAGATGACTCAAATGGAAACAGATCCCAACCAGTTGATTAGACATCTCCATTTCTATTCCTACCTCCCTTCAGAATGGTGGTTTCTTCTGGTCCAGGGTGAGGTGTCTGGGCTGGAGGTAAAGTCGTCTCTGGTCTCAATGGAACCTGTGGAGTGGGGGCTGAAGAAAGAGTTCAGAGGTCATTGTTCTAGATTACTCAAATGGCAACAGATCCCAACCAGTGGATTAGACACCTCTGTTTCCATTCCTACCTCCCTTCAGAATGGTGGTTTCTTCTGGTCCAAGGTGAGGTGTCTGGGCTGGAGGGAACGTCGTTTCTGGTCTTAATGGAACCTGGGGAGTGGGCTCTGAAGAAAAAGTTCAGAAATTAAACTTGGGGTGCAGACTTGGGAGTAGAAGCTGAAGACATTTCTCTGTGGGGTTCTGTGCCTCCTTGAAAGAATGCCCACTTGTTTCAATTCATTCTTGACATTTATATTTGTAAATCAAGGAAATATCAGCAAGGACATTGTGGGTGTTCAGTGCAGTCTACCACCCAAAGAAAATGCAGTTGGGTGGCATCTCTTCCCAGAAATTCTAGTCACCCCTTAGATGTGGGGAACACAGAATATTCTAGATCAGTGGTTCCCAATTGGTGAGCTGCAAACCCCAGGGGGTCTGCATAACCCACCCAGGGGGTCTGTGGCACAATTCACAAAAGAAAAACTACTATAAGGATATCTAATTTTCAAAAGCACGGGGTGCATGGCTTGACTTTTGAAAAACAGAGGGTCGGCAGTACTTAGCTAATTAGGAATAGCTGTTCTAGATGACTCAAATGGCAACTGATCCCATCCAGTTGATTAGACATCTCTGTTTCTATTTCTACTGTGACGGCGCAATGACACTTTCGCCCCTTGGCGCCATTAGGCCAGCCCTCACATAAATATAATGGAACCACCTCACACTACACCAATTACATGAATTTCTAGAAATTACCCCATATTATCTAGTGGTGGACTTGTGTGAGGGTAAACTTTATGATTTGGAGTCTCAGGCAGGATTTGATCAAATAAACAAGAAAGATTTTATTAAACAAAGGACACTTCTGGTTATAATGTTATTTCAGGTAACCGTTCACCTAATAATAATTATACTAAACCTAAGTGTTGTTATGAACTTCTGATCAAGCACAGATTCTTTTAAACTCCAGTTGCTTATGTTCAGTTACTTCGCTTCAGGTAGATGTTACAGGTTTGTAGACTAAAGGGTAAATGTTCAGCTTAATTCCAGTTATTTCACTTCAGTTCTTTCTCAGTTTCACAGCTGTTGCCCCTTAATACCTTGGTTCTTAAACCAGGTGGTACTTCTTGTCAGTTACACACCCCTTTGACAACCCTACTGCTGAGGTACTCCAAGTAACAGACCCAAGGGATCACCACACCTCTCTTAACTGGTTTGGGAGTATTCCCTCTTTGTAGCAGAATCTCTCCCCTCCTGACTGGAATGAGACTTACGGTAAGTAGACTGTATCTTTCCACCTTCTACTTCTCCTGGCTCAGCCTCAGCCTCCCAGTTAATTCCTGGCCTATTACTCTAACAGGACACCATACACCAGGTATCCCCAAACTGTGGCCCTCCAGATGTTTTGGCCTACAACTCTCATGATCCCTAGCTAACAGGAACAGTGGTCAGGGATGATGGGAATTGTAGTCCAAAACATCTGGAGGGCCAAAGTTTGGGGATGCCTGCCATACATTGTCCTTCACACTAAGCTCAGAGACTCCTTTCTGAAGCTTTTGATATATTCCTGAGAGTGGATGTTTCTACCTAGACCCAACTCTTTCTCTTCGCACTCCCTATCTCCCAACCTAAAACCTGCCTCTCCAAATCCTTTCCTTTTCAACTTCCACTCCTGGAACCCCAGCCATTCCGAAGCTGCTGTTCATAACTGTTTGCGGGCAGGGAAAAAGAAAAAGAAAATACTTGGTAACCCAACCTGCCCAGAAAAACAAACTTTCCCATCATACATACCTCCCTTCAGAATTGTGGTTTCTTCTGGTCCAGCGTGAGGTGTCTGGGCTGGAGGTAAAGTCGTCTCTGGTCTCAATGGAACCTGTGGAGTAGGGGCTGAAGAAAAAGTTCAGAAATTATTGTTCCAGAAGACTTAAATGGCAACAGATCCCAACCAGTGGATTAGACATCTCTGTTTCTATTCCTACCTCCCTTCAGAACCTGGGGAGTGGGCTCTGAAGAAAGAGTTCAGATATTAAACGTGGGGTGCAGACTTGAGAGTGGCAGCTGAAGACATTTCTCTGTGGGGTTCTGTACCTCCTTGAAGGAATGCCCACTTGCTTCAATTCATTCTTGACACTTATATTTGTAAATTAAGCAAATATCAGCAAGGACATTGTGGGTGTTCAGTGCAGTCGACCACCCAAAGAAAATGCAGTTGGGTGGCATCTCTTCCCAGAAATTCTAATCACCTCTTAGACGTGGGGAACACACAATATTCTAGATCAGTGGTTCTCAATTGGTGATCTGCGGACCCCAGGGGGTCTGCATAACCCACCCAGGCGGTCCGTGGCACCATTCACATAACAAAAGCTACTATAGAGATATCAAATTTCTCAATAGCATGGGGTGCATGGCTTGGCTTTTCAAAAACTGGGGGCCTGCAGTGCTTAGCTAATTAGGAATAGCTGTTCTGATGACTCAAATGGCAATTGATCCCGACCAGTTGATTAGAGATCTCTGTTTCTATTCCTACCTCCCTTCAGAATTGTGGTTTCTTCTGGTCCAGGGTGAAGTGTCTGGCCTGGAGGTAAAGTTGTCTCTGGTCTTAATGGAACCTGTGGAGTGGGGGCTGAAGAAAGTGTTAAGAGATTATTGATCTAGATGACTCAAATGGAAACAGATCCCAACCAGTTGATTAGACATCTCCATTTCTATTCCTACCTCCCTTCAGAATGGTGGTTTCTTCTGGTCCAGGGTGAGGTGTCTGGGCTGGAGGTAAAGTCGTCTCTGGTCTCAATGGAGTCTGGGGGCTGGGGGCTGATAAGAAATGTCAGAAGTGAAACTTGTGGTGCAACCACAGTCGTACCCAGATGCATACATTTCTCCATGGCGCTTTTTGACCCATTGATGGTTTTCCTCCTCTCCTGCTAGGTATCTATATTTGCAACAAGCCTATATCAGCAAGGATATTAAGTGCCCAGTCAGCTCTGTCATCCAAAGCAAATGGAACCAGGTGGTGCTTCTATGCAGAAATTCCTATCTCAACTCAAAAGTGAGGACTGTGCTATATTCTACATGACACAAGAGCAGCCAAGCCCAAATGAGTCTGTGCCTTGCCATATCTTTTTCCTGTTCTTACCTCCTTTCTGACTCTCGGCACTGGTGGTTTGTTCTGGTCCAGGCTGAGGTGTCTGGACTGGAGATAAAGTCGTCTCTGGTCCCAGTGGAGCCTGGGGGCTGGGGACTGAAGAGAGAATTCAGAAATGAAATTTGGGTGCAGACATGGGAGTGGCAGCTGAAGTCTCTGTGCCTAAATGAAGGAAAGCCCACTTGCTTCAATCTACTCCAGGTTTTATATTTGTAAATTAAGCAAATATCAGAAATGATATTGTGAGTGTCCAGTGCAGTCCACCATCCAAAGAAGATGCAGTTGGGTGATATCTCCACCCAGAAGTTCTTGCCACCTCCCGGAAGTCATATGCTGGATGACTAAAATGGCAACAGATCCCAACCAGGTGATTTGACGTCCCTGTTTCCATTATTACCTCCCTTCTGACCCTCAGCACTGGGGGTTGTCTCTGGTTCGGGGTGAAAGGTCTGAGCAGGAGGTAAAGTCTTTGGTGTCAATGTTGCTGGAGAGCTGGAGGCTATAAGGAGAAAGAACACAGCTTGCTTGCTTGCATTCCATTTACTAAAGCACTTTGTCTATTCCTCTTTTTTTTTTAACCTGTGGCACATTTCAACCTATACATTATCTCCCAATCCCAACTAGTTCTTTATACTTATTTCATAAGCACCCCCTCTTAAAGAGTTTGAATTGGTAATGATAGGTATTGAAATCTGTACTGTAGGTTGCTGCACATTATTGGTAAATCTGGCTTGAGGGAGTGCTGTTAACTTTGTTTGTGCATCATGTGCCAACGTAAAATGAGTGGTGGTGGCCATGCTGCACAATCTCATGCCTGGAGCTAATCTGATTGATGTGAGGGAAGTTTCTATAATAAGCTGTGACAGTGTGACACTAAAAAGGCATGCTAATATGGAGAACCTTTCAAAGGCCTTCTGAGAACCACCTGCTTGGAGTGGCTTTAAGAACATCAGAAGAATCTGCTTGAACAGGTCATTAGCCAATCTAGTCCAGTATCCTGTTCTCACATTGGCCAAACAGATGCCTATGGGAAACCTGGAATCAGGACCAGAGTACAGCAGTCACTCTCCCCACTTGTGATGTCCAACAACTGGTCTTCAGAGGCATTTTTTGTGGCTAGTAGCCATTGATAGTCTGTTCCTCCATGAATCTGTCTGTTTTAAAGCCTTCCAAGTTGGTGGCCATCACTACATCTTGTGGGAGCACAGTTGAACTATGCAGCATGAGAAGATTTCCTCTCTCTTTTGTCTGTCCTCAACCTTGAAACATTTGTGTTCTGGACTAAGCCTGCAACCATAGGGAGATTTCAGGGATACTTGAATATGATGCAATTTTGTAATATTTTTTTCTGGCATTTCTTCTAGGTCATTTGTTTGGGTGACTGGCTTTGGTTTTCATGTGATTCTGTCTTGGCCTTCAGGAAGAGATGTGCTATGTGCCCAAGCAAGCAAGCAAGCAAGCAAGCATTTGCAAAATGCTTGGGAACATAACACAGCAACGCCCAAGCAAATTACTCTTCTGACAAAACCCTGCTCAGGCACCTGTCTTATCTTTTGGACTCCCGTTTGTAGTCAAGACAGAAAGAGAAGGATCTGATGGAACTCTAGCCTCCTCCCCACCCTGGACCAATATATATTGTTAATAATAATAATAATAATAATAATAATAATAATAATAATAATTTATACCCCGCCCATCTGGCCGGGTTTCCCCAGCCACTCTGGGCGGCTTCCAACAGAAACATTAAAATACACTAATTTGTTAAACATTAAAAGCCTCCCTAAACAGGGCTGCCTTCAGATGTCTTCTAAAAATCTGGTAGCTGTTTTCCTTTTTGACATCTGATGGGAGGGCGTTCCACAGGGCAGGCGCCACCACCAAGAAGGCCCTCTGCCTGGTTCCCTGCAACAATGAGGGAACCACCAGAAGGCCCTCGGAGCTGGACCTCAGTGTCCGGGCATGCTACCCAAATCTCCAAGTGGGTTCCAGTGCTTACCCGGGGTTTGGTCTCCTTGAACAAAGGTCAGTGGAGACTGGGGTGTCTCTAGGATATACACCCTGAGCATTGGATGGATGGGCTCATAGCACCAACAACCCATCAGATCTTGAGTTCCTATTAGATTTCCAAGGGCGCCCCAAAACCCAGCACTGAGCAAGTCATATCTCTGTGTCCTCCAGCTTCCAGCATCCAGGGCTCAGGTTTGTCACTTTCTCACACAACAACTCTGGCTTTTGTTCTCCTAAGTACCAGCCAGGTCAGGAGGTGGGGGAAAAGGCCCCCCCCATTTGTTCCATGGCACAGAGCAACTTCTTCGGATATGCTAAATCATGATACATAACTAGTCAGCCAAAGCCATTACCTTGAGATAGGAACCAGTTTGGCAAACTTGCCAGTATACATTCTGTTCCCACAGGTGCAGGATCCCAATAATTGGAAGAGACTTAGGGCACCATCCAGACTGACTCTCCCCAAAAGACTCATAACAATCTATTATGTGTGTGCACAGGCCCCCAATATTCACCCTGAATCAGATTCTTGAACAAATACACGGCAGTCCTTTCCAGTAATTATGGTATTGGTAACAGAACTGTGGAAATGCTCACCAGTAGGACAGTAGGCATCGGGGCAAATGAAACGCACTTTATAGTCATGGCATGACTTGCCCTTTCCTTGTTGGGCATTGAGACAAGCAAAGCCACTGGCGGCATCATTCCTGTTGGGAACACAGGGAAGAACAGGGTGTCAGGGATGGGCCAAGGAAAGGCAGCTGCAAGAGGCAGAAATTCAAAGATAAAAACCCGTCTAAGGAACCCGTAGAATAGGGGGCATGGAATCTCACACAGAAAACTTCTGCCCAGTCTCAGATGCCGGAATCCCATTCACTGTCTGGACCTCAATTCCAAGCGGCTCGGGGCAGATGATATCGGGATTTTCATCCCAGAACTGGGAAAGGAGCTCATAGTCCCCAGTCCCGGAAGGATTGTCGCGGTCAAACCAACGGGTCTTGCATTCTGCAAAAGAAGTGGGGGTGGGGGAGAAAAGAAAAACCGACTTTCAAAGGAAGCAGGTGCCTTTAGTCTTCTATCCAAAGAAATAGAAATGCTGGAAAGTCACAACTTTTTTTTAATGCTGCAATATAGAATCATAGAATTGTAGAGTTGGAAGGGGCCATGGGCATAGCCAGGATTTTTGTTTGGGGGGGTTAGGTTTTTGTTATGGGGGTAGGCTTTTGTTGAGGGGCAGATTTGTATTGATGGGGGGCAGCTGCCCCCCTGCCCCCCTTGGCTATGCCCATAGAAAGGGTCCCCAAGGGTCACCTCGCCCAACCTCCTGCATCAGAGCTATATACTCATCTGTTTTTTGCCAGAGAGCTCACAAAATTGCAGCGGCATGTTATCGATTGTAAATCACTTAATGGCTTGGGCAGCTCTCAAATTAAATCGCCCGTGCTTTCTCTCATTCCCACATGATGAGGAGGTTTCTCCCTCTACTGTTGGATACTGTATATGCATTGGAATATCAGCTGCCTGGAATCACAAGCGGGGAGAGCTACTGCCTCACTCTGGTCCTGCTTGTGGGCTTCCCATAGGCATCCGTTTGGCCACTGTGAGAACAGGATGCTGGACTTAGATGGGACCCAGCAGGGCTCTCTTCCTATTAGCACCCGGCACTTGGCTCGCAACAAACCCCAGATCCCAAATCATTTGGAATTTCCTCAGAGTGGGTTGAGGCAGATTGCAGCACAGTGGGTTGAGTCCACCAGGCATGATCCAGGACTGTCCAAAGGAGGGATGGTCGGGGAACTGCATGTTTAATCAGAGATTGAAACCCTAATTAAACATGGAGTTGGTGGCAGGTTAGGGGGCACAGAATTCCAGGCAGAGGCTTTCATCTGCCCTTCTTTCCCCTTTCCTCCCACTGGACACATATTTAATTAAAGTCTACCCAGACATGAGTTTCAATATGTAATTTATAACGCATAATTTTTAAACCTGCATAATTTTCAAAATAAGAATATTTTTAACCAGCATATTTTATTTTGAAAAGTTTTAAGCTAACTTGTATGTGTGTGATTTTATTGGTAGCGTGGATATATTTTATATATACAGGCTTAATTATCAAAACCTCTGAGCAGATTACATAAAATATAAAATGCACCTTACCAATAAAATACCACTATCCTGTTAATATAAGTAATAATACATATTTTTTAAATTTACAAATTAGAATTATCATTTAAAGTAAGAATAATTATTTTTTTAAACCATAGACAAGAAAGGTTTTTGGGAGTTATTCATAAATATTGAAAATAAAATATCAAATAAATAAATAAACCAGCCCACCAGCCAGAGGCGCCTCTGGAAAACCACAGGCCAGAGGGGATCACGTCCACACATACCCCGGATGTCTCAAGCTCCAATTCCCCAATACAAGAGGAGCTTGAACTATCCGGTTTGTGTGTCTGTGTCTGTAGCCGAGGAACAGAAAGAGAAAAGGAAAATTACTGACCTTTTGCAGGGGGCTGTTTAACCTCCTGAGCACCTAAAGAAAAGAACCAGCAGGTCACCACCGGTTTAGACTAGAAGTGACGCAGAAACCTGGGGCTTAACTAGGTGAGACAACTAGACATGTGCGCAACTAGACATTGCAGCGAGGGCTTTTCTGAAGTAAATTGCAGGTGGGGAGATGGGACTGTTGAGACAGACTCTGACATCGGAGGTGGAATTGAAAGGCTGGTATTTAACCCTTTACCCCCTCGATAGACGAAGGAAAACACTAGGACCCAGGAGGCCAGGGTTCAAATTGCCACCTGGCCATGAAGCTCACAAGGTGACCTTAGGTCAGTCACAGCCTCTCAGCCTAACCTATCTCACCGGGTTGGCATGAAGGTAAAATTGGGTGGGAGGGAGGGCCATGGATGCCACTTTGAGCTCCTAGGAGGAAAGATGGGATGTAATAATAATAATAATAATAATAATAATAATAATAATAATAATATATTTGCAGTGGAAGGAAAGACTTTCCCTTTCCTTCTTCTCCTCCTTCTCTTTTTAATACCAAGATGGTCTGTCTCACCCGGTATTGCCTAAGGGGCAGCACTCATTGACAGAGAGCTGTTGATTGGCCCAGGGTCTCTCAGTGAGGACTATGAATGGCTCAATCGAGATTTGAGGTGGGGTCTCCCTGGCTTCAGCCCACCACCACTGCACCTCATTGTCTTCCCCACCAAAACATTTCTGGTGGATTGTCCCAGGCACACATCTGGGCTCAGAAATTGGCTCCCTGGGTGTGTGTGTGATGTGAGCTGACCATTTTGTTTTTATTCTGCCCCCCTTCCTCCCCACTTCACACGTTCCTTAATAAATTTGCAATAAAAAAAAATCAGACAACAAATAGTTTCTTCCAGAACTTGAACATTTAGCTTAAAGTCGAACCAGAGGTATATTTCCAAGAGGGACGCGGGTGTAAACCACTGAGCTTCTTGGGCTTGCTGATCAGAAGGTCGGTGGTTCGAATCCCCAGGCCAGGGTGAGCTACCTTTGCTCTGTCCAAGTTCCTGCCAACCTAGCAGTTTGAAAGCATGCCAGTGCAAGTAGATAAGTAGGTATCGCTGCGACGGGAAAGTAAATGGTGTTTCCGTGGGCTCTGGTTTCCATCACAATGTTCCATTGCGCCAGAAGCGGTTTAGTCATGCTGGCCACATGACCCGGAAAGCTCTCTGTGGACAAACACCGACTCCCTTGGCCTGAAAGCAAGATGAGTGCCGCAACCCCATAGCCGGCTGTGACTGGACTTAACCCTCCAGGGGTCCTTTACCTTTACCTTACCTTTTACATTTCCCCTGAAGTTTCTGTATTAATAAAGGGATGGTCTTCCACTGTTATGAAGACTGAGTGATAAGAGTCCCCTTTCGACATGCAGGCTGAGGCATATTTTTGGCCTAGCCTAATATTTTTGTGGTCTAGCCTTGCTATGCTTTAGATCAAGGGCTGCAGGTCAGTGGCAGAGCATCTTATTTGCCTACAGGTGTTCCTATATTCAATCCTCAGCATCTGCAGGTAGGGCTGGGAGAGACTTCAGTCTCAAACCCTGGAGATTAGCAGACAGTTAGTGTAGACAACATATAAGGGAGCTTCCTGTGTCTCTAGGCACACCTGCTCCCTCCCCAATTGCTGGATCAAAACCTCACAAGGGGTCTGTGGGCACTTACCTGTGAGGGACAGAGCCAAGAGCACCCCAAGGAGCTGAAGGGAGACAACAGATAAGAAGAAGAATTAACAAAGCGTAGATGGAAGGAGAGATCTGCTGAATTTTCCAGGAAGTGGACCTCTCATTCTGACCAATGGATGTTGAGTTATAGTATCACGACAGAAGGGGGGAAAGGGACAATTCCCTGCTCCCCACCCAAAAAAGCCAGCTTTATCTTTCATATTTTGCTTGCCTTCTCTTTCACTCCTCTTACTATGGATGGTTAATGTTGTACATAATTGTCCATCTCAACACAATACTAATGCTTAAAAGTGGAAAGGAAACATGCTGCTTTGGGTTAAGGAAATGAGGGGGAAATTCTTACCATGCTCTGGAAGACCTTCATCTTGTGGAGACAGTGTGTGTTCACTCCTGGGGAACGATGGTTTTATGAGCGCCTGGAACCCACTGCCATGCGTAACCTGACCTTTTGCATTTCCTGTTCGGCTGCATTGTTGCCCTGTTGACATTTGGTGACAAGGAAGCCTTATCCTGTTGACACCATCCATCTTGTATTTCTTCATAATAACTTCCAGAGGTGCAGAGAAGAGCTTCTGTATTCAGACGGCTCCCCATGCTCCACCCACAAGGTCAAATGTCAACGGAAGGTGGGATGGCGTCCATGCAAAGCTGCTAGAGAAAACGCAACTGCCCCAGGGACGTCACAATCTCTTGAAACTGGAACATGAGGTGTTCCGGTTGAAGCGTTTTGATGGGTTTGTGGCAGAAGCAGAAACAAACACAAGTTTATCTTCTAGTATGGGGTATTTCTTGAGCTGAGAGTGAGTTCCTGGGGGTGATGGGGATGGCATGAGGTTCAGAAACTCCAATCGTCCCAATTTTCCAGGGACAGTTCCGGATTTACAGAAGTTGTCCCGGTTTCTGATTTGATCCTGGAAGGTCAAATCCTGACTGTTAGGTCCAGTCGCGGACGACTCTGGGGTTGCGGTGCTCATCTCGCTCTATAGGCCGAGGGAGCCAGCGTCTGTCCACTTCCACAGACAGTTTTTTTCCAGGCCATGTGGCCAGCATGACTAAGCCGCTTCTGGCGAACCAGAGCAGCGCATGGAAACGCCGTTTACCTTCCCGCCGGAGCGGTATCTATTTATCTACTTGCACTTTGACGTGCTTTCGAACTGCTAGGTGGGCAACAGCTGGGACCAAACAACGGGAGCTCATTGGGATTTGAACCACCGACCTTCTGATCGGCAAGCCCTAGGCTCAGTGGTTTAGACCACAGCGCCACATATATATATATTTGTGTATGTGTGTAATTTTTTTTCCTTTTTCTTTTTTTACATATTTAAGTTTACAAACATCCCACAACACACCCAAAGTTACAAGATTCTCCTGAATCTCTGGGCTTCCGGCCTTCCCCTCCATGGGTTCTGTTCAGTGCAGGATTCAATTACAAGGTAGACAAGCTATAGCTTAGGGCCCCACTCTCTTGCCCCCCCCAAAAAAAATTAAAGGAAAAACCCACTGCATGTACATTTCCAAAATATAAGATAAAAAAACAAATAAAATAAAACCTACATATAGCATCAGTGTTTTGTGTTCTGTAGGCTCCTATGATGCTAGGCTGCTCCCTAAAATATCACTGGTTTGCTCATTTTTATATATACATTCTACATGGACTAGTTGCATGGCAACATGCACAAAAGGCTTTAGATGCCTATTAGGTCCAAAAATTACCATATCATATATTAAACAAACAAAAAAAACAGTGACAATTTGTTGTTGACAAAGGACAGCTGGACATATAAAGGGCCCCATTACCTTCAGCAGCTTAGGGCCCCATGAAACCTAAATCCGGTCCTGGTTCTGTTATTAAACCTTTCCTACTGCATCTTTTTAAAAATAATCCAAGATTTTTAAATATATAATTCCTTTGTATCCATAGTTCTCATTGCATTGCAAGTGTTACTGCAGTCGTGCTAATAACAGTTTACAGAGGTTTTTAAGATAAATTGTAAATTTCCCCCATTCCTTATTAAAGTTTTGGTCTTCCTGGTTCCTGAGCTTTCTGGTCAGTTTTGCCATTTTGACATAGTCTAACAACTTCATTTGCCATTCTTCTCTGGTAGGGACTTTATCTTCTTTCCATCTCTGAGCTAACAACATCCGCACGGCTGTTGTCACATACATAAAAAGTATTTTCTGCTTCCTTGGAATTCCGGCACCTGCAATTCCTAATAGAAAAGCCTCTGTTTTATTTATTTTTTACAAAAATAAAAGTTATTTTAAACATTTTTTCCCTGTTCATTATATATCATTTCCCAGAATGCTTTTATTACCTTACACGTCCACCACATATGATAAAAGGAAGGATTTTTTAAATGTGTCCTGAATCTTTCAACATTCAGCACATGCCCATGAGTTCTGGTGGTATAAATGAGGGGAAGAAACCTTTTCATTCATTTCCCCCCTACATATTATGTGACTGACGAACAGCATTGCAAAATCTGGAGAAGTGCAAATTTTGAAAGTTGCCTGTCTCTCGGTTTCTGTATTGCTTTGGAAAGTACCAATTATGTAGTCTCACCTTTAAATGTCTCACCTTTAAATGTGATGGGAATTGAACTTCTCCCCTGGGTCTTTGTCAGCCATGCCTGGTGATGCTGAGCATCTTCTGCACACAAAAGCATGTTCTGAACTACTGAACAGTCTTTTCCCCTCTTGAACATTAATGACCAAAAGTTGAGTATTGAGTAGTAACTTCAAAAAAATAAAATAAAAATGCATGCACACGAAAGCTCACACCAATAACAAACTTAGTCTCTAAGGTTGCTACTGGAAGGATTTTTTTTATTTTGTTTCGACTACGGCAAACCAACACGGCTACCTACCTGTTAAAAAAAGAGAGAGGTCATGCTGGATTTTATTGTACATATTGCTGCATGAAGGGTATTTGGGCCTGGTGTATGAGCAGTGAGGGTTTCCATCTTCCACAGAAGAGCACAATAGAAGAATATCAATACAGTCATACATCCAGTCACATCAAGATTGCCGAGGGCCTTCTCGGTGGTGGCGCCTGCCCTGTGGAACGCCCTCCCAACAGATGTCAAAGAGGAAAACAACTACCAGACTATTAGAAGACACCTGAAGGCAGCCCTGTTCAGGGAGGCTTTTAATGTTTAATAGAAAAATTCCTTCAGTAGCACCTTAAAGACCAACTAAGTTTTTATTTTGGTATGAGCTTTCGTGTGCATGCATTTTTTATTTTATTTTATTGAAGTTACTTTTATTGAAAGCTCATACCAAAATAAAAACTTAGTTGGTCTTTAAGGTGCTACTGAAGGAATTTTTTTATTTTACTTCGACCCAGACCAACACGGCTACCTACCTGTAACCAATGTTTAATAGATTACTGTGTTTTATTTTTCTGTTGGAAGCCGCCCAGAGTGGCTGGGGAAACCCAGCCAGATGGGCGGGGTATAAATATTATTATTATTATTATTATTATTATTATTATTATTATTATCCACTGCTTAATCAATGTGCATGCTTCCTTTCTGGAATTATTTTTTTAAAGAAATTCTGCAAGTTAAACCAAAATTCAGGAGGAGCAGACAGAGCAAATTGGAGGCGCAATAACAGTGCTGGAAACCATCTCATCCTTATCCCAGATTGGGTGGGTAATGAATGCCACGAGGTCTAGTACTTTTATTCACTGGAGTGTTTTATTCGGCCTTCGCGCCAACTCATCCTGGTGTCATGCAGGGAAATGAGATACACATCTCCAGAGACTTAGACACTTGTATTTCAGACACAATAGGTGTAGCGTGGGGGATACTCATTCCCCAACCTACCTGTTATGACAGCTCAGAAATCTCTTCATAGAGGTTTCCTCAAGGAGGGAGGAAGCAGGATGTCAATGTTCCTGGGGCCCTTCCTCTTACAACAGAATCCTGGCTGGTGATCTTCCATCAATAAGAAACACTCACTGCCTTATAGGTGCAACCCACCTCCTGGATAGCATCACATAAAGTATAAATTGGATGGTACCTTTCTCTGAACATGTGCAGCTTGCATGGGGGGGGGGGTTGCCATTGGCAGAGTCTTCCTGCAGTGTGTGTGCCGATGATGCATTTATTTTGTAAATTCCTTACTGCTTTTCTGCCAATAGGCCTTCGAGGCAGCATACAATTTTCCGAATAACTTATTTTTAATCGGTCTATGGCGATTTGGTCAACAGACCATAAACATCGAACACAGCATAGGGTTATCAAGGCAGAGGAAAAATGCAATGGTTTGTAACCAATGCCAGCCCTACTCAGAGCAGTCCCAATTAAATTAATGAACATGATTAACATAGGTCCCTCTGTCTGAATGGCTCTATTCTGAGTAGAACTTAGCTGGCTACAACCCATTATATAAAGGGACCCCTGACCATTAGGTCCAGTTGTGACCGACTCTGGGGTTGCGCGCTCATCTTGCATTATTGGCAGAGGGAGCTGGCGTACAGCTTCCAGGTCATGTGGCCAGCATGACAAAGCCGCTTCTGGAGAACCAGAGCAGCACACGGAAACGCCGTTTACCTTTCCGGTGGAGCACTTTGAGGTGCTTTCGAACTGCTAGGTTGGCAGGAGCTGGGACCAAGCAACGGGAGCTCACCCCGTCACAGGGATTTAAACCTCTGACCTTCTGATCGGCAAGCCCTAGGCTCTGTGGTTTAACCCACAGCGCCACCCGCGTCCCATTATACATGCACACAAATTGTGCCTTTTAAAATAACGCGACAAAACGTACGCAACAAAATCCATGAACAATTTAAAATAAATACAGTTTTGATTCAGGGGGTCTCCAGATATCATTTTACTTATGCATTCGTGTTTATTTGTAGGGCTGGACACTGGATTCAGCAAAAGCCCTGAATATTAAACGAAATCCTCCTAACTGTAGGGATTCTAGGCTTCGCTTGAGTCAGGTGGTAACAACCTCAGAGCAACTGAGATCTCCTAATGCTGTGGAGATTTGGAGATTTAGGCCGGTTAATTCAGAAGTCCAAAAAATCAAGAAGGGATGCTGAGCAGGAGAAGTTCAGAAGCATCCACAGCAAGATGCCCCAGCGAGTTTGTCTGTGGTGCATCTCAAGTACTGGACCCTCCCACGTCTCCTATAAACTTTGGAAAGTGGTTTGTCTGTTCCCTACACTCAGCCCCCTCTTGAGATATTGTTGTCACACTCCTGATATTGCTGCCAAATTTGGCACAAGGGTTTTCAGAGGTGGGGATGGGGTGTGTGTCAATATTTGGACACCCCAATTTGAGATGTCTATCTCAAAAAAAATCTGAGATGTGTTTATGGTTGAAAGTTGTTTTAAATTATTTTAAATATTATTTTTAATGTTGTAACCTGGCTTGGGAACTTACGGTCAAGGATGGGTAATGACTAAATAAATAGCGATGGTGATGATATATTAATGGCGATGGTGATAGTAAGAAGAAGAAGAACAATGTCACCAAACTCAGCCTGAGTTCCTGAGGTGGAGGTAGAAGACTTTGGTGCCATTTGTATGCCAGACGCCATGTTGAATCAAGATGGCGAACCAAAACATCACTTTGGCACGACTTTTGCCTGTTCTTTGACAGACTTGGTGACCTCTTGAGATATTTTTGCCATATTTGACATGAGAGTTCCTTACACAGGAGGCAACTCCTAGCGGCTGAGGTCCCTTCATCCTCCCCAATAAAATATTTGAGAAGGCTGGGGACCCCCTAAGTTGATGGGCATTGCCATTCAATTGGTGTGTGTGCACCACACCATGTGATATCCAGGGCAGGGCTTATCTGGGTCCTCCCAATATTTTATTCAAGTTAGCACCCCTGGTCCCTGAGCTGCAGGCTAGGGGACTCCATCGACATTTGGATGGCAGGGTGCCAGTTTGAATCAAGATCACTTTTGGCATGACTTTGTGATGGGTCCAAACTCACAAATTATACTATTCTTTGAAAAACACAATCTTTTTGAGTTTCTGGGGGAAAAAAATCCTGGCCAGTGCTGGGCTTTCCCCGCTAGCTACAGATGGAAGGGAAATATTCTAACAGGCTTTGCAAGCTGAACTGGTTTGGTACTTGCCCTTTGGCATATCTTGCTTTTGCTGTTTTCACCTCCCATTTGGCTACAGTGGGGATTGCATTGCAGGCCTGGAAAAAGTGTTTCAGTAAACTTTGGCACAATTAATGTGCAATGAACATGCCATAGTGGCTATTTTGTAGGAGACGTGCACTTAGAAAGTGCCCTGTTGGATTGGACCAAATGCCAGTGCTGGATTTATGTACAGGCTAAGTAGGCTGAAGACTAGGGCCTCTAAATCTAGGGGGCCTCGCCAGCCCTCCTGCTCCCCAGCGGGCAGTCTCCCCTCTCCCAAAATTGTAAACCCAAGACTTCATGCGAGGGCAGGGCAACTCAGGCCTCTAAATCTAGGGGCCCCCACCAGCCTGCCCTCTCCCCAGTGCCACAATCTCCCCTCTCCCAAAATTGTAAACCCAAGACTTCATGCGAGGGCAGGGGAACTCAGGCCCAGAAACTATTAGACTCAGGGCTAGCCAGTGGGGCCCAATTTGAAGCAGTGGGGCCCAACTTGATTTTTTTTGTAGGGCCCCCGTTCACAGCCAAAGTTTGCTAAATCTTATAGATATAAATAAAATCCATCTAGATTGCCCCAGTGCAGGGGCCCCCTTAGGAGTGGTCACGGGGCCCAATTTGTCCCAATTGCTCCAATCGCTTAAGGTCAGCCCTGATGAGACTGTGCAGGGGTTGGAATGACAAGCCCTGCACCTTCTAGGTCCCTGGTGTCACCATTCAGAGTACAGACTCAAGGACTTGTTATGGAAATAAACGGGGGGGAGGCACTTATTGAAAATCAGTTTTGTCACCTCTTCCCCTTCAAACCACAAGACAATGAGCCCAGCCACCTTTTATTCACAGTCACATAACACTACACTACAGCATGGCCATAAACTTGTACATTCAACTGCTGAAATATACACCCAATATGTAGCAATGGAGATTTATGTTACTGCTTTATGAATGAACACTGTGTTTCACGAATGGTCTCTGTATTTTGTGAATTACCTAAGAGCCACCAATAGGGAGCTCTAGAATCTAACTGGGTACTACCAAACAGCGACCCCTATTGCTGCTAGCAGGTAACCAGCAGGGAATGCTTCAGCTCAGCCTTTGCACTGTTGACTGAACACCCCCCTGCTGTGCAGATAATGGAGAAAGCTCATAAATTGTATCCCTTCTGGCACCCTGGCCAAGTCTATTACGCTGGTGTAAACCCTGGTGCACAAGAAGCACAGAATAGCAGCAAATAAAATCCGCTCATACGTCAGCAACTGAGAAGGCTTGTCAACCAGTTCTTCCAAAGTCTTCCTAAATTATAAAGCTCCAAAATGCAGGCCAAAAGAGAGCAGGTCTGGGGACCACCAGTGAAAAGGCCCTGCTCTGTGTAAGTCCTGCCCTGTCATTTGATAGAGTGTCCACTTGCCCTCCTTCTTGACATGGAATGCTCTCTATTGGAGTCTCCAGGTCCAGTACAAAGACCATAAGAAGGGAGAGCAGGGACCTTGAAGTTCCCAACAGTTGTTAATCAAGCAAGCAAGCACACACCTTTGTCATAGTCAGGACACCTATGTCCTGGCCAGGCCTGCACCCAATCTTGTTTTTGTACAATCTTGTTTGTCCTCAGTAACCAAAATTATATTATCAACATATAGGAAACATATAAGTTATAAGTTATAGGAAAACTGGTGCTATTAACAGTAGTCCTTCTAGTTGGTTAATTGGTTCGGCAACTTCCATGCACATGGTGTGTGATGCTAATTATTTCCCCCGAGAATTAAATGATAACTAATCAGAGGCAGCTACAGGAGAGCTATGAGATTCAGGTGAGGGTCAGATGCCTTGTCAATCCCAGCAGGTATATAAGAGGACGACCCGGCCTGCCCAAGAGGAACAAGACATGGGAACTAGTTCCAGGCCTGCCCAGGCCACAAAAGGTTTACAAATTCAGTTACTGCAAAAGTTTATCAGTGTTAATTTTATGCATTTTTTAAAAATCACCATGGTATTTAACAATAATATCTTATGTCCTTTAGAGGCGAAATTGTGAATGGTAGAATTTTAAATACCCGTCATCATCCTTGGCTTCACTCAATTTTGTTTATAACACTCTTCCATTTTCTTCTAGTTGTGAGGATGGGGGATGAGGAGGGGCCTCACAAGTGGAGTAACCTAGGGCCTCTCTTCATCTAAATCCGGCCCTGCCAAATGCCCATCTGATCCAGCATTTCCTGTTTGCATGGAATGGCCAGTCAGATCCCTCTGAAAACCAGCAAGCAGAACTTGAAGGCAACAGATCTCTCCTGCACATGACTCGCACTTTGACTTCCCATTCCCATCTTGGAAATCTGGGGTGGGGTGGGGAGTTGGGAGAGGTGACCACATGTCAGCTACTACTTCACCACAGTTTAGAAAAGTAAAGCAGGCATAGACAAACTCCTGCCCTCCAGATGTTGTACTCCATGGTCAATATTCAGGGATGAAGAGGGCTGGAGTCTAGCAAAATCCGGAAGCTGTCATAGTGGCTCCCCCTGATCTAAACAATTTAAGCCTTAGATTAATTCATGAGGTGCTACCTCTGGTGGTGCAGTGGCTCAGCGCATCTGGCTGTTAACCAGAAGGTTGGTGGTTCAAGCCCACCCCAGGAAGGCTGTGGGCAGGATTGGACAAGATGATGCTTGAAGTCCCTTCCAACTCTACAATTCTATGACATAGTTCTGGGTTGTGGCAACCCCAAAAATAAGGGATCCCAGAAAGGAACTGGAGGAGCACATCACTAAAAACATTGAGACCCAACTGCAAAATATTTGAATGCCTTAGAGGCAGGAGATCAGCTAGGGAGGCAGGTGAACCTCTGAACAACAAGGAAGTGAAAGAGGTGCTAAAGGAGGATAAGGAGACTGCAGAGAAGCTGAATGAATTCTTTCCATCTGTCCACAGTGTGGAAATTATAGGGCAGAATACTGAACCTGAACTAACTTTCTCAAGAAGGGAGTCTGTGGAACTGAGGCAAATAGTAGTGCTGGGAAAAGATTAATTTTTTTGAGACCTTACTGCCAAATCAAAAACTGACAGAACACCAGATCATATGTACATAAAATGAGTCCTGTTGGATCAGGGTAAATGCCCGTCTCCTTCAGCATCGAGCCTTCTCAGTGGTCACGCAGATGCTTCTGAAAAGCCTGTAAGCAAGACATGAGTAGAAAAGCACTGATTCAGTGGACTACTCACGACTCATTTGAGTCATAGGTGTGACCAGGTCATGGATGCCCCTAGGACAGGGCATGCCTAATGTACATGTGGCCTTTAAAAAAAGCAAACCAGAAGCTCAGTGGTTTGGGCAGGGGAGAACTCTAACCATTTTGACACAAACGTAGGGCAAGGCACCATTCTGTGTGATGCAGGTTTCAGGAAGAGAAGTGTTGCAAAGTTGTCTAGATGGTACACTGCTTTCTGCTCCCCGCCCCCCAATGCTACAAGCAGATGCGTTTATACTGTTCAACATACAAAACTTCCAGAGTGATGTACATTTTAAGACTTGAAAGTGAATTTAAGGCAACAGCAGCAACAGAACATCTTCGATGGTTCAAGCAACATGACTGGGCCACACGACAGGGAAAGCCTACATGACTAAGAACATTCTAAGCAAGCACCTAAAGCAGGTATGGGGAACCCCTCGTTCCTCCTGATGCGGTCAAACTACAACTCCCATCAGCTCCAGCAAATGTGGCCAATAGCCAGGGCTGACGGGAGTTGTAGTTCAGCAGCAACTGGAGGACCACAGGTTCTCTACACCTCATCTAAAGCAAGAAACAGAACCCGTGGATAGGAATGGGAAAGGAAGCTGATTTTGTTTGCATTTCAGCAAGAGAGTACCTAATTTGCCGTCTTTGAACAAACACGGAAGCTGAAATTTGGGTCTTTACATCGATGGCCAGTAGAGGGCAACAACAGGACACAATAAGCATCCTGTGTTCAGAGAAATGATTTCTTAAGTTCAACCAAGCGAATTCCCTGACACTCATGCCAGTTCCAGGTTGTCCCTAGTTTCTGATTGCATCAAAGGCAAGAGTGTGCACCTCTGGATCCCATGTCCTGAAGAATGCGCTTCTAGAGAAGGAGGGATATTGGGAACTGCTTTATCTAGAGTCAGACCCTTGGCTTGGTCCATCTAGCTCATCATTGTCTAGGACAGGCATGAGGCATCCCCAAACTGCGGCCCTCCAGATGTTTTGGCCTACAACTCCCCTAATCCCTAGCTAACAGGACCAGTGGTCAGGGAAGATGGGAATTGTAGTCCAAAACATCTGGAGGGCCGAAGTTTGGGGATGCCTGGTCTAGGATTTCAGACAGGTCTATTTAAAAGGAGATTAGAAAAATTCACCAAGGGCAAGGCTATAAGTAGTTACAAGCTGGGCTCTGCTTCCATGGTCAGAGGCAATAATGCTTCTGAATTCCATTTTCTGGAATGTTCTGGAGTGCTCTTGTGCTCAGGCCCTGCTTGTGGGCTTCCCATTCATGCATCTGGTTGGTCACTGTGAGAACAGAGACTCTGGACTAGATGAGCCACTAGCCTGACCCTGCAGGAATCTTCTTAATAAGCATCGAAAACAAGGTGGCAAAGCCGAAACCAGTCAGGTAGAGGCACACTGTTGGAGCTCAGCTGCACACCTGCTGTTTTATGTCTGTGCTAATAAGCATTTTATTGTATTTGCAATGGCCTCTGACTACAAGCAATAAATATTTATTGGATTAGATATGCCCACCCATTCACGCACCCATCTCTATCTTCAATCCAAACATCAAACACATGTTATCAGAGTTCTAGGACACAGTCGGCCAGGGAAAATTAAAGCGGGGAGCAGTGACGTAAATCAGTGGGGAGTGCTGTGGGGGCCAGATAGAACACCCTGGAGGGCCACCATCTTTGGACCTTGGTTCTGAGGTTGAGGACCTGTGTTGCCAAGAGATCCAAGAGACTAAGGGGGTGAAGGAATTCTGAGCCCTGGGGACAGACGGGAGCTGGGTCAGGGTGGGTGAGTGGCTCAAGCAAACAGGTATGCAGCTACTGCAACCTACAATAAAAGGGTTTAAATAGCTGCCAAGGGATCGCTCCTGGGTGAACTTAGTGGAGCTTCCTTGCAAAAACCCTAAAGAGTCAGGCAAATGATGTATGAGCATCACCACGATGCTGATGGTACCATTAAGACAACAGAAGTAACAGCCAGAGAATCCAGTGTGTATTAGAATCATAGACCTGTAGAGTTGGAAGTGACCCTAAGGATCATCTAGTCCAACCCCCTGCAAGGCAGGAATATACAGCTGTCCCATACAGGGATTGAACCTGCAACCTTGGCATTATCAGCACCATTCTCTAATCAATGGAGCTATCGAGGCTGAATTATCATATATATATATATGATAAATTATAATTTATTTATTTTTAAAAGCTGCATCACGTTGGTAATTTCTGCTATGACACTTTTTTAAAAAAAGTTATTTTTTTCATTTTACTTACTAGGACGAATATTTATACATAAGCTGTCACCTTATGAGCAAACTCTTATCAGAATTTAGTACGCACATAAACTTCCGTTTCAAAGATGCGCTGGTGTCAAACACCTATCATTCAGACTTCCTTTATGATGGATCAGTAAAATAAACAGTGACTCATATCCTCAAGTTCCCAATCTCCACAAATACACTTATGGTTGTTTGTCACGAAGCGTCTTCCACCTGGCATCTAGAAGTTAGCGACTATCAGTGCATCTTCTGAGAGCAAATTCTAACCATGCCCTGTGTGAAAAAGTCTGTGTAGACAATATTAAGCTAGATGGACCAGTGGCCTGACTCTGGATAAGGAAGCTTCCTTTGTTTCTATGTTCCCAAGTAAAGGAAGGAAAAGTGATGAGCAGATAGATGTTTACAGTCCAGTTCCTGAATTAATTTTAGAAATCCTTGAAGAGGAACTAGAATTCAGGATAACTGGAATTCAGGAAGGAAGGAAGGAATAATAGAACATTGGGATTGTTTCCACCCCCATCGTTCTGCCCGGACACTGAGGTCCAGCTCCGAGGGCCTTCTGGCGGTTCCCTCATTACGAGAAGCCAAGTTACAGGGAACCAGGCAGAGGGCCTTCTCGGTAGTGGCACCCACCCTGTGGAATGCCCTCCCACTAGAGGTCAAAGAGAACAATTACCAGACCTTTAGAAGGCATCTCAAGGCAGCCCTGTTTAGGGAAGCTTTTAATGTTTGATGGATTTCTGTATTTTAGAATTTCTGTTTTTTTGGAAGCCGCCCAGAGTGGCTGGGGGAACCCGGCCAGATGGGCGGGGTATAAATAATAAATTATTATTATTATTATTATTATTATTATTATTATTATTATTATTATTATTATTATCTTAGTCCAGAGCTCAGCTTGGGGAGCTTCCTGGACCACCCTGATATTATTGTTTCTTTGATATTTATCTTGGGTCAGGTTGGAGACATTGCATTTTCACTGGAGTCTGCAAAAAAGTGGAAGGAGCTCTTGGAAAGGGACGCAGGATCTCCACACGAGGAGCCAGCTCACCTTCTTTACTCTCTGCGGAAACCCAGAGCTGCTGGAAGAATTCCAGGGCATCTGTAATGGGAAACATGCCCCCCTAATTTTCAAGAGGCTTGGTGACTTGTGAGGGCTCCTGATCTCCTAGCTCTGTCTCATAGGAAGCCCCTGTTTCCTTTCGCATGGAAGGGTGGGGTTGTGAGCATTAAAAGCTGAAACTTGTGGAGGCTTGTCCTTTTGGGCAAACGGGGTGCTGCCTGACCAACCTGTCTGCCTTCCGCCAATCTCCCTTCATGCTTACAAGACACTGGAAGCCCCTGTGGGGCTCAGGAGCCCAGTTATGTCACCCCTTGCCTGCAGAGCTGGCAGCCTCTCACCCTTTTTTCAAGCACTCTCCCTTGTGGAGTGTCCCCTCGGCCCCCCTCTTCTCTCCCCTCTCCTTGAGAGTCCTCTGGACAGCCGCTGCTGCCACCCATGATCTTTGAGCTGCCCCCCTTGCACAGGAGCCTGGGACCTGTCTGTCCATTCCCAAAAGCAGGGGTTGGTGGACTGACTGGCTGGGCTTCCTTGCCTGCTTGTTTGCTTACTCCGAGGACACCTCAGCCCCTGACAACCGACACCCCTTGGCCCAACCCCAGAGGTACCATTTGCCGACGGAGATTGTAGCCGGGGCAAGCCTTTGGGAGGCAGAGATGCGACAGGGTATCAGATGACGGAGGGACAGTAAGAGGGACAGAGGATACTGTTACTGCAGCACCGAGGGCTCATTTTAAGGCCTACCGTGCATAGGTGCCAAGTCTCCCGTTTTCCCCGGGAAACCCCCGTTTTAAAAGCCATTTCCCACTGTCATCCCGAATGGCGAAATATCCCGTAATTCCCCCAGATTTCTTCCGGTGCCCCTCTGCCCATGTCTGGGCACCAGAAATCGGGCAGCGATGATGTGCGTAGAAGCGACTTCCAGTGCCAGCACTGCTGATTCTGTATTTTTTTAACTGGGACTTGGCAGTTTTGCTACCGTGAAATGTAGGATTTCGAGTGAATCAGATGACGACAGGCTTTTGGCGAAATCGTGACCCTGTGGGTAAGGGTGCCGAGGGCTTATTTTATGGACTCCTGTGAAATGTGGGGTTTGCACCCCCAAATGTTGCAGGGGTGATTTGCAGGTGTTTGGCACTGTTTTTGTGAAACGGACTATGTTGGGTTTGGGGAGAAGCCGATCAGTGTCCTGTGCTCTACCTCCACCATCAGAAGCATTATGGATCTGAACTGCTGCTGAGAATCACAAGGGGGAGAGCCTACTTGCAGGTCTCTGGCAGGCATCTGGTTGGCGACTGCAAGGACAATATGGTGGACTAGATGGGGCACTGGTCTGATCCAGCAGGCTCTTCTTGCATTCTTAATGTTGGGGCCCTGGTCCCTCAGCTGCCGTTGTGCCTTGCCCGCCTCCAGTCCAGTATTTGCATATCCTAATCTGAGCTGAGTCAACACATTCCTGAATGAACCATTTTCTGCATTCCAGTTGCATTAGCTTTATTGAATTCAGCTCATCTCTTTTCATCCTAGGTAGCTCTTTTGTATACATGGGCATGCATGTACGTGCACAGCCGCACACATAGGGAGAGAGTTGTATTGTTTCGTTTTCTAATTTGTAATCATGAAAGTATGCTTGTTGTGAAGAATTACCTTTGAGAAGCTGTTGGATAATTTCTCCTCCCCAACCCACCCTGGGAAATTTAGTGAAAGTGTTACCTCCCGTTCATTTATTTGTTTTGCCCACAAACAGGGACGTGGGTGACACTGTGGGTTAAACCACAGAGCCTAGGGCTTGCTGATCAGAAGGTTGGCTGTTCGAATCCCTGCGACGGGGTGAGCTCCCGTTGCTCGGTCCCTGCTCCTGCCAACCTAGCAGTTCGAAAACATGCAGTGCAAGTAGATAAATAGGTACCACTCTGGCGGTAAGGTAAACAGTGTTTTCATGCACTGTTCTGGTTCACCAGAAGCGGCTTAGTCATGCTGGCCACATGACCTAGAAGCTGTTTGTCAGCTCCCTCGGCCAGTAAAGCAAGATGAGCGCTGCAACCTTTACCTTATACTGAGACATGCAATTGATCTGTTTAGCGCAATACTGCAGATTGAGAGGGCGAGACCAACAATCAGGAAGATGGTTTCTGCCCGTGCCACAGAGGGAAGTGAGGGGCAGATGGGGTCCATCAACTTGGCAAGATAGCTTATCAGGAGAAGGAAATCTCTGATCGTAAAGCTCCTCTGCCTTGTGGCTATACTCATTCATGAGAAAGTATTCAGGAGTAAACCCCGTGGAAAATTTCATACCTGTGCCTTGCGGGACAACTTTGGGAGATGTATAAGGAGTAAACCCTACACAAATTCAGAGTAGAGTCCCTAAGATGGCTGGATGGTGCCTTTTACGTCTCCTTCCGGCAACTCCTGCAGCCAAGCTGGTGCCAAATGTATTACTCTGCTTTCATTTGGATCACGTCAGCGAGTCTGAGGGGGGTCTTCTCGTCTGGGCAGCCCAAGAGCTCCATACACACTGCACAGGCTTACACCCTGGGAAGGTCACTTCAGAGATGCTAACACAGTGGTTTGGCTTCACCCCCAGAGGCGCACTCTATTGTCGCTTGAAACAGATGGATGCCATTAAGGTTACATAGGGACTGGTGGTATATATCTGGGCTTTCAGGCTAGGGCCTCTTCCAGACCCACCTGGAGATGCTGGAGATAAAGCTGTCCACATGCAAAACAGGTTATCTCCTGCAATGCACGCTACCTTTGAAGGTGACGTGGAAACTCCAACTCATCCAGAATGCGGCAGCTAGACTGGTGACTGGGAGTGGCCGCCAAGACCATATAACGCCGGTCCTGAAAAACCTACATTGGCTCCCAGTATGTTTCCAAACACAATTCAAAGTGTTGGTGTTGACCATTAAAGCCCTAAACGGCCTCGGCCCAGTATACCTGAAGGAGCGTCTCCACCCCCATCGTGACATTACAGGAAACCAGGCAGAGGGCCTTCTTGGTAGTGGCGCCCACCCTGTGGAACATTCACCCATCAAGTCAAGAAAACAAACAACTATCTGACTTTTAGAAGACATCTGAAGGCAGCCCTGTTTAGGGAAGTTTTTAACATTTGATGTTTTGTCATGGTTTTAAATATTCTGTTGGGAGTCGCCCAGAGTGGCTGGGGAAACCCAGCCAAGTGGGCGGGGTATAAATAATAAATTGGTACTGTATTTATTATTACTTAATACCTACATGGAGAGAGGTTTTTTTTTTCTTGCAACAGGGAATTTTTTGGGAAATGGGGCTGGGGAAAACCAGTCAGATAGGCAGGGGTATAATTAATAAAATGATTATAATAATTAAATGAGCTAAACCATTTTTACATCAAAGTAGTAAAGGCAGAGAACATCAGTGCATTGGAAATGTTTATTTTGGAGACGCCAAACAGGGATATCCACGAGGAAGCCAGTTTTGCAAGTCAGAAGCCAGTTTTGCTTAAGAGATCGCCATCAAAACCAAATGACCAAATCACCAACAGAGAACAAAAGGGTATTTAAACTCAAATAGAAGTGTTATGTGGGCTACACCGTGTTTTAGTCTGCATATTGATTTAATTTTAAAATGTGTGGCTATCAAGAAGCAGGGGCGTCATCCAAATCAACTGCCTCTGAGGAGAGGAAGAGGGAGACCACGGGAACAGGAAAGGTTTGCTGGGCATGGAAGGAAAATGCTGGAAAGAAATTGGGATTTCTGGATCCTCTCTGCTGCCACTATACTCCACTACCATGCACCCCAAAGCTGATGGCCAGAAACTGGCTGCTGGGTTGTGATAGGGGAGAGATTCAGCTCAGTTCAGTTTGCATTTAAAGCTTAAAGTGCCCGATTTGTACTCTCACAGCTGATTTTCAATTTTAAAAAAAGCAGAAGAAAAATGACATGGAACTGATGTCATTATTATTATGTTTTGCAGTGAACAATCACCTTCCTTTCGACCATTCTCCTTCCTTCCCCAGCCCAGCTTCCTGTCCCTTGCACTCTCCCCTCCGACATGGATTCTGAATTGTGCTCCTAGAGGTTTTAGGGATGGGGTCCAGGAAGCCAAGGCTGGGTAGCAGCAGCAGGGACACAATGGCCCAGCCAATCTGTGCAAGTGGGCAGAGGTGTCCTCTGTTGGTTTGGATGAGGAAAAGGCAGCAGTAGCAGCAAGGGCCAGTTGTCAGGATCCACTTAGAAAGTCAGCAGATATGGTGGTGGTCTTCTTCATTAGCATCCAGAGCAGGCAACGTTGGCACAAATCTCACAGGTCGCCGAATCTGCGCTGATCATTTCTGAAGCAAAGAAAAAGAAAGACTCTTTGGGTGACTTTGGGGCGACTCTTTGGGTGACTCAAGTATTCTCTGGGGCTTCACCGCTAATCATCTCAACCATGTCCCTACACCAGGGATGGGGAACCTGTAGGCTCCAGATGTTGTTGGACTTCAGCTGCCATCATCACCAGCCAGCATGGCCAGTGGCCACAGATGATGGGAAGTGTAGTTCAAGAACACCTGGAAGGCTTCGGTTTCCTCATCCCTGGCCTAGATCCTGGTTAGGAAGCCTATTGAGAAGGAGGGTAGCACTGGTTAGGAAGCCTATTAAGAGGGAGGTCTCACTCCCTAGTGTCAGGCGGCTGTAAGCAACTCCCGCAGCTGGTTGCCAGGGATGTACAAAGGCAAAGAAAAGTTTCTTACCTTCTGCTTTTTATTCAATATTTACAGAGAGAGGCTTTGGAACACAGCCTCTTGGATAATGGTGTTGTCCTGAGTGACTCTCCACTCAGGGCCGGCTCTAGGTAGACCCCTGGTGGCGCGGTGTGCTAGGGCGCTGGGCCGGTAGGCAGGGTGCCGCGCTGCAAAGCCGCACGGAAACCATGCTGCATGCTGTGAGGGTGGGGGCGCCAGAGCGCTCTCCACCCCTCAGCGCCAGGGCGGCCAACCTGCTCGAGACTGCCCTGTCTCCACCCCCTTTTCTCCCACTTTCTCATTCGTCATTGTCACGGGTGCCCTGTGGGGCTTTTTCTCCGAGCTCTTTGCTCTCCTAATTTCAAGGCTCGCCAGGTCTAGGAGGAATGCTTTCTAAAGTCACTGTGTCTGTCAGCTGTTGTCCCACTGGTGCGTCCTCTTCTTCTTCCTCCTCTCCCATTATTTCCCAACTTTCCCCCTCATCTGCCTCTAAGATGCGACCTCCCTCAAACCCCTGTTGCAATTCTGAACTGTCTTCTTCTTTTCTGGAAGAGTCAGGATGGGGAGGCGGTTGCCACCATTCCTCCTCTGCCCACTCCCTGACACCTAGCAAGTAGGAAAACAACAGCAGGGAATCTAGAGGCACTTTAGAGTCTAACATATTTATTATGACATAACCTTTTAAGGACTAGTCCCCAGCATAAACCTGTTACTCTTCAAGGTGTCAGAAGAAAATGTGCAGCAAGGTGTCAGAAGAAAATGTGCAGCAAGGTGTCAGAAGAAAATGTGCAGCAACATACAAACATGGTTACTCCCAGGGCCGTCTTACCCTTAGGCGCTAGGGGTGTGGGGCACCCAGGCGCCGGGCTCTCAGGGGCACCAGGCCAAGAGTCCAGGGTTCGAGAGTTGAGTCTGGGGAAGAGCCCATCCATCGGTCCGAATGCCATGGCGGGCTTTCTGCTATGGGTGGCTCTGCACTGCGAATTCGGGGGCGGCCAAGCCATCAAGATGCTGAGGCAGCCGGACAGCTCCACCCTTCTGCGAGTCTGGGACTGGGCAACCTGAGGGGGGGCAGATCTTTGCACCCTGGCGCCGCATATGCTTAAGACAGCCCTGGTTAGTCCTCTGGAAAATGTTGCAGTGGAGACAGAGCACAGCCATTGTTGCAAGTAACCGTTTATAGCCTTCTTCTCCCATTAATTTGTCAAATCCCCCTTTAAAGCCATCTGAGGAGAGGAGGAGGAGTAAGACACCAGAAGATCTCTGCTGGATCAAAGTTTGCCTTCCTCTCTTGTAATTTTAGAACCCAATGGGGCCATCCAATGAGGCTAAATGTTGGAAGATTCAGGACAGTCTAGATAAGTGGTTCTGAACCTTTTTTTGACCATGCCCCCCCCAGCATCTCTAAAATTCTGATCCCCCTCCATGATATATAATTCTTATTCTTCCAAACATAAATTCATGTGGAGGAAGCCAAAAAGGCCATTAACTGCTAATGACTCGTTCTCAAATTGACCCCCTTAAAAAATCAAATTGCCCCCCTGTGGGGCGTGTGCCCCATGTTGGGAACCACAGGTCTAGATAAAACATTTTCTTCAAGATAAAAGGTAAAGGTACCCCTGACCTTTAGGTCCAGTCGCAGACGACTCTGGGGTTGTGGCACTCATCTCGCTCTATAGGCCGAGGGAGCTGGCGTTTGTCTGCAGACTGCTTCCTAGTCATGTGGCCAGCATGACTAAGCCGCTTCTGGCAAACCAGAGCAGCACACGGAAACACTGTTTACCTTTCCGTCGGAACGGTACCTATTTATCTACTTGCACTTTGACGTGCTTTCGAACTGCTAGGTGGGCAGGAGCTGGGACCGAACAACGGGAGCTCACCCCGTCGTGGGGATTCAAACCGCTGACCTTCTGATCGGCAAGCCCTAGGCTCAGTAGTTTAGACCACAGTGCCACCCGCATCTGTGTCCTTCAAGGAGTCAAAACGGGGGGGGGGGGGGATTCGCTCCCAGAAGAGGCAGTGAGGTCTACCAACTTGGACAGCTTTAAAAGAGGATCAGACAAATCAATGGAGGGTGAGGTTATTAATGGCTGCTAGTTTTTCACTCCGTGAGTAGAGGTGGTATGCCTCTGAGTACCAGCACCTGAGAATTGCCGATGGGAAGAGGGGTCTTGGGCTCATTGGTCCTGCTTCTGGGCTTCCCCCAGGCATCTGGTTGGTCACTTTGAGAACAGGATGTTGGGTAAGATGAGCAGCTCTGATATTCTAGCTGCAAAGCAAACTTGCACAGAGGCCCATCTGGAATATGCCTCTTCTGTCTGGCTGTTCAAGGCCGAGGAGTCACCCCACCTTCTCATGCATGCACTTGACCGTCACCACATACCTAGTTGTCGGAGCATTATTCCTGCTCTGGGGGATGCACAGAGTGGTGCAAACTCCGCGGGCATTTTCGGGTCTTGGCACGCGCCAAATGTGGCGCTCATGCGCATGCGTAGGTTCTTGGATCTATCCTTGAAGAAGCCCTCCAGCTGCTTCACTGATTCCAAGGGGAATACGTAGTCTCCCACCTGCCCAGGGGAAATTAGAACAGAGTATCACCATCACATGCCCATGGCATGTAATACGTTCCTTCTCCCTCCTCCCCAGTCTTGGTGCCAGGGCTGGCTCAAGACATTTTGGCACCTGAAGTAGACCCCAAAATGGTGCATCCATCTGTCCCAGGGAAGAAGGGGTGAGCAAAGATCTACATTAGGAAGAAGGGCGGGAAAGACATTGGGATCTGCTGTCATTGTGGATTCTGACACCTGAGGGGACCTTGCCTCATGGGTAGGCTGGCTCCGCTCTGGACTGCCCTTACAAAATTCATCAGAGGGACAAGCAAAATTATTTGGCACCATGTTCTATTGGGTCTGTCTCCTCCTACTGTTGGCCCCCCTGGGCCTTCTGCCCCACCAGCCACCACTGCACATTAGACCCTTGCCAGGAACCTCCTCATGCATGCAGACCCACTGAAAAGGTCAAACTGTAACTTCGAAACCTGTGTGTGTTTGTGTGAAGGAACCTGCTCTCCAAGCAAATCCCTTGGCTGGGAAATTTCAAGGGCAAGGCTTATCCTTGCCCAGCATGTATTTGCAAAGCAATAAAGATAGAGGCCTGTTCTCAGAAGACCATCCTCCAAGGCTGTGCTGACTGATCAAATCCTATGCTCTGCAAGGAGCCCAGCCTGCCCAGAGACTGCTAAAAACCAACAATGCACAAACCCTCTATAAAGCTACAACAGAACAGGGAACCTTAAAAAAAAAAATCAGCCCAAGGTCCACATTTCTCTGTGGACAACTTTCCAGGGGCCAAATTTTATGTTTGTACAGTAGGCTTAGTTTCCACATGAACTCACCTGCCCCCACAACCTTGAGATGAACAGTCTCATGCTCTACCACCCATCCTCTATAGAATATAGAGGTGTGTGTGTGTGTGTGTGTGTGTGTGTGTGTGTGTGTGTGTGTGTAGAAAGTAGCGCCAAAGGTAAAATCTTCATTCATTTCACCACCATTTTTTCCTCTGACTTCTTCCCCACCATCATGTGGCCCCTAGAGCAGGCATCCCCAAACTTCGGCCCTCCAGATGTTTTGGACTACAATTCCCATCTTCTCTGACCACTGGTCCTGTTAGCTAGGGATCATGGGAGTTGTAGGCCAAAACATCTGGAGGGCCGCAGTTTGGGGATGCCTGCCCTAGAGGTTTATGTAATAGAGGTGTGGCCCTCTGGCTGAAAATTGCCCCCCGCCCTGCCAGTGTGCATCCACCTGTATCAAGATTCTTTTCATGGGGTGTTTTATCAATATGCTGGCATGCATGTGCACATCAGCTCAAACACAGCAGAAAAAGAATCTCCAGGCAACCACACAGTACAGCCACATCAGAATTGCTTTGTTGCAGTGTGGTTGTTTTTCAATGCATGCCAGCATTCAATGTTTTTCAATGCCCATCAATAAGGCAAGGAGGAGAAAGGCATGTAAATGGTGTGATGGGAAGGGTGTGTCCAACTGTGCGAGGTCCAAATCCATAATTCATTTTAGAGATTCACCCAGTATTTGGGTGGGGTGGATTTCAGTACAGAGCAAAGCAGAGAGGGGAAAAATAATCCTCAATAATACAGTAGTGGCCATATGGCCACTTGGTAAATTCACTGTCCTGCTAATAGTCTGACTGTGTACATATCTTTTGGTAAATGATTAACTGGACCCACTGTTTGATGTAAGCTATTACTTTAGGGGGTCTCCTTTGTTTCGCCTCCCTCAACTAAGACTATAGAAGCTGACCTCTTAGTGGGCATGCACAGGATCTAAGACCTCCCAGACTTAAAGCTCAAAGTGATCAATAAGCAGCTGCCCTGTTTTGATTCCGATTATTGGCCCATCTGGTTCAGTATAATCTATACCAGTGTTTCCCACACTTGGGAGTTGTAGCCCAACAACAGCTGGAGACCCAAGTTTGGGAAACCCTGGTCTACACAGACTGGCAGCAGCTCTCCAGGGCTCTAGATTGGGATCTCTTCCTGGAGATGCCAAGGGCTGAACCTGGGACCTTTCTCTTGCAAAGCCGATGCTCTATTCCTTTGCTGTAGTCCATTCCCCTAAAACTAAAGATTCCAGTTCTTGTGGAAAGCTGTCCAAATATGAACAAAGGAAGCTGCCCTATATCAGGTCAGAACATTATTACTTATATCTCTCTGTCACCCACACAGATGGGCAGTAGCTGCCCAGGGTTTTTGGGAAAGGTCTACCCTATTCGGAGATGCCAAGGATTCAACCTGGGACCAAAGGCGTTCTCTAGCCACTAAGCTACAGCCCTTTCCTTCAAGGTGATGCCATAAGGGCAGAACGACGATCCTGGGAGGATTCCACAACTCTTACCTTGACTTCGACCCCATCTGAGAGGATGGCCAGCACACTCAGGCAGACTGTAGCCACCAGGTAGGTGTTCATGGTGAGTCACGATTCTGGTTCTCACTTGGAATGTCAGGGCGGACTGACTCAACAGCAACAAAGCTGGATTTTTAAAGGATGCCCTCTAGTTATTGAATAACTAAGGTATATTGGCACTGGCTAGGATGGCGACAACCCCCTAGGCAGTTTGTGAAGTGAGATAGCCCCAAAGAAATGCCTCCACCCAGAAAACATTGACATCTTTGTTGTTTTATGGCACTTCGTCAGAAGAGTGTTTCCTTCTACGAACTTTGCTTGTCATATCCCAGCTGGGATGGGGCCGACAGCAGGAGATGGGTGGATAGCTTTAAGAGACAAAGGGCAGGGGAACAACACCAAGGCCCAGTCCTGTTGGCTGCTGAGCAACTCCCACTTCAAGTAGGATCTGAACCAGCTTCAAGGTTTTGGTGTGAATTCACAAAGCCCTAAAGTGCTTGGGACAAAAGGAGGACCGCTTAATTCATTATGCTCCACCTCCATCGCTGAGATCTGATGGGGCATTTGGGTGGTCATCTATGCCCTTGAGGTTCAGCTGGTTTCACAAAGGACTGAGCCTTTAACGTGGCAGGCCCCGCCCTGCGGAACTCCTTGCCAATTGAAGTCAGACAGGAGTTGTGCCTGCTTTCTGTCAGATGTCTTACAACAGGCATAGGCAAACTCGGCCCTCCAGATGTTTTGGGCCTACAACTCCCATCATCCCTAGCTAGCAGGACCAGTGGTCAGGGATGATGGGAATTATAGTCCCAAAGCATCAGGAGGGCTGATTTTGCCTATGCCTCTCTTACAAAATCCATGAAGTTCAGGCAGGCCTTTGGACAGTGTTTGTTTTACCCCCAGACTTTACTGATGTTTTCAATTGATGTTACATTTTGGTGTTGCCCAGATGTGGATATGAAGCTAATGCAACTCCTTTAGAACTTGTTAACATTCTGGCAGTCACTGAAGCTTTTGGATCATCTTCAAGGGCAGCACCATGTGCAAAACATTACAGTAATCCAAATGGGAGGCTGTTGCTTCTTGCAATAGTCTCAGAGGTGCTTGCCTTTCTTCTGAGATGTTCTAACTTAGCTTTCCCCAACCTGGTGTTCTCCAGACCTTTTCAGTTCACATTTAAAGGCAAATCTACTCACTATGCACTTCCCCAAACTGTTTGTATACTGAAATAAAGTCATCCTTTGAAATTCACATTTCTTTGAATTTTGCAATGCAGGATTCCCAGCCAAGGAATGTGTACAAAAATACATATGCTAGGGCCCAGAAGTGGGCATTGAAATGCATCTATGGACTCAGCTATACAGCTGCAAATATAACGTTTTAAGTGTGTTTTAAGTGCATTATACAAATGTGACACTAGATGGTGATGGTGAGCTTATGGCAAAGTCAATATATTTTTCAAAACGCTTTTTTAAAAAAAGCATTTTCACCGAGTTTTTTTTAATATGTGTCTAGATTCCACCTATTAGTGAGAACGAGATGCAAAAATACATTACATTGCTTTGTAAGAATGTCTGTATTAGGGGAAGTTGCGCACGAGAATATGTAGGCTAGCAGATATGTGTACTAAAATGTGGATGAGTTTTCACAGAGACTTTTAGAAGAAGAAAAATAGTAAACTAACATAGAAACATGGAGAACTGAGTTTAAGATTTGCTCCTGTTGACTGCCCTCAGCCTGCAACTACAGCCTCTCCACTAAGAAAAGCAAACCATTGCATTAACAAAGTTTGTGTTGTTGTTCTATATTTTGCCATGTTGTACTTTGGATGCAGCAACATGTTCTTTCCTGGCAGCAAAAGATACAGGCCGTGTTTTAGTTTTGAAGCAGCTAGGAGTTGTGGAACTGCTCGCCCTATAATAAAAATTCCTGAATGTATATATAAAGTAACACCCCATTCCATCCTGCTTTACAATTGCTTATGTTTAACTTTCGCTTGGCTCAGGGGAAACCTACGACAACCTGTTTATTTTATTTCTAATTCTCAAAGGCCACCTTTCAGTAGAAGCTTCCAAGGCAGCCGAAACAATGCTATAATGCGAAAGCAGGGGAAGTGGATGGGAGGAACTTAATTGGTTTAACTCACATATTAAACAACTGATACATTTTAAACCCCCAATTGAAATTACACCAACTGCGAGGCTGCACTCCTGTTCCCATCTGCCTGGGAGTAAGTCCCATTGAATTAAGTGGGGCTTACCTCTGTGTAGACATGCAAAGGAGCACCTCATGAAGGCAGCAATCAAAGCACATTTAAAACTTTCCCATTAAAAGCCCAGGAGAACAAAATAAGTTTTGACGGGCTGACGAAAGGAAAACAAAGTCAGCACCAACAGGGCATCCAGGGAAATAGCACCCTACAACTGGGGTGCCACCACTAAGAAGGCTTTGTTTCCAGTGGCCACCACCTCTGAAGGCAGCAGCGACCACAGCAGGTCTCCTGATGCAGATCTTCAGAAATGGGCAGGTTAGTGTGGGCTGAGGGTTGGTGGATCCTACTGAATGGAGTGGGCTGCGGACCGGGGGGGGGGGGGCGCACAATTTATCAGGCTACACTGTCCCTCATTTTTTTCAATCAGGGCCTCCCATGGGGAGGAGAGGTCAGGTAACCAGCATCCTACAGGCCTGTTACATCTCCTGAACTCTGGATTCAACCCGACTCTAAAATTCATTTAAAACAAAACCACCCCAAGCAGAATAAACATATTCATAAACCACGGAAGCTGACAATAGTAACAGAATCGTAGAATTATGGAGATGGATGGGACCAGGATCCTGAGAAACCCCCCTCCCTTTCTCAGGAGGACTGACCATGAGGGCTTTATTTTGGGTGGTAGTCACACATCTTTGAAGGTCTGCTCAACATTTTAAGTTTGCAAATAATGGTGGTGAAGGTTTATAGTTTAACTTTTCCATGTCAACTTGGGGCCAATTGACGCAGCTGCCTTTCATATATCAGAAGAAAGAGGAACTGCCTTCTGACGTGTTCTTTGAAGGACACCAACCTGAGCCATAGCTGTCAAGTTCTCCCTTTTTTTAAGGGAAATTCCCTTATGCTTCCTTGCAAGAAAAGGGAAAACTTCACAGCTATGACCTGAGCATGCGCAGGGAGGGGGAGGGCAACTATGCTCATGTCACCTTCTCCCCAGTTCTCCAGTTTTAAGGGCAGTTCTCCAAATCAGTTTATGGATTTCTTTTTCAAATCCCCATTAAAACTCGCCAACATTTTAGGGCTAATTTCTATTAATATACCCATTTTTAGGCAATATTCCCTAATGGAAAGCAGTGTGTGTGTGTGTGTGTGTGTGTGTGTGTGTGTGTGTGTGTGTGAACAGTCCCAGTGAAAATTCACCAGCTTTTAAGTGTCACTTTCTCCGAATGCACCCATTCTTGTATGCATTAATTTGGCTAATTTGGCTAAGGGGACTTAAGAAGTTGGTACTTAAGTGGGGACTTAAGGTGGCTAAGAGGGCTAAGGGGACTTAAGTGTGCTAAGTGGACCAAAGTGAGCTGAAGTGAACTGAAGTACGTCTGTTTGGGCCTAAGTGGGTTGAGGTGGGCCAAAGTGGGCTAAAGGGACTTAAGTTGGCTAAGTGGCCTAGGCACTGATGCACATTCCTGTCTGCTCTCCCGCTAGGATTGCAGGAAACCATCTGCTAGACCATGCTAGACCATCCATCTGATTGGGTATTCCTAGAATTGTTGAATTGTAGAGTTGGAAGAGGACCCAAGGGTGATCTAGTCCAATCTCTTGCAATACAAAGAAAAATCCTTGACAGATCACCACCCCTATGAATTGCACGATGCAAGTCCCCAGCATTTCAGATACAGGTCTTTTACATGATCCAAGGCTACCATGTGAAGAAAAAAATGGTGGCCCCAAGCAGACATCTTCTTCTGCATACTGTTCCCCAGGAGGGGGCTGCATGTTATGATGTATCTTACAAGATTTCATTTCTTTTTTCTTTTTTAACTGTGTGGCCACAGAACACCTCTGAGCAGCTTAAAATATTAAAGAGGGAAACAGTAAGCTCTCGGATAATCTCATAAGCACTTTTCTTTGTGAAAGTAGGGGGAATCTTTTTTTTCCGAGACAAACAGAGCAGTTTGTAAAACAACAGCAACAAAAAAACTAACATCTGAAAATGGCAGTGGGGTCCAGAAACACATCCAACCTCCCATCTCTAAGCATCACTCATGTGGCTCTAAAGCAACCCTTACGTCGTTGTTTTTGGGAAAAATGCTTTCTTTAGTTGTAAATTAGTATGTGCATAATGCAACAACTCTCTTATTTGGGTCCAAAAGTACAGACTCGTCAGTTTATGGGTGGAAGAGAAATAGCTCTCATGACAAGGACCTCCAGAATAGCCTGGTGTAAATGGAAATGGCTGGGATGGTCCCATGATGAATGACACCAGCTGCCACTTTGAGAGGTGCCATTCGAGTAACATTTTAACTCCTGGAAAGGGCAGCAAAGGCACATGAGAGCCCCGACTCCTAGGTAATAACAGTACCATAAAAATGATGAGGTAGCGAAAGGAAGGAAGAAGGCCAAAAGCTGTTTTTACACCGACCACCCGAGCCTGGTTGCAATCTATCCAGAAGGCTGTAGCTTTCAGAAGGTAATCCTAGCAGGACCAATGGGAGAGATGGATTGCATAATATTTTTTCCCCACCTCACAGTACTCGTCCCCTGTGTCAGTGATTGGTCAGAAGGACCCTGTGGCATGGGATGAAAAGGATAATCAATTCAGAATGAACAGAGGAACTCTTGCCCTCACTCAGAATGGTCTTCATAGCAGCACCAAATCCAATTGCCTACATCAGGGATGGGGAACCTATGGCCCCTTCAAGTGCTGCTGGATTCCAGCTCCTATCATCCCCAGCCAGCATGGCCAATGGTCAGGGATAACGAGGTTGTAGTTCAGAAACATCTGAGGGCCACAGCTCCCCCACTCTTGGCCTGCATTAGATAGCCTATTCTGAGTGAGGGTAATGCTTGCAGCAGTAGCAACTAGTCAGGGCCGTCTTAAGCGTATCCGGCGCCATGGTGCTGTGGTGCGAAGATCCCTCCGGTGCCCCCCACCCCATTTCCCAGTGCGGCTGTCTGGCGGACGCAGCGCGGCACCCCCCTGGCGATCCTGCGCCCTGGCGCATTGCGCCACCCAGCCTTGCCTTAGAGCCGGCCCTGCAACTAGTGTTCATTGGGACTGGTAGGGCAGAAGACAGGGAGCCCAACAGCAGGTGGAGCCCAACAGGCAATGACCAGCAGAGCCAACTCATTCTAGGTTTCTTTCCCATTCTTCCATTTGTTACCATTCTCATGAGATTAAGCACAAAGAAAACAGCAAGTAGGGGTGCAAGTAAGACAAAAGCTATCCTTCGAATGACACCAGTTTCCCAAAGATAACAAACACATTCATTTGACATAGACCCGTTATCCAATTATAGTGTGGATAGTTTTTAACTCTGGGAGTAGATCGCAGTCTCTTGGGAGTTGGCCACCCCTGAATTATAGAATCAAAAACTGACAGCCTTTTCATTAGCTCAGAAGCCAATAATATGTAACATTTTCTTGTAGTTTGTTCAGCTAATAACCCTATACAGCTTGGAAACTTGCATGCCTTTATAGCAAGAATGGGGAACCTCAGAACCCCGGGGCAAATGTTGCTCCCCAGGCCTGTCTACCTGGCATTTGAGGTTCTTCTCAGGCATTGTCCCCTCCCTAGACCTGACCCTTTACAACTCTAGACCCAACCCTTTACAACCCGAGGGTCGAAACAAAATAAAAAAAATCCTTCCAGTAGCACCTTAGAGGCCAACTAAGTTTGCCATTAGTATGAGCTTTCATGTGCATGCACACTTCTTCAGATACAAAAGCTCATACCAATGACAAACTTTTTTGGTCTCTGAGGTGCTACTGGAAGGAATATTTTAATTTTGTTTCAACTACGGCAGACCAACATGGCTACCTACCTGCAACCCGAGGGTGTGACCCAAGAAAATCTGGGCCTGTCTTCAGTTGACTCGGGCAAAACCCAGATCCCTTCAGATCAATCCAATCTACCTTGCCCTTAGGACTCTGGCTGAATCTCAAGGAAAGCATTTCTAAAGTCTTAAGAAACAGCATCCTATTTCCATTTCATATTCATTTCATGTGTCCTCAGATCTTCTGTTCCATCTCCTTCTTTGCGGGGTGAGGCATTCAATGCACAAAATCTTAACATTTAAATTGTACACATTTACACACATTTTGTGTGTGTTTTGCATGCATTCTTCTCCTGAATGACATATATTTGTTTTTTTGATTTATTAGATTTCTATGCTGCTTTTCATTCAAATGTTTCATGGTATTCATTCTTTACATTAAATATTTTTTTTTGTGTGTGTGTGCATTTCTCAAAGTGCCACTGTACTGCAAAAATTCAGGGAAGCATTCTGATTGATAGTTCTGTTCCGATCTACATAGAAGTCCAGAACTGGTGAAATGGGTCAGTGGACTGTAAAAAAAAAAAAGTGGACAAATGATGTTCTCCTCTTTCCCATTCTAAATATATTTTGACTTCTCTTTTTTTTTGAGTCAAGAACTTCATTAGAACATTGGGAAAGTGTGAAATTGTGTGAATAGTTCAGCTCCAAATGACATCTTACTCCAGGAGCTACAGATCAGGTTAGTTTGTACCAGAATTTGTAAAGATCACATTTCTTAAGCCTCCCCATCTGAAATCTGCAGGGTTTTAACAGAAACCAGAGAGGTAGCTGAATAAGACATGCTGTTAAAATCCCACCAGGCCTTGATTGACGTGGTCAGCAGATTGCATGCAGAGCCACATGGAAGTATGAAAAATTAATCCAACACTTGAGCCTTGGTTTGTTAGCAATGTCACGGGTCAGCTCCTCTGTAAGTATAATCCGATCAGGCTCCAGTGCAGTCAAGGCACCAGAACAGATGCCCTCAAATTGAAACCTTGCTCTATATTTCAAAGTAGGAGGGTTCCCTGAGCTCTTTGGAAGTGAAGCAGAGAGAACCCTCTTTTACAACAGTGAACCAAGCCATTTCCAGCCCAGCGACTAAAACATTACTGCAGGTGGGGGTGGAATGCAAGTGATCAGCAACTGATACTGAGTGAAATTCCCCTCTTCCAATTTTTCCACCCTGTTTGCAGGTTGCAAGGGGGGACATTTGGGGGATTGGGAAGGGTGCACAGCTGAGTTACAGGGTGAAATGAGCAGTGGCAGAAATCACGTTCCTTGCAGGTGCTGAGCAAGATTTTTTTACCCACCTCCCAATATTCCAGAGCGAGGACCATTGCCCTCGTTGTGAGTAGGCCTCAGATGCCATCATATGGTGCCACCGTGAAGCCAGTACAGAGTGAGAACAATGCTTCCTTCCCTCCCTCTGAAGTCTTGTGTGTCAAAAAAAATGATCACCCAGCGGCAGTTGTTGACTCAAGCAGGACCAAATAACCAATGGTGAAGGGTGGCAAAATTAAAATAAAATAAATGATGGGGGAAGCATCTCTGAAACATTCTCGGAGATGGAGGAGGAGGAGGAGGAGGAGGTTAGGTAGTTTCACCTTTCAATGAAAACTGAATTGAATTTCCCTCCCATCCCTACTCTTTAAACTTACTTGCTGCCCACAGGTCACACCAAGGACACTGACCTTGGTTGAACTGAAAATCACCTTGTGGAAGCAAATCTCATAGTTTAGCTATGTATTGGGTGGAGCAGAACTGTCATTGGATAGCTATGATATGTGGGTTGGCAACATCTTCTATAATCAGGCCAGCCCAAGACATTTTGGGACCTGAGTTGGACCCCAAAATGGTGCTACCTCGCTGCCAAGGAGGAAGGAGTGAGGGAAGATCTGCATCATGAACAAGGGAGGAAGAAAGAGTAACATTGGGATCTGCTGCCCTGTAGAACCTGTAGAACCTGCTACCTGAGGTGGTCACCTTACCTTGTCGCATAGATGGGTTGGCGCTGTCTTTAAAGGTACCTGTTTGAAAGACCTGTTCTATTATTTAATTTCTGTTCACTTAGAATGTTACAGAAGTTCTCTCTTCCTTCCCTCTTAGAGTTATTTTGTCACTCTTGTCATTGTTGGTGATTTGTAAATGAGCTAAAATATTGTCGTCAGTTTCTGCTGCTGTTATTATCGCAGACATTATTTGGCACACTGCAGAAAAGCAACACCACCAATCTAGGAATAAGAATCCTTGTGGCTTCAATATGGGTTGAAACAGCTGGGGAAAGCCACACGTTTGGTTCCTGCAATCGTGGTTTGTAAATGTTAGGCTAGCGGCTTCATCATCTGTCAGCTTCCACAATCTGGCACGGAAAAGCCTTTCAGGCTCGGAGCGAAAACAGCAGCAACAACAAATACTTTCTGCGGTAGATGCATTGCTTCTAGAACAGTTGAGCTGTATTTGTAAAATCACAGAATTGCAGAGCTGTAAGTGACTCCAAGGCTCATCTAGTCCAGCTCCCAGCAATGCAGGAATCCCAGACAGATGCCTATCCAACCTGCGTTTGAAAACCTCCAGTGGAGGAAAGTCTACCACCTTCCAAGGTAGTCTCTTCCACTGTTGAAGAGCTCTTACCATCAGAAAATTCTTCCTAATGTTTATTCAGAATCTCATTTCTTGTCATTTGAATCCATTGGTTGGGGCCCTACCCTCAGGAGAAGCAGAAAGCAAGCTCGCTCCATCTTCCTGGCTTCATACCTTTCAGATATTTGGTTGTGAGCAGTGCTGTTTTTCTAGAAACAGAGATGCCGGAACTCACCATGAACGCCTCCTTTGTTCTCTTATAATGCCAATTGCATCTACCTGAGAGGTGCGGGAACTGAGATCTGGTGAGTTCCAGCTGAAATAAGCCCTGGTTGTGAGGATATTTGGTTGTAAGAAGGGTCTGGTGGTTGGGACCACTCTCTCTCTCTCTCTTGCAAACACACACACACACACAGACACACACAAACACGAGGTATTTCAAATCCAGCCTACCTTCACCATCCCACCATCCCCACCAACAGCCAGGTGGGAAGCAGGGCCATCTTAAGCATATCTGGCGCCCTGGAGCCGTGGTGCGAAGATCCCTCCGGCGCCCCCCCCGCCACATTTCCCAGCGCGGCTGTCTGGTGGGTGTAGCGCGGCTGCTGCGGGCCAGCTGAGTGGTGCCCCCTGGCGGCCTGGTGCCACCCAGCCTTGCCCTAGGGCCGGCCCTGGTGGGAAGCACAATTTGCTTGGGGAGAAAAGTGTGCAGGCTGAGGGGGAGACAGCAAAATTCAGCGGCAGGGGGAAGGTTCAACAGCTTAAGGAAGCTTAGCCACTGACGCAGGCCACGCTGAAGGTCTCCAAGAGGGCCAGATATGGCCCTCAGGATGCTCGCATGCATCCGAGTTCTGCAGAATTCAGGAGGAACATCGTGCCGGGCAGGACAAAGCAGCTAAATGACAAAGGAGAGGAAATGAGGGTGGGAATATCATTGCCCCTCATAATTGTGGAGCCCACTTTCATATCTAAAAAAGATACTTTCCCCATATGTAGTGGGGTGGGTGATGTGCAGAATCTAGGGCTGCTGGGGGTGTGTGTGGAGGGGAGCCTTTTCCAGCACCCTCCTGTCCTTATCAGCAAACAATGCTGAAGCTTCCTCATCCCGCTGCCCGGTCTTTGTTCCCATGGAAACCAACTGCTCTTTACCAGCCTGTGCGGGAGTGAGAAAGCTTGCCTGGGTGTTGCCTTTTATCAGCCCAGGTAACAGATATATAGCTTGTAAACATCATCCTCCCACTCCTTTCCCCAGGGAAGGGAACTGGATGGGGTTGAGGGCATCATAATACCTGCCTTAGAGTGCTGGTCTCACCTTTGCTGGGAAGCCAAGCAAAAAAGATTCCTGCTGATGCAGGCTTTTGATTCCCTGTGGATAGCTCAGTCAGTAGAGCGTGAGGCTCTTAACCTCAAGGTCATGGGTTCAAGTCCCACGATGGGCATAAGATTCCTGCATCGCAGGGGGTTGGACCAAATGACCATTGGGGTCCCTTCCAGCTCTACAATTCCATGCGATGTGATTCTAGCCTGTTTTGATGTTGGGATGGGGTGGGGTAGGCAGTGGTGGCTGATGCCCTTTAGGACTGGTAGGGCAGAAGGCGGGGAGCCCAACAGTAGGTGGCGCCAGAGAGTCGATGGCAGCCAGAAGCAACTCATTCTAGTTACCGGTACCTATGTCTCCATCTCCTCTTCTTTCTGAGTACCACAAGGGGCAGCACTGAGACCAAGGAGGAGGAGGGAGATGGGCAGCGCCACTTCCTGGACAGGTTGTAAGTATGAAGGTAGTTGGGGCTGGCTGAGGGCAGGCTGAGATTGGCGAGGCTGTGCTACATTCACCCCCATGTACCAACCTGAGCAGGCGAGGGGTGGGATTGGGCTAGGATCAATCCTTTCTCTTCTTTTTGATGGAAGGACTTAAAATTTTTCTTCTTCCCATGGATTTTAAATGTCTGATAACTTGTTCTGCATTTTAATATTTTGTAGGTCATTTTGTAAAAAGCGATGAAACAACAGCAGGCTCAACAAGAAGAAAGAGTTGTTTAGGACGTAGAGTAGAGGCAGTGGACTTCCACCCCCCCCAAAAAAAGTTATTTTATTTTATTTATTATTTATTTATTGAATTTATATACCGCCCTATACCTGGAGGTCTTAGGGCGGTTCACAGAAAAGATCACAATATGTAAAATCAAAATTAAAACAATAACCCAATAACACCCCCCAGGAAAGAGCCACATTTTAAAAGGGCATAGGATGTCAATCAAACCAGCCAAGGGCCTGGTTATATAGGAACATTTTTACCTGGCACCTAAAGGTGTATAATGAAGGCACCAGGCGAACTTCCCTGGGGAGAGCAGTCCACAGACGGGGAGCCACTGCAGAGAAGGCCCGTTCTCCTGTTACCACCCTCCAAACCTCTTGAGCAGGAGGCACATGAAGGAGAGCATCAGAAGATGATATCAGGGTCCATGTACGTTCATAAGGAAAGAGGCGGTCCTTGAGGTATTGCGGTCCTAAGCCGTTCTGAAAATCAGGAAGCATCTTAGAACAGGTGACAAACACTTCCCTTGAAGAGAGCCAGTGTGGTGTAGTGGTTAAGAGTGGTAGACTCGTAATCTGGGGTTTGCGTCTCCGCTCCTTCACATGCAGCTGCTGGGTGACCTTGAGCTAGTCACACTTCTCTGCAGTCTCTCAGCCCCACTCACCTCACAGAGTGTTTGTTGTGGGGGAGGAAGGGAAAGGAGAATGTTAGCCGCTTTGAGACTCCTTCGGGTATATCAAATCCAAACTCTTCTTCTTCTTCTTCTTCTTCTTCTTCTTCTTCTTCTTCTTCTTCTTCTTCTTCTTCTTCTTCTTCTTCTTCTTCTTCTTCTTCTTCTTCTTGAAGCCCTTTGAGCATTGCTTTTGTGGCGTACTAAATGCAAAGTTCACACTCGCCTCATTTCTGATATGGGGCTGGTTGCACTCAAAATAAGATTAGGGGACAGGAGCAGGGCTGGCCTGGCCTGTTTTGTTTCTTGAGGCAAAACCCCTGTTGCCTGCCACTGCCATGCTCCTGTCCTGACGCCTCCTCTGCAGATGTGCCCTGCTGCACCCCTCGCCCTCCTCTGCTGTGGGCGTGCTGTACCATGGCACACCCTCTCCACCACAGGGGGCATAGGCATGGCAGCAGGGAGTGCCTTGGAGGAGGTGGAAGGGACGTGGCATGGTCCCCTGTGGTGGAGGAGTCAGTACGCTCCTTGGGCCCAGAGGCCAACTCCTCAATTTGCCTCATGGGTAGGGTGGCCCTGGATGAGAGGACACTGCCGCCCCACCCCCACCCCATCCCACCCCCACTGATTAGTTTTGCTAGCAATACCTGGGGACTTTTTCAGTGAAAAGGAAGCATGACTGATTGGCTGGAATACTGGGCAGGAACACTCCACACTGCAAGAAATAAAAATAAAATAGCAGTTCTGAATGGCAACATAAGCAATAAATGAGCTATGGATGCTTATACTTTGATCAGGCAAATTCATGGACAAATTGAAGCCTGACCATTAGCTTTGATGATTATATGGAAACCCCACCCTCAGATGTGGTATAACTCTGAATGCCTTTTTTTAAAAACGGTGGGGTGAACAACAAGGGACAATAGGGGAAGACTCTAACTCTCTTGATCTATCTTTCATGGAGAAGAGGAGACTGAGAGGGATAATGATAGCCATCTTCAAGTATCTCAAGGGCAGCCACATGGAAGAGGGGACAAACTTGTTTTGTCCTGCTCTGGAAGGTAGGATTCCAACCAATGGCTTTGAGTTACAAGAAACATTCGGAAAAACTTTCTGGCAGTAAGAGCCATTCGGCAGTGGCAGGGTCTCCCTCAGGAGGTTGTGGTCTCTCCTTCCTTGGAGGTTTGTAAGCAGAGGCTGGCTGGCCATCAGTTATGGATGCTTTAGTTGAGATTCCTGCATTGCAGGGGGTTGGACTAGATGACCCTTGGGGGTCCCTTCCAACTCTATGATTCTACTTGTGGTCTTCTCAGATGTGTTTGGTCAGCCATTGTATGAAACAGACGCTGGACCAGATGGACCTTTGGCCTGATCCGACAGGTGTCTTCCTTATGCTCCGATGAAGCATAGATCTACAGCTCAGAGTTGGAGGACTTGTGATCCTGCAAATGTTGCTGGACTACCACTCCCATCATCCCTGACCATTAACCATGCTTACTGTGGCAGATGGGAGTCCAAGGACATCTGGAGGATTACCACCTGATATAGGATTACCATTATGGACAAGGGGCTATAGATATGGCCATCACCCCAGACACCAAGGACTAGAGTGGCTGCCTTGACAGCCAAACCCCAGCAGATGGCAGAATAATGCAAAGGAATGACTTCTCTTTCCAGTAAGTGCTCTTCTAAACCTTAAAGCAAAAGGAGGCTGCTGGTTGCCTTGGCACAGTGATGGGGAGAGTGTGACCTCCAAGAAATCTCACCATCACTGACCATTGGCCATGCTGGCTCGGGTTGATGAGAGTTAAAGTTCAATGACATGTGAAGAGCCATAGATTTCCCCACCTCTTGTGGAGGAGGCACACAAAGAAGAGCCTCAGATTAGGATCTCAGGGTCCAGGTAAGTTCATATGGAGGGAGGCAGTCCTTCAGGCATCTAAGGCTTTATTGGTCAAAACCAGAACTTTGAATTAGGCCCAGAAATTAATTAAGTGCTGTTGGGCCAGGATTGATGCAAACTGTCTTGCCCTGGTGAGCAACTTGGCCACCGAACTCTGCGCTAGCTGAAATTTCCAAATCATCTTCAGAGGCAGCCCTAGGTATAACACATTGCAGTAATCTAACCTTGATGTTGCCAGAGCATTGACAACAGTAAAGGTAAAGGGACACCTGACCATTAGGTCCAGTCGTGACCGACTCTGGGGTTGCGGCGCTCATCTCGCTTTACTGGCCGAGGGAGCCGGCGTACAGCTTCCAGGTCATGTGGCCAGCATGACAAAGCCGCTTCTGGTGAACCAGAGCAGCACACAGAAACACTGTTTAAATTCCCACTGTAGGAATTTATCTACTTGTACTTTGACATGCTTTCGAACTGCTAGGTTGGCAGGAGCTGGGACCGAGCAACGGGAGCTCACCCCGTCACGGGGATTCGAACCGCCGACCTTCTGATCGGCAAGCCCTAGGCGTCCCATTATTAACAACAAAATAGTTAGGTTCTTTAACAGAAGTAGCCATGAACAGCCAGAACTAGCTATGCTGGAATAGGCATGAATTTCGGCACAAGGCAGAGTGTCGGAGATGGGAAACAGATGGAGTCAATGGAGGAAGGTAGGTGGGGAAGCCCTCTAGAAGCGGACAGGTTGGATCTCTGAGAAGACCAATCTGCCCCTCTTCTGGAAGCCTGTTGGGGAGGGGGAGAATCAGAAAGTAGAAAGGAGAAGAAAGAGAGCATGGAGGAAGATGCAGAGAGAAAGGGGGAATGGTTTCCTCTCCTGTTTTGAACTGCTGTCCCTGCTTCTCTGCCCATCCCAGGGTTAGCAATGGTCACTTCATCTTGGTCCAGTGGCAGGAATTCCAGTTCACTTCCCACCCAGGAGGAGCTTATTGCTGCCTCTCACCTTATTGTCAAGTCAACCCCATTGTCACCTTACTGACAACTCCTTGTTGTTGTGTCTCAAACCTACCAAGGAGACTTACAAGCAATTCCCAGAATTCTCTTCTTGGGGCCTGCTGCTCAAGGAGAAAACTTGGAGCAGCGAGGTAAGGCAACCGGGCTTGACTGAGCAGCTGAATGAATCGTGGGCTCGCTTCCTCCATCAGGGAGGCCTGTTCCGCCCCTTATGAATGGATCACGGGGAATTAATTTTCTTCCATGCCTGCCACGAGGGAGCAAGCAACAGCTGTTCTTGAACTGTATTTCTAATGTGAAATCTCTTAATGCATCAGAAAAAAAAATCCCGCTGGCTCCATTTCAGTTGCTGGAATGGGAGCAAGCGGCTGCTCCAAGGCAGTCTATTTGGTGCTGTCTGTTCTGTAGCAGAACAAAAATTTAGCTTTTTTTCCTAGGATGGGGACACATGCATGACAAATACAGTAGATTGTTTTATGCCAGGTTAGATTTTTGCTTCACTTGCTCAACCTTTATTTGGGAACTGATCAGTGGCTGATTGACAGCTTGTTCAGCGTCAAAAAATTTTAAATAAAAAAGTGTTCTTCCAAACTACACCTTCCCAGCTTTAGAAGTCATCATTGTGGCACATGTGAAGGATCATGTATCCACAAATGCCTTCTCTGGCATGAACAGGGTTTCCTTCCTCTGCACTGCTGAAGTTTGGCTTGAAAGAAACATTCTGTTATAACCAACAGAAAAGGCTGTGGTGTTTTTCTTGGTTACAGGCTGTGTGTGGTGCCCATGGCAGCTTCCCCGGTTTGCAAATGGGCTCATAACCCCCTCCCCCCCAAAAAGCTGATGATGTTTGCCTAGCTTATTTTACTTTTATGTAGCCAACATGATGGCTCCAGAGCATCACACAATCATTTTCTAACCAGTGAGAATTGGCCATGCGATATTGCCACAAAGCCAATTCAGAGTGAAGGGAGTGCTCTCACTCTGAACCATCATTGCACCATGTACTATGTCAAAGAAGCCAATTAAAAATCAGGGCCGCGCCCACAAAGAGAATACAGTGGTACCTCGGTTTATGAACACAATTGGTTCCGGAAGTCTGTTCATAAACTGAAGCGAACTTTCCCATTGAAAGTAATGGAAAGTGAATTAATCCGTTGCAGATGGGTCTGCGGCGTTCATAAACCGAAAATTCGTAAACTGAGGTGTTCGTAAACCGAGGTTCCACTGTAGCTTGTTCCCACAACACCATTTAGTCAATCAGGTTTTAGCTGCTTAGTGATAACGCAAATCCAATTCAGAGTGAGGGCAAAAAAGTAGCGTGCTCATTCTGAACACATAAGCTGCATCACCACTGTTCTCAACTTTTGAAAGTGGCTGAAAGGAGGCACTTTGTATTGGACACCAAGGTGTTCATCAAATGTACTTTTGGTAACTGTCGCTTCGAGATCTGGCTATATATTCTAAGGGGCAAGGCAAGAATTGTTATTTTCCCTTTACGTTTATCTTGTGCTGAATCAGAACCTGCCAACTCAGTCCCATTTGCACCAGGCTTTTGGCTGAAGGCAGAACAAAGTAAGCCTGATTAGGCATAATCTACCTAGAGCTTAGTGAAAGTGTCTCATGCCGTTTGATCTAAGCTCATTCCGCGTTGCTCAGCACCTTCTTGACAATACAAAAAGCAGGGCTTGTTTTGGTTTGTTTGTTTTTTACCAGTGCTCCAAGAGACTCTCAGAGGAACCAAACAAAGCAAGGGCTTAAAAAGAGTTTTGCTGCATTGTTGAATATAACACAGTGTTGACATGGCACAACTTGAGCACCATTTAGCGGCGAGTAAAGAACGGCAGAAACAAAGTGAGAGCTATTGCTCCTCCCTGCCAGGGTTTTCGGGTTTTCTTTACCAGCTATTTCTGCCCCATATAAATCTCATTATTCCATGGGCTTGATAGCAGGAACTAGGCTTGAAGATGCTTCAAATGAAAATTGGGGGAAGCTACTCAGAATAGGGACGCGGGTGGCGCTGTGGGTTAAACCACAGAGCCTAGGGCTTGCTGATCAGAAGGTCGGCGGTTCGAATCCCCTCAATGGGGTGAGCTCCCATTGCTCGGTCCCAGCTCCTGCCAACCTAGCAGTTCGAAAGTAGATAAATAAGTACCACTCTGGTGGGAAGGTAAACGGCATTTCCGTGTGCTGCTCTGGTTCGCCAGATGCAGCTTTGTCCTGCTGGCCACATGACCTGGAAGCTGTATGCCGGCTCCCTCGGCCAGTAAAGTGAGATATGCACCACAACCCCAGAGTCGGTCACGACTGGACCTAATGGTCAGGGGTCCCTTTACCTTTACCTTTACTCAGAATGGGGTTAGGGAGAACACTCAGGGGGTTTGGGTGGGTTTCCAGGAGCAGAACAGCAGGCCCTACACTTTCTTTGTTTCTAGAAAATGCTTTTTTCTGCCTTTCAGCACAAAGGAGCCAAAAGTAAAAATACAGAGAAAATCCAAATAGACATTGAATAGCTTTGATAATAAAGAACAATTCCTGCTTCTGCCGAGCTCAATGTCCAGTGAAACAAATGGTTTTTTTTTAATTGTTTGCCAAAATACCTCATTCATTCATTCATTCATTCACTTACTTGCTTGCAGCATTTATGTCTTTCTTTAGCCAAAAAGGCTCTCAGAGCAGCTTGCAAAAAATTAGCTCTGAGACAATTCTCTGCCCTCGGGGTAACAGTATAAAACACAATGACTCAGGAGGAAAAAAGAACAGGAGGGGGGGGCGAGAGAAAGCTCAATTACAAGTTCTTTAAGTTACAGTTATTAAAGTTACAGCTGACACCAGTGCTGGTTCTGTCTGCCTTGCCTTTGATAAAGAGCAGTTCCACTTCTGAATGTCTCTTTCCTACCCCCAAATATCCAGGAGCAGAGCTGGTTGCAATCTCCAGGCTAGATGGACAGGGTAGGGTCTTCCCTTGGCGAACTAACTTGATGGCAGTTGGAGAGCATCCTTGAGAGAGCATTTTGTTATCCCCCTATTTAGGCCATGGGTGCAAAAGGGACCTTGACCCTTGAGCTGTTGGTTCAGAAAAATGAGGCACAGAAAGGAGAATTCCTGGATGCCAAGGATCCAAGTTTGGGTCCAGCACTTTTTGGTGAGAGAACCTTAGCGGAAATCTAAAATCACAAAATATGCAGCAATGTGAAGCATGGAAATATAGGCTGTTAGATCTTTAAAATTTGCCCTTCCCAATGACTTCCAAAATTTCCCTCTTCCCTCAGCATAGGAAAAGACCACACATTTGATAAGTTAAAAATGGTTTACTTACAAACTCCCCAAACGTCAAATTCATGTGCTTTAGAAAAGTTGCACAGGCAGTAGAACTTAGCTTAGTTACAAAGTGGTGAACATTCCTATATTATTGGTGTGAGGGACAAGGGATACAGGGAAGTCCCTCCCATCTTAAGTTCCAGCCCATCACCAAGCGCTGGAGAGAGTAAGGAGAGCTCTGCCTCCAGCGGAGAGTCAGGAAGTGGTGTCCGAGGCTCAGGCAGGGTTGTGGAGCCCATGCCTCAGGTGGGACAGGAAGTTGGACGCACGGGGGGGAGGCCAATCCCCCCAACTCCCGAATTGCGACGCAAACGTAGGGGGAAGAGGTTGGGTCTGCCAAAGTTGTGGTGCTGGAAGAAAACGCGCCAATCGCCATTCGGGAGTTCTGACACCTCACCTTAAGGATGCATTTTTACTGCTCTGAACACTGTAAATAGTCAGCACTTAATAAAAGCCTTAAAAGACCATGCTGGAGTCGTTACTCTAGAGTAGCCATACCAGGCCCTCTGACAGCAACTCCCGAATCTTTTTTGGCTACTTTGGAGTGCAGCGATGAGCGCTCAAGAGGCTGAGCATTGGAGGCTGGAGGCTGAAGCAGCGAAGCAGGAGCTACAGACCCTCACAGCGCACGCACAGCAGCAATTGCATGCCGCTCAGGAGGAAGCGCGAGGGGCGCAGGAGGAGCTGAACAAGCTGGTGGACCAGGTGAGGACAAAAGAGGAGACTGAGAAACAGCTAAGGGTGATGGTATTAGACCTGCAGAAAAAGTTGGAAGAGGAGAAAGCCGCTAGAGGTGGGGGGGCACCCCAGCCGCAGCTAGTCCAAGTGAGAAGGGGACAGAGCCTAGTCACCAAGTTCAGCGGAGACCCGAGGGAGTACCTCGGATTCGAGACTGAGATAAATTATGCGCTGGAATTGCATGCAGCAGAATTCCCAGATGACGCGCACAGAGTCTACTTTATCATAGAGCATTTGACGGGGGCCGCCCGGGAATGGGTAAGACCGCTCATCGCGCAAAAAAATCCTTGCATGAAGAACGCAACTTTATTTCTAGAAGCTTTAAAATTAATGTACGCTAGCGACAGTGAAATGGAGGCCACTAAACAGGAGCTTCATGACCTAACACAAGGAAAATCGACAGTTAGAGACTACTGGGCGAAATTCACCATGCTGGTGCACAAACTGGGGTGGGATCTGAACAGTGAGCCAGTGAAATCAGCCTTCTACCTAGGTTTGCATGCAGACGTTAAGGATGAGCTGGCAAGAGGTCCTAGACCGCAGACTATGGATCAGCTCAGCAAAGCGGCGCTAGCGGTGGGGGTGAGGCAGGAATCCAGATGGTATGACAAACAAGCGACGCGCGCAGCAAAACCTTGGTTCCCACGCTCTCAGGACAGACCACATCACCAAAACCCACCCCAGGGACCGCCCCCAGACCCGCCCAGACCAAGCCCAGAGCCGGAACCGATGGAGATCGGGGGAGCGCGCGCGCGGGCTTTTCAAACCCCGGCGGCGCCAAAACGCAAGGAGGGAAGAGGAGGGAATTGCTTTCTCTGCAACTCCCCCCGGCATCGCGTCAGAGACTGCCCTCATCGCAGGGAGTGGCAAGGAAAGGCGGGAACGGTTGTACCTTCCCCCACTGACGTAGCACCACAGCAGGGAAACGAGACAGCCTGGCTGCAGGAGACAAGGGGCAGCAGCCAGGCACAGTCAGCAGTGAACAGCCCCAGCCCGCCCACCCGCACAGAGAGGAGCAGAGCCAGCCCACCCCTCCCAGAGCAGGAGTGGTTCTAGAAGTCACGCTGACGCTCCCAAATGGCTACCCCCTGTCAGTCCTCGCCTTAATTGACAGTGGGGCATCTGCCAACTTCTTCTCGAGAAACTTTGCAGAAGAGCACCAAATCCAACTTCTGCAGCTGGATTTTCCCCTGCATGTGGCCACCATTGATGGCAGAGAGTTGCTGGGAGGGGCCATCACTCATCAAACCCCCCCCATGAGAATGACGGTGGGAAGGCACTCAGAGACACTGGCTTTCAACGTCACGACCATCTCAGACCCCCCCATCGTTTTGGGAATGAGCTGGCTGGCGCGCCACGACCCTTCCATAAGTTGACACCAGAGATGCATCACGTTTGGGTCGGACTTTTGTCTGGAACATTGCATGCAGCACCAACCAGGGGAGGGGCCTCCGATAGCCACGGTGGCCACCATGCACGTCAAAGGGGGTGAGGCGATACCCAAGCCGTACTGGGACCTGCAGGAGGTCTTCAGCGAAGCGGAGTCCGACCACCTACCCCCACACAGGCCTTTTGACTGCCAGATCAACCTGGTGCCGGGGGCAACTATACCCCCAGCCAAGCTGTACGCCATGTCAGACCAGGAACTGGAGGATCTGCGCGCTTTCATCGACAAGAACCTCAAGCGGGGGTTCATCAGAGAAAGCAAGGCAGCAGGGGGCAGCCCGGTCTTCTGGGTGGACAAGAAAGACACGCAACAGCGCCGCCTGGTGGTGGATTTTAGACGGCTGAATTCGGTGACAGAGCCAGTGGCTTTCCCCATGCCCAGAGTGGATGATCTCCTGACAGCGGCACGCAGGGGCAAGATTTTCACCAAGCTAGACCTGAGGGGGGCGTACAACTTGATCAGGATCCGGGAAGGCGATGAATGGAAGACCACGATGTTCACGCCTCTGGGCTCTTTTGAATATCTGGTGATGCCCTTCGGGTTGCAAGGGGGCTCAGCCTGCTTCCAGGCCTTCATGCACCACGTCCTGGGGTCCCTCCTCTTCAAGAACTGCCTGGTCTTTCTGGATGACATCCTTATCTATTCCAATGACCCAGTGCAGCATGTGAAGGATGTCAGGGAGGTGTTGCAGCGCCTGAAGGACAACCACCTGTATGTGAAGCTGGAGAAGTGCAAGTTTCACACCAAGGAGGTGGACTTCTTGGGCTACAAGCTGTCAGACAAGGGACTGGCAATGGACAAGGACAAGGTGCAGACCATCCTGGACTGGCACAGCCCCAGGACGCGCAAAGATGCCCAACGACTACTAGGCTTCGCTAACTTCTACAGGAAGTTCATCCAGAACTTCTCTCGGGTCACGGCTCCCATCACCGACTGCCTGAGAGGCAAGCAGAAGTTCAGGTGGACACCAGAGGCACAAGCAGCGTTCGAAAGCCTCAAGAGGGTGTTCGCGTCAGACCAGCACCTGTTCCACGTGGTGCAGGATGCGCCCCTACGCCTGGAGACAGATGCTTCTGATAAAGCTGTGGGAGCGATTCTGTTGCAACTGGACGCCAACAGAGAGTGGAGACCCTGTGCCTTCTTCTCCAGGAAGCTGACCCAGCCTGAACGCAACTACACAGTGTTTGATAGGGAACTTCTCGCGATCCACGCGGCGTTCCAGCACTGGCGACACTTCCTGGTGGGCGCCAAGCACCCCATCCAGGTGTGCACAGACCACAAGAACCTGGAGTTCTGGAGAACGGCCAGGGTGCTCAACCAGCGGCAGATACGGTGGGCAGAGTTCTTCTCGAACTTCAACTTCTCCATCCACTACATCCCGGGGGAGCAGAACGTCAGGGCGGATGCCCTCTCCCGCAAGCCAGAGTACATGGAGGAGGAGTTGCCACCAGCACCCAGGCACGTTTTCCCCCCATCTGCATGGTCATGCGGTGCAGCAGTGGTGAGCGAGGCAGAACTCACAGCACTGACGGCAGCGGATGAATTTGCCACCCGCATCTTCAGAGACCTGAGAGGGGGGAGGGAGCAGGCCAAAGACTTTGAGGAGAAGAGGGGTTTGCTTTTTTACAGGGGAGCCCTGTACCTCCCGACCAAACAGCTGAGAGGTAAGGTTCTCAAGCAGATGCACGACAACCCAACGGCGGGTCATTTCGGAAGGGACAAAACCACTCACCTAGTCATGAGACACTTCTGGTGGCCAGGGGTGCGGGAGGATGTTCGGGATTATGTCAGGGGATGTGACACCTGCCAGCGAGCAAAGGTGGTCAGAGCGCCACCAGCAGGTTTGCTGGAGCCATTAGCCACACCGCACAGGCCGTGGGAAGTAGTGTCCATGGACTTCATCACAGACCTGCCGTCGTCCAGGGGCAAGACCGCAGTGTTGGTGGTGGTGGACCTCATGTCCAAAATGTGCCACTTTATACCGTGTGCCAGGGCGGTCTCGGCAGAAGAGACGGCCAAACTGTTTGTGGACCACGTATTCCGACTGCATGGATTGCCTTTAAGAGTTATTTCGGATCGTGGCCGCCAATTTGTTTCCAGGTTCTGGCGACGGCTCATGAACCTCCTGCAGGTGGAGGTCAGCTTGTCGACGGCTCGGCACCCGCAGACCAATGGACAGGCGGAGCGGGTCAACGCCATTCTGCAGCAGTACCTGAGATGTTACGTCAGCCAGAGGCAAACGGACTGGGTGGATCGCCTGCCACTGGCAGAATTTGCCTACAACAATGCGGTGCACGTCTCCACAGGGGTGTCGCCCTTTAAGGCCAACTATGGGCGCGACCTCAGATCTTTCCCGGAGAGGGAGGGGGAGGAGGAGGAAGAGGGCCCACAGGCCGAGGAGTGGGCAGAGGACCTGGAGACGGTGCACCAACAGCTCAGAGAACACTTGGAGAGGGCCAAGGAAGCGTATAAGAAGGGGGCAGATCGCCACAGGCGGCCGGGAGAGGTCATAAGGGTGGGGGACAAGGTTTGGTTATCCTCGGAAGGTCTTCCCACCAGGGGGCGATGCAGAAAGTTAGCACACAGGAGGCTGGGCCCCTTCACGGTCACGCAACAGGTCAACCCGGTAGCCTTCAGGCTAGCACTGCCGGAGGACATGAGAGTGCACCCAGTGTTTCATAGATCACTGCTGTCGCCGTACAGGGAAAGTACCAGGTTCAGGGACAGCGATCAGCCTCCAGAGGGAGGGGGGGAGACGGGAAACGCCCGACAGCTCAATGAGGCAACTGAGATTTTAGACTCAAGGAGAGGGGTGAGAGGACTGGAGTACCTGATAGCATGGGAGGACACTCCGCCATCCCACAATGAGTGGATACCGGCCACGGAATTACCTGAGGAATTTTTAGTGGAAGAATTCCACGCCCTGTTCCCCCACAGGCCCAAGCCCTGGCACATGGAAAGGGAGGGAGAGGGGGAGGAGCAGGAGGAAGGGATAGCAGGCAGCAGCTCCCCATGGAGATGGGAAGCGGAATTTGAGGACACGGAAGAAGAGGTGTGGGTTTCACCGAGGTCAACGACGTCAGAGGCAGGAGAGGACTGGCAGAACATTTTTACTCCCACCAGCTCTGATGCCACTGACTTCTTGGGATTTCCGTCTTCTCAGGGGGAAGGAGAGAGATCGCAGGATTGGGGGGAAATTTTCACACCCACAGGCTCGGATGCCACAGACTTCTTGGGATTTCACTCGTCCCCAGCAAGCAGAGAGCCACTGGGGAGGAGGAGAGAGGAGCCTGGGAGGGGGGTGGATGTGAGGGACAAGGGATACAGGGAAGTCCCTCCCATCTTAAGTTCCAGCCCATCACCAAGCGCTGGAGAGAGTAAGGAGAGCTCTGCCTCCAGCGGAGAGTCAGGAAGTGGTGTCCGAGGCTCAGGCAGGGTTGTGGAGCCCATGCCTCAGGTGGGACAGGAAGTTGGACGCACGGGGGGGAGGCCAATCCCCCCAACTCCCGAATTGCGACGCAAACGTAGGGGGAAGAGGTTGGGTCTGCCAAAGTTGTGGTGCTGGAAGAAAACGCGCCAATCGCCATTCGGGAGTTCTGACACCTCACCTTAAGGATGCATTTTTACTGCTCTGAACACTGTAAATAGTCAGCACTTAATAAAAGCCTTAAAAGACCATGCTGGAGTCGTTACTCTAGAGTAGCCATACCAGGCCCTCTGACAATTGGTATAGGAATTTAAGAGTGGCTAGTGAGAGCCATGCGATCTGAGCTGGAGCTCAAACCTCTTCACACCCTGAGTTTTTCATGTAGGCTGGGGGAGGGTACATTGAGCTTGATTTCCTCCCAAGGTAAGGGGAAGTGACATAGCTAAGCCTGGCAGGACGGCTTACTCTATGATTTTAACCCCTTTTGTGCATTAATTAGACTTAAGCATATTGGTTATATGAGGCTGGTTATCCCACATGAGCCTCCAATGAATTGGCAGGGCAGGTGGGCACAGAGCAAGACCTCAAATGTTATCTAAGTGCATAGGTTGGATCTTATGCATGGGTAAGCAAACTAAGGCCCGGGGGGGGGGGGGGGGATCTGGCCCAATTGCCTTCTAAATCCGGCCCGCAGACAGTTCGGGAATCAGTGTGTTTTTACATGAGTAGAATGTGTCCTTTTATTTAAAATGCATCTCTGGGTTATTTGTGGGGCATAGGAATTGGTTAATCCCCCCAATATAGATAGATAGACAGATAGATAGGTAGTCTGGCCCCCCACAAGGTCTGAGGGACAGTGGACTGGCCCCCTGCTGAAAAAGTTTGCTGACCCCTGATCTTATGGGTATCATTGGACCCCAAATTTGATGCTGGAAATGATACTAGGTCATATTGTAACATAGTGCATAGTTAAACTATCAAACGGGCTCCCATAGGAGGCAGTGATGGTCACCAACCTGAATGGCGTTAAAAGAGGATTAGATAAATTCATGGAAAGGGCTCTAAATGGCTACTATTCATGATGGTTATGTTCTTCCTCCACTGCTAGCTTCAGCATGCTTCTTCTAATCAGTGGTTTTTTTCTGAGGGTATTCAACGGTATGCAGTACCGACACCCCCCCCCCCCAGAAGAAAAGCACTGGTTAAAAGTCTGACACGAAGTGTAACAATTTCATGGTAAGTACCGGCAACTCTTTTTTCTGGAAACGCCTCAAAAGTCTTGTCTAGCAGAGGCAGGTTTTAAAAGACGTGGCTCTTATCATGTGCGGATTTGATTGAAATTACAGGTTTTTAGCATTACAAACTTGGGGTGATTCTATCGCAAAGCTTTCCCCCCCTTTTTTTGCAGGTGTTATTGGACATATCAGTATGTAATCCATGCTGGGTGCAAATTCATAACCAGGGCACCCCCACCTCCCACCCTCTTTTTTTTTTTTAATCCTGCAATTGGAAATTGCATTCCCATCATATTATCACTCAGCACATAATCTCCCCCAAAGCTCCGAAGCCGACATGCCCAGACCGCAGGATTTGGCCTCCAACTACGATTTTCATTTGCTAGATCCAAAAGAGATGAAATGCTGAGATTCAGGTCACTGCAGCAGCTTGAGCCAAATGATCCGTAGCCTTGCTCCTGTTTCGAGGCAGTGCATGAGGGGAGCAAGCTGGGAGCCTGCTGGGTCAGCTAAGGCAAAGCTCTATCCCCACTCCCTGCAACGAGGGAAGCAGCAGGCAGAAGCAATGTTTCCCTCCAGCCACAGAATCCAAGAAACTGCTTTCTTGGTATTGCCTACACAGATTGGCGGCGACAATCCAGGGTTTTAGGCAGCTCTCTCACTAAGCTATGGATCTCCTAATAAACACAGGAAGCCAGGCCCTTGCAGAGCCAGGCAGAGGCCCGGGCCAGGTAGATAATGTGCCCTCCCCCTTTTTAACCCTGGGGATCACTGAAGTCTTATAAATAAGTAAGTATACAATTAATTTTCACAAAAGTTATGCTGACAAAATTTTATTTCAAGGCTTGAACCGTACCTGCATATAAAGACAATATGGAAAATATTTCATTTTACTGATTGTGAATATGCTGACCGAGGCCCCGTTTGGAATTGGATGCCTGGGTCAAGTGGCCCATATGGCCCCCCTCTGTCTGGGCCTGCAGGAAGCTGTCTTATATTGAATCAGACCTGGAGATGTAAAAAGGCAGCTGTTTCCATTGTAACCTGTATTTGTCATATTCCATGCTGTTTCTGTTCTGCTGCAGTCCAGATTCTGCCAAATACTATGTGATTTGGCTCACAGGGTGCTATTTAGCTTGAGTTACTCGTGTGACTTACATAACTCACATTCCATTCAATGTAAAGGAACTGTCAAAACAATGGGAGGGGGGAAATAATGAATTAATCATCATTTGCAGACTTAAAAAACCCACAAAAATCTGAATGAATACCTCAGCTATTCACTCAACTGATTTCCATTCATGGTCACAAACACACAAACTGAAGCAATTTCTGCTTCATTCCCCATTTTCAGCAGAATTATCTGACATATCTACTCAGAGTACTTGGTTGATTGTCTAGTCTGACTGGATGATACTCTCAGTGCAGCCAAATCTAAACAATGACAATCATTGGATGAAGTGAACTAGTCAAAATTCATGCAGCTAATATGGGTAACTCAGCAGGGGGGAGAGTTATAAAAGCCTTCAAGTTAATTTTGTTTCTTTCTCAAATGACCTCACAGGCACTAGCCAATACGTCCCTGTGGAAATTGCCTGAAAACATTGTCCATTGAATTGCAGAGTCAACAATGACTCAGCAGTAGTTATCCTCCCGACAATACAAATTGTATCCAAAGGCTCTGTCTGTGCAGCGCCTGGGAAGTTATTATGTTGAAAGCTGGTAACTTTCTTATTTAAACAGGAAGTACGCACTTGTGTAACTGTTATACTGTACAGTCATAGACGTGTGTTACTAACCAACTGGGCTTAGACGATAAAATCTGCCTGTGTTTATTTTTATTTTATTTTTGTTTTTTTGCAAGATGCCAAGGTCCTCCTAGATTACGAGGACCTTCACTGCAACCTGCTCAGTCTGTGTGTAAATATGACACTGGTGCTTAATAGGGTTATAGCATTGTATGCAACCCATAATTTCCATAAAGGGTGCATTTTTTTATCACATTTCCTTGAAACCAAAGTGCATCACAATTTTCAGTGCATTCTGACTGAGAGCTGGGTTCCTGGACCAGCAAGCAGATGCCAGTAGCACTGGGGAAACTACATTTTCCATAACCTCTGGGGCCTGGATGGCAGCCATAACAACCCCTAGAAGGAGCAGGGTGGAAAGAGGAAGACAGCAGGGAAAGAGTCTCCCCTTTGTTCCACCTTCACAGAAAGCAAAGCACAGAAGCCAGCGGGAGACAGCTTGAATTCTCCTCTGGCTTCTATCAGGCCTGAACTCTTGGGTGCCATGGGCTCACTTTGTGTTGGAGTGCAGTGAATTGCTGAGATTTGCATTTTGAAACCATGAATTATGCAATCCAGAAATGACACTATCCTTGACCCTTGTTTCCTTGAGCAACCTGATGGGGCTATAGATGTCTTAGAAGATAGAACACCCGCATGCTATTTGCCATCAGCCAGCCACGAGATAAGAATTCTGTTGTGTGTTTTTTTAATGAGTGCAAAAAGATTGTCGACCCAACACTTAGCAATCCATTCAGACCAAAGTGTTTTATTGGAAGGGTATATTATACAAGAGGTTTTATATTCCTGCGCAATATATTTACAGGACCAAAGCCATGAACAGTCCCATTCCCCCACTCTGCCTGCAAACATCCTTCTTCAAACTGAAACATGCATTTGTAAGCCGGGTTGAATGAATCTGTTGATTTTGGTTTCTCTCCATTTTTCCTGTTGGACTTCCAAATCAGTTTGCTGTTTTTATTTTTTAAAAGTCCTCATGTAAATCCACATTTCTGCACAAATTTCTTTCTGTATGAAACGTTGCCTGATGCAATTATTTCTATATTCTATTTTCACAAATATATGCATTTGGGGGGCCCTGCTTGCCCCTAACAGATGCATTTTTGAACACATTATTTGGCATCACAAACTTTGAAAAAGCGCAGATTTCGAAGGACAACTGCGTTTCAGTTAACACACTATTTTGGAATGTGTGGATTAGGTAACCCATATCACACCCGGTTTCTCCCATCCCATGAATACCCATCTCTTCATACCACCCTGGTGTGGATATATCCAAACAAGACTCACACCGTATATAAAAAAGGACACAACCATTCATCTACAGAACACCACACACTAGGGGTAGGTCCTGCATCCAGAGACTGTCCGGGATGATGGTGGTTCTACTGTGTTTGGTTTACAAGGTTTTGTACAAAGCTATGAAGCAATTCTGTTATGTACTGAGCTGAATCCTAGAACAATAGGATCCAGAATGCCGCAGTCTGATTGGTCTGCAGGAGCCACCCAATCCAGCTCCAGGTGGAAGTGAATCAGCAACCTGATTGGCCCACAGGAGCAGCCTGGAATTAGCCAATCATGCGGAATCACGCGGGGCCCATTGTGTAAATAATGTATATATAGCAGACGTTTTGGGGAAAGTTTCATTCACTGTTTTACAAGCTGCAATAAAGAGCATGAAATCACTACAGGACTCAGAGTATATTTCAAATTCCATGACCTTCATTTCCATCTCTCAGCTGACCCTGAGCTATTATTATTATGTCCACACAAAACTTTCCTGGTCCATGGAGATGCCAGTGGGCTCAATGTACTGCTGGCTGTCTGGGCTTCAGTTAGGGGCTGGCAAACTCAGGTCCAAGAGCTTAGTGCAAACTCCCAGGTTTCTCTGCCTGGCTCCGCTGACCCTCCCCGGCCACACCCCCATCTTCCCAGGCCACACTCTCACCAATGCTGCTTTGCACCCTCCTTTAATGTTTTTGCCTGACTGTACAGTACTGTGTCCTTGAACTCAAATGACTCTAGCTTGCCTGGATGGAGGATGGAAAGGGTTATGTGAATGCGTCTATCAGCTAGTCTATTGTACAAATGTCACACTCACATTCATTGATCCACCTGCTTTTGCCTCGGCTCCGCCCACCCAGGCACATGACCCCAGGAAGGAGTTCTTGAAGGGAATGCAGACCCCAGGCTGAACAGGATTTCCCTGCTACTGGTC